>NC_084795.1:119459200-119765450 GCF_963169125.1 Humulus lupulus | reverse complement strand
ATCACACTACTATTCCCTTTAGGCGCCCAACCCTGATCAGGAAAGATATCTATAAGTGAGACACTTCTAAGTTTTATCGTTTTCATAATGACTATGGCCATGATACCAGTGATTGCAACCAGCTTAAGGATGAGATTGAGTTCCTTATTAGACAAGGACACCAAAGGAGGTATGTGCGAGCAACTGGAGGTTCTTAGCGAGATGCTGAAGGAGGTAACGAGTAGGCACTAGTACGCCAACGCTCGCCTCCTTTACAGCCAGCTCCAGTTGCTAGTACATTGCTGACCATCTGTGGAAGACTACACATAGCAGGTGATAGTGGGAAGGTGAGGGAGAGATACGCCCGAACCTTACGTCGCGCCCAGGACATTGAAATGTTGAACGTAGAGGAGCGAACTCCCAAAAAAGCTCGAACAGAGGAAGAATCTATAACTTTCTCTGAGCTTATCGCTCAGCATGTTCGGTTTCCCCATTAAGATCCGCTGGTCGTGAACGTCTAGATTTCCAATACGATTGTTAAGCGGGTGTTGGTAGATACAGGAAGCTCAGTCAACATTCTTTATTAATCTTCACTAGAAAGGATGAAATTGTCAGTGCAAGATTTGGAACCATGCAACCAAACCATTTATGGTTTTTCTGGCGAAGGGCTCACCCCAACTGGGTCGATCAGGCTTCCAGTCACAGCAGGAACTGCACCTGCGAACATAATATTACTCACTACTTTTATAGTAGTTGATTGTCCTTTTGCATATAATGCTATGATTGTAAGGCTTATTATAGTCAACCTGCAAGCCGTAACCTCAGTCTGGCACTTGGCCATGAAGTTTCCAATCGACACAGGGGTAGGATGCATGTTGGGAAACCAGTGAGAAGCACGGGAATGTTATTATTCCTCGATCACCAAGGAAAAAAGGGGCGGATTGGGGGAAAAATCCAAGAAAAATTGATGTTGGTAAATGAAGCACAAGCCCAATCAGGTGAACATGTCACCAAATAGGGTGTTGCCCAAACTGAGGATAAAGACTTAGATCCTCTCTTTGAGGATTTTAAAGAAAAAGTTGGATCAGTGGAGGACCTCGAAGAGGTCTAACTAGAAGAAGTAGATCCAACGGTAAAAAACAAACTGGTGGAATTTTTGAAGGAGAACTAGGAGGTGTTTTCCTAGTCGCATAAAGATATGGTTGGGATAGACCCAACGGTGATAAGCCTTGTCTTAAATATAGACAAAAACTTTCCATCAGTTCAACAATAAAGAAGGCTCCTTGAGAAAGATAGATAGAAGGCCCTAAGAGAGGAAGTCGAGAGGCTGAGGGAAAACGGGTTCATCAGAGTAGCATTTTATCCATCTTTGGTCTCTAATCCCGTACTAGTTCCCAAGCCAAATGGCAAGTGGAGGACGTGCGTGGATTTCACAGAACTAAATAAAGTATGCCCGAAGGATTGTTTTCCACTCCCAAGGATCGACCAGTTGGTTGATGCTACATCAGGGCATGAGATTTTATCATTCATGGACGCATACTCTGGGTACAATCAAATCAGTATGCATCCCCCTGATGAGGATCACACTAGCTTTCGAACAGATACAAGGTTGTACTGCTACAAAGTAATGCCCTTCGGTTTGAAAAACACTGGTGCGACTTACCAACGATTAGTCAACCATATGTTCAAAGAACTGATCAGCCTTAGCATGGAGGTATATGTCAATGACATGTTGGTTAAGTCAATGAAAGTTGAAGAACACATCGAGGACCTTCGAAGATGCTTCAACATCCTGAAAAAATATCAGATGAAGCTAAACCCCCTCAAGTGTTCTTTCGATGTTGGATCGGGGAAAGTTTTGGGATTCATAGTAAACTCGCAAGAAATCGAGGCTAATCCCTAAAAGATTCAAGCCCTGATCGAGATGCGGTCACCTGTCAAGATTAAAAATGTTCAAAGCCTAACTAGGAGGATCGCAGCCCTAGGTAGATTCATATCCAAGTCAATGGACAAGGGCGTCCCATTTTTCAATCTACTCAAGTGAAACTAGAAGTTTGAATGGACAGAAGAGTGCGAACAGGCTTTTCAGGCACTAAAGACCCACATGTCGTGACAACCAATCTTATACAAGCCAGTCAAAAAGGAAACTCTTTTCATTTATTAGGGAGTCATAGAATATGCTTCTAGTGCTGTTTTAATCACAGAAGAAGACAACACTTAGAGAGCAGTGTATTATGTGAGCAAGAGGTTTATGGGAGCAGAGTTGCGGTATCCGCCCATTGAAAATTTAGCCTATTTCTTGATTTTGGCCTCAAGGAAGTTGCGACCTTACTTTCAAGCTCACCCTATCGTGGTGCTCACCGACCAGCCATACGACAAGTCTTGCAGAAACCAGAAGTCGCTGGTCGATTATTAAAATAGGCAGTCGAACTAGGGCAGTTTGACATTTCTTATTCTCCACGGGCAGCTATGAAAGGACAGGCTCTAGCAGACTTTGTCGTAGAATTCACCGAGAACCCAATTAGCGAGCCAATGGAAGAGACTGAAGGTCAAATTCAAGTTCCTTCCTGGAAATTGTTCATAGATGGCTCTTCCAATGAGTACAATGCAGGACCACGACTAATCTTAATTACACCAGAAGGACATCGATTCCATTGTGCAATCTGATTCGACTTTACAGCATCCAATAATGAAGCTGAATACGATGCTCTACTCGCAGGATTAAGGATAACCAAAGTCATGGATATAAAGTCACTAGAAATTTACAGTGATTCCCAGCTAGTGGTTAGTCAGATTATGGGAGAATATCAGGCTAGGGGTCTTAAAATGGTTGCTTATTTGAACAAAGAAAATGAATTATTGGCACAATTTGAAAGGTATACTCTTCAACAAGTGCCCTGCGATGAGAATTCAAATGTTGATTCCTTGGCCAAGTTAGCAAGCATGAAGGATGCTAACACCTTGAACATAGTACCAGTTGAACATTTTTTGGTATCGAGCATTCAAGCAGAAGAGTTCACTGGTGATTCAACCGATAGACACATGGATGATGCCCATCATTAAATACCTTGAGCAGGGATTGCTGCCAGCAGAAAGAAACAAAGCAAGGACTCTCCAGAGATAGTCAGCTCGATTCATTCTGGTCGACAGAATTCTATATAGAAGAGGGTACTCGATGCCTTTGTTACGGTGTGTTTCTAAGGAGAAAGCCAAGGAACTAATGCAAGAGGTCCACAAAGGTTTCTATGGAGATCACGCTGGGGGCAGAGTTTGTCAAAAAAGATCTTAAGGCAAGGGTATTTCTGGCCTACCATGAATGAGGACTCTATGTATTTCATTCGAAAGTGTGACAAGTGCAAAAAATTATCCAACATACCACAAGCAGCCCCTAATGAGGTCAAAAAGATGCAAAGCCCGTGGTCGTTCGCAGTATGGGGGATTGATTTGATCTGGTCTTTACCCACAGGAAAAGGGAATGTCAAATATGCAGTAGTTGCTGTTGACTACTTCACAAAGTGGGCCAAAGTTGAGCCACTAGCAACAATAAAAACCAAGAAAATTTTGGATTTTGTTGTCAAAAATATCGTGTGTCGATATGGGTTACCAAGGAAAATTGTCTCGGATAATGGCACACAATTGGACAGTGATCTTTTCACTGATTTCTGCAAAAAGTATGGTATTATAAAAAGTTTTTCATCGATAGCTCATCCACAAGCAAATGGAAAAGTTAAGGCTGTCAACAAGACTCTGAAGGTCACCTTGAAGAAAAGGCTTGAAGAAACAAAAGGGGCATGGCCAGAATAATTACCAGAAGTCCTTTGGTCATATAGAACATCCCATCGAACAACAACAAGCCATACTCCATTTTCCTTAGCCTATGAGTATGAGGCCATGTTGCCTGTTGAGCTTAACCCACCATCACATAGAAGGCTAACATACGATCAGACTAATAATGATCAACTATTGATGGAATCCTTAGACGTGATCGATGGAAGGCGCGAACAAGCTCAACTTCGAGTAGTAGCTTACCAGCAAAAGGTCACTCGATATTTTAACTCTAAAGTACGCGAAAGAAAGTTTAACGTGAGAGATTTGGTACTTAGAAGAGCTTTTCTCAACACTCGCGTTTAGGGTTTCAGAGTGGTCAGACCTAACTGGGAAGATCCATATCAAATAGAAGAAGTTCTTCAACCAAGCACATATAAACTTGCTCGCTTAAACGGAGATCTCATTCCTCGCTATTGGAATGGAGAACACCTGCGCAAGTACTATAAATAAACAATTATTTTTAAAGAGTTGGCTTGTATTAATTTTACTTTTTACAAGTTTATGAATAAGGGCTAGTCAATTATATGTCTATTCGCTTACAAGTGTAAGATCAATTTTTGATCACTTGTACAGACATGATTTTGTCCATTTATTACGAATAATAAAATGAATTGTGCGCAGCCAGTTATTCTTGCCAAATTATTTGATTTATTACATGTATTTACTCATTACGTGTGTTGTTTTGCTATATTATCGTTATTGATTATGAATACACGAGCAGTAATGTTCAAACAGGACTTGGTCATGGCAAGTGACCGAGAACCCTAAGCTGCTCGATCACTTGGGGGGCATATAAGATACCAAGCAAGCAAAGGATATCAACATGTATATGTAAACACATGAGCAAAATAAGGGAAAGAATACTACGTTACGTAGAGTATTTTTTTGAAAAAAAAATAGTTTAAATTTTGTAAAATCAAAACAAAGTGCTATGCTAAGTTTGGTCGTATGAACATATGTTATAA
Organism: Humulus lupulus; assembly: GCF_963169125.1. NCBI lineage: Eukaryota > Viridiplantae > Streptophyta > Magnoliopsida > Rosales > Cannabaceae > Humulus > Humulus lupulus. Next base: position 119,760,678 of record NC_084795.1, on the reverse strand, counting down.
TAATAGCAAATATTATAATATAAAAATGAAATGTTTTACACTGTGAGCAGTTATTGCTCGGATGTAAATTAATAAATTAAAAGAAAAGCTGCCTTGAGCAGCAAAAGTGTCTTAACATTACGAATCATAGTTCGTATGTTCCAGTTACAAAAATGAAAACAAAAATAAATTAATCACTGAGCAGCAGGAGGATCTGGCTGGGATTTTTGTAGATATCATCTTTGACAGCTTCGGTGCCAGTCGCCATGGAGATTTCAGGGGACTCCTGAGCTTTCTTTTCCTCCACTAGACGAGCAACACACTTTTCCAGTTCATCCTTCTTTACTTGTCCGGGAAGACATTCAAAGTTCGCCTCTGGATTATTCTTCCATAACAAGTAGAAGCAGTTGAAAGTCGCTCCTTTGAACTTCTCCAGATTGCAAGCATTGGTTTCCTCGAGCAGTTTTGTTCCCTCCTCAGGCTCAGTGGTTTCCTTTTGGCTCATCACAAGGTCATCTAGAAGTTTGGAAGCTTCTTTGAAGTTAATCTCCGAAGCCTCCTTAAACCTCTCCTTGACCGCAGTAATTTTGACCACTGACTCTTGGCATCTCCTCAGCTCATCGCTCAGGTCGGTAACTCTAGCCTTAGCCACCTTAAGCCCTTCGGCATGTTTTGCCTCGACTGCCTTCACCTCTTCAACATGTTTGGCCTCAACCGCCTTCATCTCCTCAGCGTATCTGGCCTCAACCGCCTTGATCTCCTTAGCAAATCTGGCCTCGGTCTCCTCGGCTCAGTGCCAGTTGTGTCCTATGGTGAGGATACCCTGCAAACAGAAAAAAACTAGTAAACCAGTCAGGAGCTATTAAAGAAAGTGTTGTTCGATTATAGGAAAAATAAGAAACACACTTACACTGAGGAGTTCAGACAATCCTCGTCTAATGACCTGGCTGTTAGGTAGCGGAGGAAGATGGGAGAAGGCTTCCTGGCTACAACAGTGCTTTGAAAGCCTTTGCAACTTCTCATATGTAGAGTTGAAGGCACTACTCAACGGGTCTTTAGTTGAGGACCTCCTCGCCGACTTGGGGGGGAGGCTACTGCGAGGAGGAGGAGGAGGAGAAGGAGGAGGAGGAGGAGGTGTCATATTTCTGGAAGGAGTGGGCGCTGGGGGAGGCGCTGGAGGGTCTTCTGTTTGAGGTTTTTCTTAGAAGGATCACTGCTGATCTCCCCACGGTGCCTCTTGATCGCCTTCTTTTTGCTCGTAGAAGCTTCAGCGTTTGTGTATATGTCAAAGGCTTCCTCAGAAGGCATGCCTGCAAGATAAAAACAACCGATCAAACAATATAATTTAAAAGAGGAAGGAAATAATGAAAAAGGGAAACTCTAAGTAATATACCTGAGCTATTTTTGCTGGTCGATACATTATTTATAGAATGACTGCTACACTCACTCTCTACCTCGAAGAAGTCAGAATTTAAATTACTGGTCATAAATTTAAAGTTGCCATTCCTGTCAAATAAATGACAGGGGATAGGCAAGCTTTCTAAGAGCAAGAAATCTATACCATTCTCATCGAAGGACTCAAGTACAGGGTCGGTGTACTCTGGAAGTTTTTGCTTGCCTCTCCTGTGTTAGGCAGGGGCAGCAGCAGCCAGAAGGTTGGTGGAGGGTTCCCAGATGGTCACTCCTATAGCCCGTCATCTCAGGGGTTGTGACACATCCTGTTGCTGCTCAGGGATTTCCTCTCCAGTAGCACACCTCGCGGTGGACTCCCTCACTTCCTGGTGAGGAGCTAAAAGGTCGACCAGCCTTAGATTGCTCTCAGTGACCAGCTCCTTGACGCTCTTCTCGATATTCATCATGTTGGGCAGAGCTACGGCCCTCATCTCCATCTCTGGAGTGGGGTTTGGTCAGTACCATGGACCTAGACACAACATCAAAGTTCTAAGGACGGTGATAAAAAAACTAGCAGAAAATAAACAACCAGTGATTGAGAGATTTACCTCCTCGGGTGAAGGCCAGGTTGTCGGCGACCAGGTTCGTCTTAAGGAAGTACTCTTGGAAGTACTTTCCTACGTTGGATTAGTAGGTTACGTCACTCAGGAATATGCAAGTAGATTTCTAGTAACAGAAATGGAAGAACCCCGTGTTATCCTGGTTGGGGTTGGACTTGAGATCAAACAGATAGTTCATCTCGTGCGGTGTGGGCACAGGCCACTTCTTATGGTTGTAAAGGATATAGAGTGATGATAGTACTCTATATCCATTGGGAATATTTTGGAAGGGGGCAATCTAGAAGTAATTGGCCACCCCTTGGAATAATTCGTGAAACCTCGACCAGGCACTGAAGGCGCCTCCAGGCACGTTTTCCCGTTGGTTGGAGGTAGGTTTAATTAAGGTAACCCTAGGAATACCATACTTCTTGAGGTACCTTGTCACCGACCTAGCTGATATGACGCTAGGAGGTGCGACATACCAGTCAACTTCTGGTCGAAGGCCGTCGCGAGGCTAGGCTTTGGGTTAACATTTATAGGCTGAGGATCATTTGAAAGACCCTCGTTGTCGGTTCCTGGTCAGTTGGAAGGAGAGTTAGTGGTTTTCTTTATCCTATGAGCTATGTGTTTAACAAGATCCATGTGTGGCTGGCGGTCTGGTGAGCTGGTCGTGGGGTTTTGTTGAGAAGATGGAAAGACAGAGAAAGGAAGGGGTGGTTGTTCTTGATCTTTGAACAACAATGCGAGAAGATCGTTGTCTATTGAACTCTCACCTCCCCAAGGATCATGCATGAATATCTGAGAAGAGAAAAGGAGAAATGAGAATCTACGACCAATAGATAGACTAGGAGGAAGTGTATGGATAACTGTTGACCCTGATTTTGGTCAATGACATGGAGTCTAGGAAACGACAGGAAAATGATATAGAGCTTGAAAATAATCTAATGGAAAGATAAAGAACACAGAGATTTATAGTGGTTCGGCCCCAGTGATTGGTAATGACCTACGTCCACTTGATACTATTATTAATATTGAGCTCCCAAGGTGTGATCAAAGAACTAGGGTTCCTGAGTTTCATGGACCTTAGAAGAAGAAAACAATACAACGATGGATAATAGTAATATAATTCTCCAAGAAAAAAGATCGATCCCCTTCCTTGAGCTATCTCTTGTGTATTTATAGGCTCAGGAAGAGTTACATGAATTAGGAAATAATATCTATCCTTAATGATCAGATCTGCAGGTCATAATGAAGAGATATTCTAGGATATCATCACAACTGTACAGATCTTTACATAAATGAGAAAAATATACAACCAAGCTGGTCGTATATAGAACTTGATCTCTTCGTGTAGAAATAATGCTTGCTGCACTCTATATCCTGTACAGCCAGAAAAAATGGCCCGTGCCATCGCCTTATGAGGTCAACTAACTGTTCGACCTCAAATGTAACCCCAACCATGAAGGCACAGGGTTCTTCCACCTTTGTCATCAGTAAACTGGGCGCACTTTCCTGACTGACACGACCCACATCTCAAACGTGGGCAGGTACTACCAAGAGTACTTCCTTATGGCTGACCTGGTCGCGGACAACCTGGCTTTCGCGCGAGGAGGTAAAACTTTTGTATCATTGGCTGACTTCTTCACTTAGTGTTTTCCTCCACAATGTATTAAACTTTTGATGTCTTCCAGGCCCGTGGCTACGACCAAACCCAACTCCGGGAATGGAGTCAAGATCGGCACTCTTAGCCAACATGTCAGATGCTGAGAAGAGTGTCATGAATCTGGTTACAGAGGCTAACCTTAGGTTGGTTGGTCTCTGGGCCCCTCAATCGGATATGAGGGGGCCTTCGGCAGGGAATGCTCGTGCCGAAGAGGAACCCGAGTAGCAACCTCAAGCGTCTCCTCTGCGGAGGAGACCAACTAGGGTCACGATCAGGGAACCTGCTAGCACTCCTCGAGTAAAGAGGCCCTCAGTCCCCTTAGGGAAAGGAAAGCAGAAGGCCACCGAGCCTACCGACATCTCTGACGACTCGTCGGATGACAACAGTATAGTAATTTCTCTTTTAAACAATTTTCCAATTCCCTGTCATCTATTCGACGGGGACGAAAATTTTAAATATGCTCCACACTTAGGGCCAGATTTCTTCATGTCAAAGAATGAGTGTAAGACTAGTAGAGTCTGTAGTGTGGCAACCAGTAATAATAGCTCGGGTATAGGACTTTGCAATCCTTTTTTGTTTCTTCTTCTGATGTAATGTGTTTGGCTATTCATGCTATCTCATTTTTTGACTTTGTTCTTGTTTTTCAGGCATGGACTCCACCAATGTGTTCGACCTTTACATCACCCCAGAGGCTACTGCTGCCCCTCCAAGCAAGAAGAAAACCAGTAATAGACGTACTGGGGAGAGCAGCAAAGAGCCTCAGGCGAAGAAGGCCCAGAATGCAGGCCCTTCGGAGGATGGGCCCTCTACCACCGCGACTCCGCCTTCCCCCCGCGAGTGGCAGACTCCATCTGCTGCGGCCGGGTTGACTCCTTCTCCCGATGCCCCATCTGAGCAACCTCAGCAGGAGGACCCTACCTCAACTGGGAACTTGATGGTTGGTCGCGCTTTTAAGCTGATCAAGGAAAGGGTCACCAAAATCGCGAAGCACGAACGCTGCCGAAAGGCAATGGTGGCTATGGAGACGAGGGGCGTTGAACCAATTCTGAACCGAGCCCTGAATGAGTTCACTAGTGTAAGTTGTCTCCTTTTGTGAAATCAAGTCTTCGGTAATTTACTGTTTGCCTAATTTTTGTTCTGAATGCAGGCCATGCTAACCCTTTCTGCCAGCCGCATTCACCTGGGTGCTGTCACCGAGCAGGCCAGGACCTCGGATCAACGGCACGAGGACGAACTCAAAGTTGTTGAGGCCAGGCATGCTGATCAGCTAGCGGCAGTGACTGCGGAAAAGGCCCAATTGGCTAAGGAGTTGGAGGAGAAGCTGAAGTCTCTGGAAAAATCTCACGAGCTGAGGGACCAATACAAGGAGTCCAACTGCTCTAACTATAAAGTGGCTAAGCAGCTCGAGCTAGACTTGATCATGAGCAGGCTAGAAACCAAAGACTTGGAGGACCGAGTTAAGGACTTGGAGAAGACTAATGCTGCCAACTTAGAGAGCTACAAAAATGCCACCCTGAGGTGCTTCTATGATTTCTGGAAGCACAATTAGGGTGCCAATTTTAACTATCTTCCTGACAACGCGAGGGAAGCTGAGCTGGCTCGCTGCACAGCTCAACTAGCTGAAGAAGAAGGATCGAGGGTCCCTACTTCCCCCAAAATCTCGCTAGCCGCCGGGATGGAGGGTGGAGACAATGAAGCTGTCGACCAGAACCTTCCCCAGAATCCTCCAGCTCCTTAAGCTCCTTAGTTTTTTCTTTTATATTTCCTTTTTAATTACACGACCTATGGGTCGTGATGTAAAGACAATATAATTTTTCTTTGGTATGCTGCACGGGCAGCTTGTGGTGTAAAGGGATCGCTTTGATATTACAATATATTTGCATATTATTATAACATCTAATTGTTCGCATGACCGAACTTAGCATAGCACTTTGGTTTGATTTAACAAAATATCAAAATTTTGAAAAATACTCTAAGTTCCCTAACATGCTTTCACTTATTTTGCTCATGTGTTTACATACCTTTTAACGATATGCTTTGCTTACTTGTACCTTGTATGCCCCCCAAGTGGTCGGGGAGATTTAGGTCCTCGGTCACTTGCCTTGACTAGAACCTGCCTGAACGTTACTGCTCGTAGCAATGCGATTAGAATTATAATACAGCAAAACAACACACGTAATGAGCAAATACTTGTAATAAATACAATAGTTGGCAAGGAATCTGCGGTGAGAGGGTGGATCTAACTCAACAGGCAACATGGCCTCATACCCGTATGCCAAGGAAAACGGGGTATGATCTGTTGCTGTTCGGTGGGAAGTTCTATACAACCAGAGGACTTCAGGCAACTATTCTGGCCATGCTCCCTTAGCTTCTTCAAGTCTTTTCTTCAATGTATCCTTCAGCATTTTGTTAACTGCCTCAACTTTCCCATTCGCCTGGGGATGAGCGACTGAAGAAAAGCTTTTAATAATGTCGTGACATTTGCAGAAATCTATGAATAGATCACTGTCGAATTGGGTGCCATTGTCCGAGACTATCTTCTTCGGCAATCCATAGTGATAAATGATGTTTTTGACTACAAAGTCAAGCACTTTCTTCATTGTTATGGTCGCGAGTGGCTCGGTTTCGGCCCTTTTGGTGAAGTAGTCGACGGCAACCACTGCGTACTTTACACCACCTTTCCCCGTAGGCAAAGATCCAATTAGATCGATTCCCCAAACCGCAAAGGGCCATGGACTCTGCATCTGCTTTAACTCATTGGGAGCTGCTCGCGGGATCTTAGAAAACCTTTGACACTTGTCACATTTTTGCACGAACTCCATGGAGTCTTCATTCATTGTTGGCTAGAAATATCCCTGCCTTAGGATCTTTTTCGACAGGCTTTGCCCCCCAGCGTGGTCCCCGCAAAAACCTTCGTGTACCTCCTTCATCAACTCTTTGGCTTTCTCCTTTGTAATACACCTGAGAAGTGACAGTGAGTATCCCCTTCGGTACATGATTCCATTGACCAGGATATACCTAGCAACTTGTCGCTGAAGGGTCCTAGCTTTGTTTCTGTCTGCTGGTAGCACGCCACTTGATAGATACTCTACATATGGCGCCATCCATGTATCCGTCATCTGGATGACTAAAGTGGTTTCTGTTGCTTGGATGTTGGGTGTGGGTAGTCGCTCGAGTGACACTATGTTCAGAGTATCAGCATCTTTTCCACTTGCCAACTTTTCCAAAGCGTCTGCATTGGAATTCTGATCACGAGGCACTTGCTAGAGAGTCTACCTGCCGAACTAGGCTAACAGATCCTTTGCTTTGTTCAGATAGGCGACCATCTTTAATCCTCGCGCTTGATATTCTCCCAAGATCTAATTCACGACTAGCTTAGAATCACTATAAATGTCAAGCGCTTTTATGTTCATATCCTTGGCTAACCGCAGTCCAGCGAGCAGTGCTTCATATTCAGCCTCATTGTTAGAGGCAGTGAAGTCAAATCTTATTGCACAGTGAAATCGATGCCCTTCCGGCATTATCAATATCACTCCTGCTCCTGCGTGGGATTCGTTAGATGATCCGTCGATGAACAATTTCCATGAGGGTGCTTGGATTTGACATTCAGGCTCGCTAGGCTCCTCGATCTTCTCACCACCTGCGGGCTCTGTGAACTCGGCGATGAAGTCAGCTAAGGCTTGTCCCTTTATCGCTGCTCGTGGCAGGTAAGATATGTTGAACTGCCCGAGCTCGACTGCCCACTTTAGTAACCTTCCGGCAACCTCTGGCTTTTGCAGAACTTGCCGAAGAGGCTGGTCAGTCAATACCGTAATCGGATGGGCTTGCAAGTAAGGTCGCAGCTTCCTAGAGGCCAATACTAAGCAGTAGGCTAACCTTTCAATGGGCAGATATCTCAATTCTACTCCGATCAACCTTTTGCTTACGTAATAGACAACCTTTTTCACACCTTCTTCTTCTCTCACCAAAACAACATTAGCAGCGTAATCTGTGATTGCCAGGTAGATGAACAAAGTCTCTTTATCGACCGGCTTCAACAGAATGGGTGGCTGCGCCATATGCGCTTTCAGTGCTTGAAAGGCTTGTTCGCACTCATCTGTCCATTCAAAATTCTTGTTGCCTCTGAGTAGATTGAAAAATGGGACACACTTGTCCGTTGATTTTGAAATAAATCTACTAAGGGCGGCAATTCTCCCAGTCAGACTTTGGACATCCTTAATCTTCACTGGCGACTTCATCTCGATCAGGACTTTTATCTTCTCGGGATTAGCTTCAATTCCTCTTGAGTTAACTATGAATCCCAAGAACTTCCCTGATCCAACTCCAAAGGAACATTTAAGGGGATTCAGCTTCATCCTATATTTATTAAGGACGTTGAAGCATTCCTGCAAATCTCTTACATGTCCTTCTGCCTTCTTCGACTTAACCAGCATGTCGTCGACGTAAACCTCCATGTTTGCCCCGATCAGCTCCTTAAACATGTGGTTGATTTTTCAAACCAAAGGGCATCACCTTGTAGCAGTAGAGCGTTGTATCGGTTCGAAAGCTAGTGTGATCCTCATCAGGGGGATGCATACTAATCTGATTATACCCAGAGTATGCATCCATGAATGAGAGGATCTCGTGTCCTGCAGTGGCATCGACCAGCTGATCGATCCTCGGGAGTGGGAAACAATCTTTGGGGTAGGCTTTATTGAGTTCTGTAAAATCCACGCACGTACGCCACTTGCCATTCGGCTTGGGCACGAGTATAGGATTGGAGACCCATGATGGATAAAATGCCACCCTGATGAACCCATTCTCCTTCAACTTCTCGACTTCTTCCTTCAAAGTTTTTGATCGGTCTTTGTCGAGCAGCCTTCTTTTCTGCTGCACAGGTGGAAAGTTTTGTCAATGTTTAGGACATGGTTGATGATTGCAGGATCTATCCCAACCATGTCTTTATGCGACCAGGCAAAGACGTCCTGGTTACTTTTTAAGAACTCCACCAGTGCTTGTTTTGTTGTTGTCTCTAAGTTTTTACCGACTTTCACAACTCTGGTCGGATTTCCCTCATTGAGTTGGACTTCTTCAAGGTCCTCGATGGGGCCTACTTCTTCTTCGAAATCCCCAAAGTGAGGATCTAAGTCTCTATCCTCTCTTTGGGCAACGCCCTATTTGGTGAGATTATCACCTGAGTGAGCTTGAACATCAGATGCCATTTGCAACTCTTTTCCGGCGGCATCCCTCGATACACCTTTTTTATCCTTGGTGATCGAGGCGTTGTAGCATTCTCTCCCCTCTCCCTGGTTTCCCAGTACGCATTTTACTCCTGCGTCTGTTGGGAATTTCATGGCGAGGTGCCATACAGAAGTGACGGCTCGAAGGTCAACCAGAATAGGTCTCCCTATCACGACAATCAACCACTATAAAAGTAGTGAGTAATGTCCTTGTAACGCCCTGGATAGCCAAGACCGCTACACTGTGTGTTCATAAAGTGCCGGACTTGCTAATCAAGTCCTTAAAAGTAAAAACGTGCTCTGAAACGGTAGAGGTACTAGGGTTAAAAGCGTTTTGGTCTCAAAAGTTATGTTCTCATTACCAAACATTGTTTATGTACATGGGATCCCAAAAATAACAGTTTAAAAGCCATTTACAAAAGTTACAAAGTTTATGTACATTAACAGCCATACTAAGGCAAAATGAGCAGTTAGGTAATCTCTGTCCTGACATACTCCTCGACCATGGTGATCGAACGGCTGGCTATGTACACTTCACCTCGGAGCTCTCCATCTCAGACCTGGTCCAGCTTGCCCTTGCCCTTACCTGCACCACGTAGCACCCGTGAGCCAAGGCCCAGCAAGAAAACACAACAATAATAGAGCATACACATTTAGCTGTCAAGTCAATTACACATATAGCATCTCATAAACTCAAGCATAACAATAGTCAAGTATTTCATATACTAAGCATCTCATAAACTCATAAAACACAATGCACAGACGATAACCAGGGCTAGCGCTCACAGGCTGCTCCCTCTGTTATCCTAATGTTTCTGGCTCCCAGTGGCCAATTCGCGCCCCGTGCGCTAAAATCATGAACGGTACTCTTAGACCGCTTATACGTGTCCCTTGGCATAATACCAATTATGACGCAATACAACTCTCGGGAGCACTTAGTCCCATTCACAACCATATATTCGGGTGCAGTTTTCTTACCTTTCAATTCACTGGTTTTCGATGCCACGTAGCCGCAAGCACGGTCCTCTACCTCGAGCCTCTCCAGGTCCTAATCACAACACAAATAATATTCTTTGTCATTAACCAATCCAATACTACCTTCCCGGAACCTAACCCACACTCTCGGAACCCCCAAAACCTTAGAACGACACCCCGAAGACATCCCCCGAACCCCCGGAGAAAAGGCCCAAAAATTGCCAAATGTGATACCCTGAAATTAACCTTGTGCCGCGGCACCACATCCTTGTGCCGCGGCACCCACCAGTCAGAGCCTCCAAGCCGCGGCACACAAAACCCGTGCCGCGGCACGCCTTCGCAGCCCAGAATTCTGGGTTTTTCCTTCGCATTTTCCCGAGCTCCAACCTCTCCAAATCACCCCAAACTCCATCCTAAGTCCCAAAACCAACTCTAAACCCCTAACAAACCTCACAACAACCCAAAGACATCATGACCAAGCTCACTCACACCTTCAATCCTAAAATTCACTCTTGAATTTCCCACTTAACAACTCAAACCAGAAAAATTATGAACAGCTTGAACTCAAACACAACCCACACTTCAAACTCCCTATACCTTAACAAAAACAAGCCTAATAAACATACAGAGACCTTACCTTAAGTGATGGGTTCAACCTCCAGCTCTTGACCTCCTTCCCCCTTGATTCCCAATTCTGAAATTACATAAAACCAGCCACCAACTTGCCTCAATTCACCTTCCTTAACTAAAATTCAGTCTTAAAACTTGGATATAGCATAATCAAAATCTTACCTCTGAGTATTCTTGGTCTAAGCCTACTTGACAACTTCAATCACTCTTGATTCTCCTTCCAAAAGTTAAATTCAGTCTCTCCCTTCTTCCTCTTACGTTTGCTCTTCCTCTAGGTTTCTAATTTCAGCATAAACCCATCTCCCCAAATATTATACGTAAATGATATTCCCCCTTCAGCTGATAATCATCCATCCTACCAAATGTCTACTCTACCCTTCCACTAATACCCCTTCCTAACTTAACCTCAAGGCCATACTTGTCTTTTCACCAGCTTTGCAATTCTACCACTTTCCCATAAAACCTGTTACTCTCTATGGTTACTAACAGTTACGCAGGTTACCAAATCACCAGTTACCACTATCTAGTTTCCTAGGATCGTCTCGCCACGTGCATCACGTTGGTATCACAGAACCGACACGGTACAATTCACACATCATAATTATCACATAATATAATTCACATAATCGTATAACGTGCCTAAATCATTATCATGCATCTTAATCATAAAAATCACACATAATTCCCATCATGCCCTCTCGGCATTCTAATCAAGGCCCTTAAGCCTTATTAGTGAATTTGGGTCGTTACAGTCCTGTTAGAAGGCGCGGTACCAGAAAAACCATAAATGGTTTGGTTGCATGGCTCTAGGTCCTTGATGGAAATTTTCATCCTTTCCAGCGAGGACTTATTTAGGATGTTGACCAAACTTCTTGTATCGACCAACACCCTTTTCACCATCATATTTGCGATTTGGACATCCACGACTAGCGGATCGGAGTGTGGAAATCGCACATGCTGGGCATCGTCATCAAAGAAAGTGATCGGTTCCTTCTCTGTTCGAGCCTTTTTGGGTGCACGATCCTCAACACTCATCATCTCGATGTCCTGTTCGTGTCGTAGGGTTCGAGCGTATCGTTCCTTCACTTTTCCACTATCTCCTGCAAGATGTGGGCCTCTGCAGATGGTGAGTAGGGTACCTGCCACGGGAGCTGGCTGTAAAGGTTGCAAGCGTTGGCGTGCAGGCGCTGAATCGTTGCCACCTTGAGCCTTTGACTTAGAGCCTCTTGCGGCTCGTACATATCTTCTTAAGTGTCCCTGTCTTATCAGGAACTCAATCTTGTCCTTCAACTGGTTACACTCATTGGTGTCATGCCCGTAGTCGTTATGATAACGACAGAACTTTGTCGAATCTCTCTTGGAGATACCCTTTCTTATAGGCGCGGGTCGTCTGTAGGGCATGCTCGAGCTGGTCGCTTGGAAAACCTCGGCTCAGCTTTCGACAAGGGCGGTGTAATTGGTGAATTTCGGTTCATACCAATTATTTTTGGGGCGCTTACTCTCGGAGGTCGAGGGTTCGCCATTCGCCCGATTTCCACCATTTTTACCGTTGCCATTCCCATTGCCTTTGCTGTTGCCATTGGGCTTAGACCCGTTGGCGGCTCTGGCGGGTTCTTCTTTGGACCCATTGTCTTTTGCAGGCAATTTTCCTTCGTTGGCAATCGCGTCCTCGAGCTTCATGTACCGATCAGCTCGATCTGAATACTTCTGGGTAGTGTTAACCCCATGCTTCCTGAGGCTACTCAAGAGAGGAGAATGGTGCCTAACCCCAACGGTTAGGGCCATCATCTTGCCTTCATCGCCCACAGTCTTGGATCCTACTGCAGCTCGCATGAAGCACTGAACATACTCTTTCAAAGGCTCCCTTTCTTTCTGGCGTATCTCGACCAGTTGGTTTGCCTCAGTGGGGTGCACTCGACCCGTATAGATTTGTCCGTAAAACTCCTTCACGAACATTTCCCAGGATACTATACTTGCATGAGGGAACTTAAAGAACCACTCCTGAGCGGCATGAGCGGCATCAAAAAGGGTCGCTGGAAAGATCCTGCAGCGAGCGTCTTCAGAGACATTCTGAATGTCCATCTGTATCTCAAATTTGTTTACATGCGATACCGGGTCTCCGTACCCGTCAAAGTTTGGCAGAGTCAGCATCTTGAACTTGCTGGGGGTTTCTGCCACAACAATCCTTTGTACGAGAGGGGTGCCTCTCCTCTGATCGTACTTGATATACGATGTTCGCCCCCCGACCAGCTGCTGCACAGCCTGGTTCAGGGCATCGATTTGAGCCTGAATGGCTTCAAGAATTGCTGGGGCCTCTAGTGCCGGCGGAATGTACTCATCGTGCCTTTCTCGGCGGTCGTTGAGTACATCTCTTAAGTCATCGTCTCTTTTCCACAGCTCGCTGGCTCCGAGCCGGCTAAAGACGTTGTTTTGTCTGGGCTGCCCCCAGCATTATGTCCTGCTTGTCGATCTTCTCTAGGTGGGAGGCTTCTGCCTCCACCTCTTTCCTCATTTCTCCGACCAGCATTCCCTCTGCCTGAGTCGGCCTCATTGTAGCCGTGGCCATCTCTGAACCTTACTTGCTATGGTGGGACCGACTGTTTCCTCTGTTGCCTCCTTGGGCTGGAACTTTCCGAGTGTTAGGGGGAGGCCTGCGCTGGTCGGTGGGTCCCCGTGCATTGTCATGTGGTGGAGGGCCCCTGACCGCAGAGCCTATCTCTGAGTTCCTTCTGTTGGCAGAAGGACGCTGCCCCTTTCTCGGTGGGTGCGGCTCTTCACCCCCTGGGCGTCTAGGCCTGCGGAGCTGTTGCTTGACCCTATTCTACCTTGGGCACGGGGGATTGCCTCGACCAGCCTGGGACGGAGGCTGCGTCTCAGGGTCCCTAGGTGGGACATCATCCTGAGGCATCGGTGGCTGCTCCGGCCTTTGAGGGCTTGTTGGCTGGAGCGGAGGGCTAGGATTGGGACCTCTTTGAGGTGGCCCACTTGGGGGTTGATCAGGTTGCGAGGCAGGTGCAGCCTGATTCCTAGCCAACTAGAGGGTTGCTTCAAGGGTTTCCATGGCGTCCCTCTGACGACGGTCCATCTCCGCCTGTCTCTCGCTTAGCTCTTGGAGCTGGCGCTCTATCTCCCTCTGTTGTGACGCCATTATCTTGGGGGCATTCTCTTGATTGGCCCTTAGAGCGGCCAATTCATCTCGCAACACCCCCAGTGTAGTCTTCAGGGCCTCAGAGTCCACTTCCTCCTCATCGAACTCCAAATGAGGTTCGTCTTCGGCCATATTTGGTGGAGGAGGTTGGGATGGTGCGGCAGCAGCCTGTACAATTTTCTTGGTAGTCTTCGCCATTAGATTTTCTCGGATTCAAGTCTATCAATGAAAGCACCAGAATGTTGACCCTGATTTTTGTCAACGACACGGAGTCTAGGAAACGACAGGAAAATGATAGAGAGCTTGAAAATAATCTAATGGAAAGATAAAGAACACAGAGATTTATAGTGGTTCGGCCCCAATGATTGGTAATGACCTACGTCCACTTGATACTATTATTAATATTGAGCTCCCAAGGTGTGATCAAAGAACTAGGGTTCCTGAGTTTCGCGCACCTTAGAAGAAGAAAACAATACAACAATGGATAATAGTAATATAATTCTCCAAGCAAAAAGATCAATCCCCTTCCTTGAGCTATCTCTTGTGTATTTATAGGCTCAGGAAGAGTTACATGAATTAGGAAATAATATCTATCCTTAATGATCGGATCTGCAGGTCATAATGAAGAGATATTCTTGGATATCATCACAACTGTACAGATCTTTACATAAATGAGCAAAATATACGACCAAGCTGGTCATATATAGAACTTGATCTCTTCGTGTAGAAATAATGCTGGTCGATAGGTGAGCCATATCTCTGCTACGTGTCCGCCACGTGTCGAAAATCCTTGCCATGTCATCAGTAGCTGATTTATGGATAAACAATAACGTTGCTCGTGTATAAAAGTTAAGTTTTTATATGACCAGCAACATCCTAACATAACCACTAAAAACATGCGAACAATTTGGAAAACGATCAAAAAGTGGAAGTGAAAAGTTTTTCCAGGAAAACTTTTCGACTCCAAGAAAAAAAAGGGGCCCTAAAACAATATGCCTGTTTCCCACACTGATTTCTAAGCCTCACCTAATGTTTTCTATTGCCTAAAGTACCTATTCTATCATGTTTCTGCGTACAAACCTGATCACCCAAATTTTTTTCTCATGAACTCAAACCAGAAAACTTACGAAATTTATTATAGATTGTACAATAGAGAAGACGAGTTCAGGAACTTACTTGGATTGCGGTTTTCAGAGAAATAACAAAAGTGTTGTTCAGATTTGATCGAATGCGTCTCGGATCGTCGAAGTCTTCTAGGTTTTTTTTCTTAGGAAGTTTTTCTGAGTTCTTGAGGAAGGATAAGGAAACGGTAAAAAGTTAAAAGTGGGAGAGGTGATGTATTTTTATTGATCGTGGTGCAGTTAAAGAGGTAATGATGGGGTAAGTTTTTGATGCATGGGAAATCGTATTAGCCGTCGATATATTTTTGGGAAACTCTAACGGTCATGATTGCTTACTTTTTCGAAAAGGTGTTGACACATATGACAGGTCAGACGAAACGCTGGTCGAGTAAGTTTTTTATATGCTGGTCGCAGTAAAATAAACTTAAGGGGAAAATGTTTACCCAAAAAAGATTCGCTTGATGACGTGGAAAAATTAATATGCACATGACTATTCCAGTGGGTATGTTCTATTCGACCATCGACCAGAAAAGGA
Organism: Humulus lupulus; assembly: GCF_963169125.1. NCBI lineage: Eukaryota > Viridiplantae > Streptophyta > Magnoliopsida > Rosales > Cannabaceae > Humulus > Humulus lupulus. The sequence goes on along the minus strand of NC_084795.1, from coordinate 119,745,417 downwards.
TTCACTTAGCAGAAAGCATATTTCATGGGCGACCAGGCTGGTCGCAGTATTTCAGATATCTTTTATAGATTTGTAATCTCACATTTTTGTAATGATAGTAATTTCAATTATTTTTTTATATACTCTTGTATTAAATGTAATCAAGGCCCACCGGCCCATAAGGAACTCCTTGAGCCTATAAATAAGACTCAACGGGCTCAAGAGAAGGGACTTTTGGATCTTTAGAGTGAGAAATACAGTGTTTTTATCTGTCAAATTTGTATTTATCTCCAAGCTTGTGAAACTCGTAAACCCTAGTTTATTGATTGCAGGTTTTTGAGTTCTATATTAATAAGAACACTAAGTGGTTGTAGGTCATTACCATATCTGGGGCCGAACCACTATAAATATTTGTGTCATTTATCTTTTTGGCATCTCATTTCTGTCGTTTTACTTGACTCCGTGTCATGGACCAACTTGAGGATCAACATTAGTATATGAATATACTCTCACCAAGGTTTGCGTAAAATTTATTTTTAATATTATCAACATATTCATATGTTAATTAATACCATACCATATGTGATATATTAAAAATTTAAAATTTTAATTATAGTATTTATAAAAAAAATTAAGTATATTAATAAAATATTTAAAAAATATTATTTAATTAGAAATTTAAAATATAAAAAAATTAATAATTTGATTTTATATTTTCTATTTTAGTTTCTAAATAATTAATTTTTTGTATAAAAAAAAACACAACTTATATTTAGCACCTCATCATTTAGTTACTTTTTAAATAGTGTTTCTTCTTATTTTCTTAGGTGTTTAAAAAAAATATTATATGTAATAATGAATTAAAAACTTAATGTAAATATTTTGTCATTCTATGAACCATTTGTTATCTCTTGTCTATTTTTCTGATCTATATGTTATCTACTGCTACTGTTTATGTTTCTTTGTTAGACAAGATTACATTGATTATGTGAACTGAATCTTTTGCATTTGTTGTTCCGATGGTGGCCATGTTACTGCAAATTGATGATCTATTTGGAAACATTGCTCATAAGCATGACAAAGACGGAGATTGTTAATGTATTTGTCATGTTATGAAGTCATTTCTTGCAACACTAATTTTGCATGTTTCAATGTTGTTATTTTAATCACCTCAATTTTTCAATGTGGCATCATTCACTTTGAATGTCTTAACGCAAGTTTTCCAGGTTTGTTTTTACACGTCATTTTCCATTAGCTGACATAGATAACGTGATGTGGCTTTTATATAGTATATATAGTATTATTTCATTTTTGTGTTTACCATTTTAACAGCTGAAAAGTGTTTCCCAAGAAATCATCTTAGAAAAAGGTCTGAAGCTTTTGAGCTTCGTTGTGTTTGCGTATGCGTCGATGGTGACTGCTTCATCATCCATATTTAGCTATATGTTTGTTCTGATGCTTGAAGGGAGTTCAAGCTTTGATCCGAGGGGAGCTCGGAATCATGTTGGAAGGATTCAAGTAGCTGAAGAGAGTTCAGCCATTGCTCATACCAGCAGGAGACTGGTTACTTGAAGGATAATCTTAAGAATTGCAAAGGGGTGATCAAGTTCTTAGAAAAAAAATTAAGAGGATTTTTAATTTGTGTTTTAGTTGTTAAAAAGCTTGTAATGACTCTTTGATTCTTGGCAGATTGCTTCAAACTAGACTAGGTCTTATGGATGTAGGATATAAGACATCATAGCTGAACCATGTAAAAAATTTACAGTGTTATTTACTTTATCTTTATAGTTTTTGACCATTAATACTATGTTTGTTTGTAGTTCAACTTGGTAATGAGTAAGAGTGGCAAATCAAAGTTTTACTTAAAATTGAGACACTTAAGCTAAAACAATATATAACAATAAAAAATGGAATATTACAATACTGACTCTATAATAGACATTTTGGATCTCTTTTTTTAAATCATCACTCTATTCATCAATAGTTATAAAATTACCCTCACATGCGGGGCAAAACTAATACCCCACGATAAAAGTCCCCGTATTTTAATTATTTAATAGAAGATAAAAAAAAAATTTATATTATGATTTATCACTCTCATTTTATTCATACAGTTTTTCAACTTGTTTATGGAAAATATTAATATGTAACGCCAAAAAGGAGTAAAAAGAGATGAGCTCTATAAACTATTTTTTACTTATAAAAAAAATGATCAATGGTGTTTTCAAACCTCAGCCCAATGTCATTTTATAAATCTACTAGAGCTATAGATAGAATGAAAATAGATCTCTTCTTTGCTTTCTTAGTGGCTATCGAAAGAGTCCATCAATCGCCACGAGTTAGGGTTGTTCATCCAATCCAATTCGCACTTAGTGCGGATTTCAAATTTTTGATCCACTAAGCATAATCGTTCAAATTCAATCCAATCAAATATGCAATAGTATAAATTTGATCGGTTATACTTTGGATCAGTTATTTTTTAATTTAAATTATTTAATAATTTTTATTAAATTTCTTAGTTTTTTGTTTCTAATCACCAAAATCAATACCTAAATGTTGAAATGAAACATTTTTTTTTAAATGAAACTAAAAAAAAATCAAATCATAAACTATAATAATGTTCATCTTCTTTCTCATAAAATATTATATTCCATCAATGATGCAAGTACATAAATGGCTAAGTCACCATATATATAAAGGAAAATCAGGTCGTCCCTCAGAGGACTAAGTCCTTCATGTGATGCTTAGGTTTTTGTCATGTGTCGCAATTGGATTGGTGCTTAAGTCTTTAGCTTTTAGCCTTTTCACTTGGTGTAACCGATTGTGTGTACTGATTGAGTTTTTTAAGGTGACGTGACTTAAATAAGTGAGGGCATGGTTGTGACTTTATGTCCAATAATGTATACAATTTAGGGCTTTATAATAAATTTATATTGGAGTTGTGACTTATTTACGATAGTAGGCACGTAAATGTTTGCTTGATGCTAAGTATCTGTTAATGTTTACTCAAGTAACCGTATAAGAGAATTAGGTAACACGAACTGAAGCTCATATTTTTTAGTTGTGTTATGGGAAATGAATCGAATGTGTTAGGGCTTATTTATTTTTAAAATTTTTGTTTAACGTTGGGAATATTGAATGACATGTTGGATTACCATTAAGTAGGTAATTTAGGCCAAGACAGTTTATTTTGCATGAATCTGGGGCATAATAGTGTAGATTGTAGCTACGTTAGAGGTTTCCTACTGCTAAGTAACTTGTGAAGGTTCGTTAAGTAAGAATAGTAAGGTACAATGTAACGACAATTAATATATTAGTGTTGGTTTCTATAGGTATTTTGTATTAAGTTTTATTGGTTCGATATTTTTTGTAGCTTTATTTCTTCTATTTTTGGATAGTCAAATCACAAACGTCTAATTATATATGACAATATAGTAATTAGATGGTTGATTGATTATAATTTAATTAGTTGTTTAACGTTTTTACGTGTGATATTTCTTTGGAAGAAAATGTTAATATTTTGCATTTGCCTTGTGTTGTTTTTTTTTTTACTCGAGTTACTTTGTGGGAAAAAGAGAAAGGGTGATAAAATGTAGAAGATGCGTAACCAAATGGATAACTATTTGTAATATACTACATTAAGTTGAGCTAAAAAGTCTTGTAAGATAAGTAAGTTCAAGTGCACACTAGATTGGGGCTTAGTTGAAGAGGAAATTATTCTTCGTAATACCCTAACCAAAATTATTGGATGTTAAGCACAAAATTTATTAAAAATATATGTCTATATATATTATAACTATTAAGGACATTTTGTCTCTTCTTAGTACGGGTGTTCAAGATTTAAACAATTCAATCTAATCCACACGATCCAATCCGCAAAGTGTGTACTCATGTGGATTGGATGCACTTTCAAAGTTGAAAGGAACCAATTCAATTCGCACTTTACTTCTAAAAATAATATTTTTATAAAATATATATGTAAAATATATATATTTGATACAAACAACAATAGTGATATAATAACAATTATTTCAAAAAATAAATAAAAGTATCTTAAGTAATACATAAATTTTTAATTTGTGAACCTTATGTTTAGTTCTTGTATCAAATTCAAATGTAGATGTTAGATTTAATTTTATTATTTGAGTTTTTTACAAGTAAACCTAAAATTATTTTCTCTATAATTTGATGTTGATTACTAATTTTGTTTTTCAAAAGTAAATTATAAATATTAGTTAGAAAGTATCAAAATTAATGATTAGTTTTTAATTTGTTTTCCCAAAAAAGTAACCGATCTAAGGTAACCAATCCAATTCACACTTTTGCAGGTTGGTTTTGAACTACAGTGCGGATTGAATTGTATCCAAAATATGAAATCCACATTTAGAGTGATTAGATTGATTATGACCAATATAATGCGAATTAGATTTGATGAAACCCCTACTTCTTAGTCCTTAGCATTTTGTCTCTTCTTGGTAGAAGTGAAAAGTAGAGGGAAACAAAAGTTTTGAGAGAAGAGTGAAGAGAAGAAGAAAAAATGTATATTTGGTTGGAAAGAAAAGAGAGTTAAAGAGAAAGATGGGTGGAAAAAAAGTAAGTGGACTCTACCAAAATTCTTCCATTCAAATTGGAGAGAAAATTGATGAGAAATTTTTTATAATATACTTATAAATTAAAATTACCTATTTCCCCTTATTTTTAATTCAAAATCATTTATATAATTTGATTGAATTGTAATTTTATTTTTATCACTTTTGTTTCTTCTTCCCTTACTACCAAATAACTAAAGAGAAACTCATTGTTCTTTCTATCTCCTCCATTTTCTATCCCTCATTATTTTCCTTCCTTCCATTTTTCTTTCCTTACAATCAAACATAAAGATAGTGATTTTTCTCCAACATGGAACATACTCACTAGTTTCTCATTATTTTCACCAATTACATGTCTTCTAATTCACATTACAACAACACAAAGAAATTAGCTATCAATTTATTTAAATACATTAACAAATGTAAACTTTAAAAGTGGAATTACACTTTATAAATTCATGAGCTTAAGCACAAATGGTGCTCTTAAGTCTTAATACTGTTATTTAATGAAGGGTATATAACTATTTGGTATCATGTGTATTATCGAAATACATTCTTGGTTCAGTTTGTTTTCAATAATGTTCATCTGGTATCCTGTAATTTGAAATCGTACAAATTTTGTACTCAGGACGATATGCTTTCAATAATGTTCATCTGATATCTTGTAATTTGAAATCATACAATTTTGTACTCAGGACGATATGTTTTCAATAATTTTCATCTGATATCCTGTAATTTGAAATCGTAAAATTTTGTACTCAAGACTCAAATTTGAACGATAAAATTTTATCAATATAACCAAATTGTCCTAAGTTAATATAATTAAGTAATTAAATTTGAATTTGAAACTCATATAATTGAGGACAGTTTGTTCATATTAATAAAATTTTATTGACCAAAATAGAGTTCACGGTACCAAATATATATGATTTTAAATTATAAGTTAACAGATGAATATTATTAAAAATATAAAGTATAAAATATATATTTCGATAAAACAGAAGATGTCAAACGAGTATTTAACCTTTCATTAAATTTTGAGTAATTCTTATGCATAAAGATTGACTTTGTGGCACCACAACCAACTTGCATCAGATTTCAAGTCCGAATGGAGTATGTTTTTATTTTAAAAAAATAAAAATCATATACGGTTATTGTGAAGTAAAAGAAAGACAATAATAATGTACCCACACAGCCACCACCATAAACAAGACAAATGCAAAACTAGCGACTGTGGAAGATCAATGGGTAAGTGTGATAAGCACACATAGCGAAATGACACAGGTGTTAGTCCAGAGAAAGACTTCAATCATTTAAGTTATATAGAATTTATATGCATAATAAATCTTTTCACATTGGGTCATGCAGAAGGTGGCCTCCAAACCAAGTTGAATAAGTAATGGACTTTGGATTTTGTGTTTTGTCTTAAACATGAATAACATCAAATGCTAACACGTAATAATCACAAGTGACAATAACTTTTTTTTCTTTCAAAAGAAAATTACATGTTACAATTAGATATATTATAATTTACTGCAAAACATATTATGTCGAACCCCAATTTTATAACAATAATTCTCGAGTCGAATACTGCCCACCCACACAAGGACTTAAGAAATTTCATATTTAATCTTTGCTTTTCTCTACTAACACTACATCCTTTAGCACATCTCTTGGGGAAAAGTATTGTCAAACAACACCAAAAAAGGGGACCACATACACCCATAAAGAGGGACAACAATTATAATCCAACTCATAGATAAATACAATACAATAACATACACACTATAATATACAAACAGGTCCATCTCAAGGGTGGAGCGAACATGGCATAGGCCCAAGGCTCCTCGGATTAAGGAGGCCCTCAAAATAAAAAAAAATAGTATATATATATTCAACAAAATAGAAAGATATATAATATATATCGTTGATGCGATTTTTCGGCAACTGGGGATTTAGAAATCCGACAATAGAAATATTAGTCTTCTTGTAAACCGAATGTATAAAAAGTAGCAAAAAAAAGGATGCCAAATGCTCACACGATTTTACATAGTTCAGTGGTTAAAACTCACATAGTCCACGAGTCACTCTTATTGATTTGTTTAGCATTCTTGAGGAAATTGTTTATGACAATTTCAGCAGAGTTTTTACATACAAAAGTCCATCCATTTTTCTGTTCATTCCCCTTGTATTTATAGGAGATTCTCATGGTCAATTTTGGGTAACCGCACATCAATATGGTAATTGACGAATTTGGGTAACTTCCCATTTACATAAATATATGACTGCCTATTGAATTTACATCTGATATATCGAGTAATAAATGCATAATAAAATATGGGCATTTAAGAGGCGTATAAAGAATCTCCAAGTCTTTTGGGATCCTTCACAGTGCATCATGACCAGGCTTCCACGACCTGAACCCTTTCTTAGAGCTGGGTGTCGCAAGACTAATATGAACTGACATCGTTCATGGTCAAAGCTTCACGAAGGCGATTTGGATGGCACACATCTCGAGCTAAGTTGTTGGAGCAAGAGGGGATTTGGAGACTAACTGGTTGTCGTAAGCTGTCATGTTTGACTCAAGCTGTTCAATCCAGAGTTAGCATCTCACTTTCTTCATATGCCTGTCTGCCAGTTGTAACCCGTGCTAAGAAATTCAGCTCATATTTTTGGGGTACAATATTTGCTCCCCAGGCTCCTGCTTGTGCATGACGTCACTACTGACAGGCACTGTAGGGGTTTTTGGCTTTTGTTGTGGAAAACGTGCCCACCCACTCACTCGAGTATGAGACATGTGACGTTCTTTAATAGGCACTTGTTCGGATTTTGAGTATCATGACAGTTGTCTTGTCAACTTTTTTCTGGCCATTGGTTTATTTATTATGGGCCCTTGTATCTCGAACAGATCTAATCGTACAGCCTAGATCGGTTCCCTAAGTTTACGTATATTTTGAAGAACTAGACCTGAGTCTTACCACCTTTGCATCAAAAAAATTTCATCTTCTATTTCTTATCAAAATACTAAGAGCTCTCTGCATTCCCTTATTTTCTATAAGCTTTCAGGCTATTACTTCCAATTCTGCTATCACTTCCTTGACCGAGACACCAAATTGTAAGTGTTTTTATATCCGGTTTAAATTATATTTTCTTTTACCTGATTTGGTCTGGTGCGAGTTAAGTTTGGACTTTATATGTGACTGAGACTAATATAATTAGGAATGGCTAGGGACAATGCACCAAAAACATATGCCAATTTTTGGGTTTTGTGGGTATGAAAGAGGAACGTCTGAGTACATGAACTTGAAGATTTGAGGATATTTTTAGGCTTAGTTCTAGGCAGCTTAAGGGTCACTGTTTCTTGTGTGGTTTTGCATTAAACCACTTTCCAAAAAGGTACTGGGTCTGACACGCGAATCCCGAAGTATTAGGGGTTTCCCGAGAACATGGCACATGGTCACTGACCGTGCATGAGCGCACGTATTGGTGTTAGGGGAAATTTTAGCTCGTAGATATCATAGGTCGAATATAACGAATCAAAAACTTTGGATTGTCTCACTTCTATTATCGTAGTTAGGTTATACCTTAGGTCGCCTCTAGCAGGCTGCTTTGTCGCCAGGCAAACTAAATTATGGACAACCATAAAAAGTTAGTGGCGAGCTCCTCTTCTCAAAAAAGAATAAAGGTAAGCGGATTGCCTCCAAGACTCCCATTCCCCGGTTTGGCCCAGTGGTGGATATGGAGGTCGTGATTGACCCTAACGCATTTTTCGAGGTCGAGAATATTGAATCTCGGATAAAGACTCAGGACAAGGTGAACAAAATTTTACTTAGTCACAGGATCGAGATAGGCTTCGAGGCACTCATGACCCACCCTCCAATGGATGGAGAGCAGAGTTGCACCCCTCTCCAGGATGACTTTGGGGCTTGGAGTGATGAGCACCTGAAGGTAGGTGCCTTCATTTCCTACACCAGTACTTCGTAGACTTTTTAAACTACATCGAACTGCGTCATTCCAGCTCCCCCAGAATTCGTACCGACTTCTGGTGGGGATAAAATATGTTATTTGAAGCATGAGTGGGAGGACCCCACCCCTACTGATATTTTGTGCTTCTTCTGCCTAAAAGCCAATCTAGAGTCAAAGGGATGAGGTGATGGCTTCTACTACATCACCAGATTTCCCAGCACAACCTCCATCATCAATGATAACTCTACAAAATAGAGTTATTTGACCACTTTTTATGTGCTAATTGCTGCTTAGTTCTTGAGTTTTTAATTACTTTATTAAGTTTTTAAGTAATTTTGAATTTATTAGTTTTATCATGATTTTATATATTTTTTTTGTGTTTTTATAGTTATTTTGTTGTAGTTTAATTATTTAAATTATTTTTTTTAGTTAGAAGTAAAAAATGTGTGTTTTATTGAAACTAAATGTTAAATTAAATTAAGTTTTAATTAATATTTTCAAAGAATTAATATGATTTATTTTATAAGTGAAAATATTTTGTTATGATTTAATTTATTTTTATTTTAGGGAATATGTTGTATTTTTTGGGGTAGAAAAGCAAGGAAAGGAAAAGAAGTAGAGTTGGAAAAGAAGTGAAGTAATGTGGTAAAACTGAAAAGAGAAGCCTCCAAGTGGCCCAAACCTCCAGGCCTGCCTGGCCCAATTCAGCTCACCAAGCTGCCTCCAAGAACCTTTAGCCGTGGGCCTCTCAGCGCCTGGCCCAGTGTAGTAGCCTGCCTCATGCCCATTGAAGCTTCCTCCAGCCATCAGCTTCTTCTTCCAGCCCGCACCAGAGCCTCAACCAGGCCCAACTCCCCCCATGCCAACCGAAGCCCCTTTCTCCCTTCACAGGCCCAGGCCCAAAACTCATCAGCTCCTCCCTGCCTCACACCTCCCAGCTCACCAACCAGCCCAATTGGGCCTCCGAATCACCCCAGGCCCGAGCCCAAATAGCCACCTGCCACTAGCAACCACAAGCTGCCCTTTTCTCCATTTTGAGCCCAACAATGTACCTTTGTCCCCTTTGTCTAAAATGCCACCTCTTTACCCAATTTTCTCACAAATTTCACCATAACATCATCATTACACCCTATAATTTACCTCTACATGTCATATTTACTTTATTGAATTAATTTAATCACTTTAATTAATTTAAGTTGATTATTTTAATGCTCTCATTTTGGCTATAAATATGGAATTTCAAGACCATTTTAGGGTGCTTAATTTTGGGGGGTAACCATCTTCTTTCTACCATTTTCTCTCTACCATTCTCTCTTCCATTTTGGGTTTTTCAAGAGCATTTTTAAGTATGTATTTCATTTATTTTGTAATTTTTATTCTAGTTATGTGCTTCTAATCTTTTTCATATGATTATTAAGATCATGATGAAGCAACTTGTAACTAGATATTATTTATGTTGTATGTTGATTTCCCTTGTAATGCAACAAAGTTTATGGATTTTTCTTCTTCTTATATGTCTTTCATCTTTAATGTCTCATATTTTGGATTGTTAGATAATATGCACTTTGTTCTTCACTTTGCAAAACATAATATTATTTGTGTAAGATGTGCCATTAAATTGTACACATCCAATGCTTACAATAAAAATATTATGTTTTGCCTTATAAATAATGTTATTTGATTTTTTGTTGTTTCATTAGGTTGATTCACATTAAATCCTTAGAAATTATACTTTTTGAAAAGTGAAGAAAAATCCTATCTTTTTAGAAGTAATTTGTGCTTCAAATTATAAATCTATTTGGAAAATGATAGTTTAACTTATTAGCTATCACTAAACTTGGGAATCAATATACTAATAAGTATTATTAAACTTACATTTTGTGGATTCTAGTATCTTAATAATCTTTCTTTTAACACTTATTTTCAAATCATTATTGGTTTATTTTTATTCTCTTAAATAGCTTTATTTTCAATCTTTGTTTTTATGTTCATAACATTAAAAATCATCAATCTTTGGAGGTAGGTTAGAATTTATTAATTTTGGTTTAAAATAGTTTTCTTTTTATTTTAGACAACTCCTTTGGGTTCGATCTCATGCTTACACGAATACTATATTTCATATACGATTCGTGCGCTTGTGAGTATAAATTTTTAAGACATACCCGTTTTGGGTTCATCAATCAACCTCCCTAGCCACCCGAATGACTTCACGGATCAATTCTTTATGTCAAATGGGTTCAAGAAATACACCCATCGATATTTCAACAGTCCTCGTAAATTTCTCAGCTTCTTTAACTTTGTACTTGAATTTTTTCCTAACCAATTTTTAACATATTTTGATCGAGTTGTTATCTTGTACAACTATATATAAGAGAACTGAGTAGTTAGAGACCCTTGAAGGTCAGTATGAGACTCTGGCTCGTATTCCTGGTAGGGAGAAAGAGTTCGAAGTGGTGGTAATTGATGCCACCATGGTGGCCTGCAAGCTGATTCACAAGGATCAAATGCTGGCCATCAGGGCCCAAGGCCTCCCAACCGCTAAAGAGGTTGATGAAGAAGAGGAGGTCGCGCAGTTGGTGCGCAAAAGAAAGTTTTATGAGGATAGACATGTTCCTAACCAAGGCCGAGCTGAATCGGGAACAACAGCCGGAACCTCTGGCCAAGGTAATCCATATAGAGAAATGAACCGAGCTGCTGCCAATTTTAGGCTTGTCCGATTCAACTCGAGGCAGCTCATGAGTTGACACTTGGTTGATTCAGACCTGGATGTGACCCTCCTTTAGTGTATGGACCACCTAGTCATACGCCATTACTATAGCCACCCTAAATGTACTATAGTGGTAGTTAACACCTTACACTTTAGGTCCGCTATTTTTGAACAATATGGTACAAATTTTTTGTCATGGCCTTCCCTGTGTCAAGGTGCATTTAATCTGGGTGTTAGCCAGGCCTAGCACGAGTCTAGTCCAAATGAAGAGCTTGAACCCCGTAGGTCCCACAATGTAATAATACTAGAATCTCCCCCTCCTTGAATTTTCCAAGAGTTAGAGGTTTTACCCAAGCTGATTCATAATCCAGAGTCAATCATAGTAGTTTCCTCCTCTAGCTCGAAGGGTAGGACTCTTGTTCTATTCTTTATTTTGTGTTGTCCTGACTAATCGTTTATTGGATCTGAATTTTCTACTCGCCCTTTTGTAGACGAAGACATGGACTTGAAGAGTGCCTTCAAGGTTTGTGGGGCTGGAGTTGGACCCATTGCCAAGAGGGCTAGAGTATAAAAGAAGACCACCTTCGGAGCTCGAGCTGCCACTAGATCCCTTGCAAAGGAAAATGGTGCCAACTCCACCAAAAAGCAGCATCAACTAAAGCAGCCGTCAACTCAGGTAACTACAATTACCATTTATTAAGCTCCTCTGTCTTGTCCTCGTGAACCTTCTTCATTTCCTCAAGTTATTCAGAGTGAGGCCCCATCTGTGAAACTCCCAGACATGCAACTCCCAGTCACACAGCTCCCAGTCATGCTGCTTGAGGTTGCAAGGATCCCAAAAAAACTTCATGGTCCCCTCCACAAGATGGCAAATCTTCTAGTGGGTAATGCCAATCAGGTGAACGTCGAGAACTTAAGGGCCATAGAGGAGCATTCCTCAGAGAACTTCCTGGACTCGACCTTGGGAATGAATTTGAATGTAAGTTATCCCATTTCTCATTACATCTTTTTTTACTTTTCGCGAGCTAATCCGGCTATGTATTTTTCTTTTGCATTCTTGCTTAGCTCAAATCCGTGGCATAGTCTAGATCCGAGCTCATAGAGATGAGGTCAAGGACACTCTGGTAGCATCCCAAGAGAACAAGTGAATCGTCAAGGGACAAGTCATCGAGGTGAACCAACGTCGGGACTAGCTGTAGGTTGAGGTCGACAACCTCAACAAGAAAGTTGAGAAAATCGACTTGCTAAAAAAGAAGTTATCCAAGGTTTAAGAGAAAGCTAAGCCGGATGTCGAGAAGGCACAACAGGATGTTGCTGAGGTGATGAACTCCATCGAGGAGATGCTATATCGGTGCTGGGCGTACAACCAGTAAGGAGATTTCTCATTTCTGGACGCGGAGTTTTGGGGGTGTTACCTAGCCAAGTTCCAAACCGATTCTCGTAAGAGCCCTCCGAGACCGTGGAGGCTTCTGGATCTTCTTAAGAGGGCAATGATGAGGTGACATTACATGGGCAAGTTACCAGAGCTCAAATGATGTTTAGGGCATCCTCATCCTTTTTTTTGAATATTTTATTTCGGGTTCTTTGAATCCATTGTAATTAAGCTTTAAAAAGCTGAGACAATCGCCTTCGGGCTCAGATTGACGATATTTCTCCTCTAGTTATTCATATACTTGTGTTAGTACATGTTCATTAATTTCTAATATATTTTTGTTCCCCTTAACATATTATATTGTCATGTTTATGAACTTCAAGTCCTTGTACATTTATAGTCATAGGGGTTATCTTTAGATAGAGATAAATACCTGATGGCTCGACCAGTTAATTCTGGTCGATGACCTGGTTATATCCAGGAGTTTGTTCTCCTAATAGCTATATACCTGTTAGGAATCAAGCCTCGTACTTGATTGTATCCAGGAGTTTTCCTAGTTAATTTCTATGTTTTGTTTTACTTTGAATTTTCTTAACTTAGTTCATATTAAAAATTTCTTTGAAAATTCGAGCTTTAAAAAGCTTTAGAATAATCAATATTCTAAGTTCTATGTTGCACAAATTTTTTCTAAATTTGTTGAATACTTCAAAGACTCTTCGAGTTATATGTCCCTCAAGCGATCAGAATTTATGAGAATTCTAGATCTTTTTTACAAAATGAGCTCGTGATACATTTCAAGAATCAGATAAAACATTGATTCCAAGTTTGAATTATGTAGAAATCTTGTGTTATTAAAGTAGAACGACTTTTATAAATTTTCTTTACACGAAAAAAATACTAAAAACATTAAAAACCAACAAAATTGTACTATTACTGATAGTATTTTTTGAGATGTAGAGCGTTCCAGGTCCATGGTACCAATTCTCCACTTAACCGAGCTAGTTTGAAGGTTCCTTCACATAAGACTTCTACGATCTAATAGGGTCCTTCCTAGTTCGGTCCCAATACACCATCATTAGGATCTTTGTTCGCAAAAAATACCCTTCAGACCACTATATCACCCAATTCAAGTCTTCGTCCTTTGACCTTTGAGTCAAAATAGTGAGTAACCCTTTGCTGGTAATGGGCGAGCTGTAGTTGAGATTCCTCCCACTGCTCTTCGATAAAATCAAGGGATGCAATAAGCATGTCATGATTCAGTTCCTTGTTGAAGGATCTTTGCCAATGTGACGTTACCAAAGCCTTCACTAGGAGCATAGCCTCGCTTCCAAAGGTCAGAGAGAAGGGTGTGTGCCTAGTTGATGTACGATGTGAGGTACTGTAGTCCCAGGGCACTTGCAGAAGCTGGTCTGGCCATAGCCTTTAGCATCTTCTAGTCGCTTCTTTAAGCTCACCTTCAAGGTTTTGTTTACTGCCTCAACCTACCCATTAGCTTGAGAGTATGCTACTGAGGAGAAACTCTTCATTATGCCATGTTTCTTGCAAAAGATTGTGAATAGGTCACTGTCAAACTGAGTCCTGCTGTTAGACACAATCTTTTTTGGGAGTCAAAAAGAGCATTTGATATTCATCACAAAAAAAATCTAAGACTCTCTTCGAGGTTATAGTCTCCAAGGGCTCGACCTCAACCCACTTAGTAAAGTAATTGATGGCAACAACCGCATAGCGAACTACTCCCTTTCCAGTTTCCAATGAGCTAATAAAGTCAATCCCCCATATAGAAAATGGCCAAGGTGAGGAAATCATGGTTAGCTCCATCAGTACTGCTCAGGAAATAGTGGCAAAACGCTGGCACTTATCGCACTTTAAGACATATGAGGTCGAGTCCTTTTTGAGTGTAGGCCAGAAGTAGCCTTGCCTTAATACCTTAAGAGCCAAGTTTTCCCCCCTAGCATGGTTTCCACAAAACCCTTCGTTTTTCCATGTATTCTACGGGAACCACATTTAATATGTCCGCTTCTTTGGTGGTGGCTAGTCGAGCTAGAGCATCATCCTTAGTATTTTGTTTGCAGAGGACTTGCTCGATGGAATAGAACTCGTACTTGACCTTAGCTAGATAAGTTTCCATTTTGATTCCTTGAGCTTGGTACTCCCCTAATACTTGATTAACCATGAGCTGAGAATCGCTAAAGCATTGAATTGCTCTTCCTTTCAGCTATTTTTCTATCCGAACTCTAGCCAATAATGCCTCATACTCCGCTTCATTGTTGGAGGTGTTGAAACCAAATCTGAGAGCCGTATGGAAGCGATGTCCTTCAGGAAAAATTAAAATTATTCCAGCTCCAAACCCATTCTCGTTTGACGATCCATCAACGAAGAGTTTCCACAATTCTTGTACAGGTTCTCTCATTGCTTCTTCCTTGAATCCCGTACATTCAGCCATGAAATCAGCGAGGGCTTGGCCTTTGATTGCTGTTCGCATTTTGTATAGTATCTCGAACTGAGTAAGTTTGATTGCCCACTTTAGTAGATATAGCACACCAATTTTTTTTTATTTGAGTGCATTATTTTCTTATTATTAATTGATAAGTGTTAGAATTTTATTTTTATTGTTTGGTAGAATTTATGTGCATTAAAATTTGTTAATTTTTTTATTTAATGGTTTTATTTTGTGAACTTGCTTGAGTTTTGGTTGTGTGCATTAAGGTGCATGAGTAGTAAAGATAGTCTTGAGCACTTATGTGTGTGCATGTGCGTTGTATGCATGGTGAGCATGCATTATTTTCCATGCATATTCATTTTTATTCTCCATTGATTTATTTTATTAATTAAGAAAAAGTGAGGATGGGAGAAATAAAGAGGTAATGTTCTAGAAGGCTTGTGTTCACACTAGTGAGCAATGACAAACAAATGATAATAAGAGAGTTGTCTTCTTTTTTTTTGAGTTCCCGTAACTTTAGATCCAGCCTCAGTAAAATAGTCTTAACTTGCGCTAAAGATGTCCAATTTAGGCAAGCTTTGTACCGTTTTAAAGCTAATTACATTTTATAAAACGGTTTAGAAATAATATTTTTTCCAAAATCATTGTGTAACAGGGTCTAAAATGGGTCTCAAGTTGCAGGATGTTTGGGTTACGAAAAACCCACTTTGAATTTTCATTATTCTTTTTCCCTTAACCTAACTATCACCTATAAATAGGTTCTTGCTGGACCCAAAACGGGTATGTTTTATAAATTTATACTCGCAAGCGCACGAATCGTATATGGAATATAGAGTTTATGTAAGCACGAGATCGAACCCAAAGGAGTTGTCTAAAATTGAAAAGAAAACTATTTTAAATCAAAAGTAATAATTTCTAACCTAGCTCCAAAGATTGATGAGAATTTGTAACAATAAAAATAAAATAAAAGATATTAAAGACAATATATATAACATAAATTAATAGAAATCAAGATGGTAAAAGAAAGATTATTAAGATAATAGAATCCATAAAATATAAGTTCAATAATATTTAAAAGTACATTGATTCTCAAGTTTTAATAATAGTAGAAATTAATCAAACCATCACTTATTTAAATTAGATATTCTATTTAAGCACAAGTTTTTTATAAAAATATAGGATCTATCTTCACTTTTAAAAATTATAATTTCAAAGCATTTAGTGTAAATTAATCTAATGAAATAACAAATAAATCAATGAACATTATTTATAAGGCAAAACATAATATTTTTGTTCTAAGCATTGGATGTGTACAATTGAATGGCACATCTTACACAAAGAATATTATGTTCTTGCACTAATGAAGAACAAAGAGTAAATATGTGCTAACAATCTAAAATACATGATATTTAAGATGAAAGAAGATATTTGAAGAAGAAAATCCTTAAACTTTATTGCACAAAATGGGAAATCCACATACAAAATAAACACTATCTAGTTACATATTGTTTCATCATCACCTTAATAATCTTAAAAAGATTAGAAACTCATAACTAGAATAGAAAATACAAACAAAAAAATTACAAACATAAATAGGAAAATTTGGAGGAGAAACCCCCAAAATTTTCCTCTAAAAACTCATAGGAAAAATGACCAAAAAGAAGAAAAAGATGAAGATTGAGAGGTTTTGAAAGTGTAGAACTTGTGGTATGGTAACCTCCTCCAAAATAAGCACACAAATCCCTTATTTATAGCCAAAAAATGAGTATTAAAATAATCAATTTAAATTAATTAAATTATTAAATTAATAATAATATGGCAAATAGGGGTAAATTATAGGGTGTAATGATGATGTTTTGGGGTAAAATGTGTAAAAAAGTTTGGGTAAAAAATGATATTTTTGGCAAAGGGGACAAGAGTACAAAAGTGTATTTGTTGGGCTAAAAAATTGGTGGCTTTGGTGGGTTTTGGCAGCTGGTGGCAGCTAGACATGTTGGGGCACGGCTTGGGCTTGTGGAGCTTTGGTGGTTTGGGCCGAATGGGCTTGTCTGGCCCGTGTGTTGGTTGGAGAGGAGGGATTTGCTGAGGAGGAAAGCTTGTGAGGGAGCATCAGGCGTGTGGCTTCGGAAGCTGCTGGCTGGAAAGGGCATTAGGCCTTAGTCTTGCTGTTGGGGAGAGCTTTCGGTTGGCAAGGAAGGAAGTCCCACGACTGTGAGGGATGGGGACAACTGGCGAAGAAGCAGGAGTGGATCGGCTAGACTTCGTGGGCCTGGGGAGCTGCTGAACGAAATGGGGCACCTGGGGAGATTTCGGTTGGGCTGGGCTGGTGAGCCAGGTGGGCCCAACGACTGGTGCCTTTTTTGTGCTATTTTTTTTCAAATTCGCCACATTTTTTTCCTTTCTTTTCTTTACTTTTCAAAGCCCAAAAAAATACAACTTACTCCCTACAAAATAAACATAAATTAAATCAAAATTAAATATTTTCAATTATAAAATAAATCATATTAATTCATTGAAAATATTAATTAAAACCTAATTTAATTGAACATTTAGTTTCACTAAAACAATATTTCTTTACCTCAAACTAAACAACATTAATTCAAATAATTAACTACAACATTTTACAACAAAATAACTATAAAAACACACAAAAATATATAAAATCAAAATAAGACTAATAAATTCAAAATTACTTAAAAACTTAATAAATCAATCAAAAACTCAAGAATTAAGCAACAATTAGCACATAAAAAGTAGTAAAATAACTCTATTTTGTAGAGTTATCAGTTCTTAAGTCTCTTTCTATCAATTTTGAAACTATAGCCACCCATCTAAAGAAATAAAGGAAGAGAGAGAGAGCTTGAGAAAGAAAGAAAGAAAGAGGGAGAGAATAGAGGGCTTCAAAATCCCTAAGGTAAGCTTTGAGATTAATAGTTTTCTTCTTCTTCTTCTTCTCCTCCTTCTTCTTGATTCTAAGTATTTTGGGTTGCAATGGTGGTGATAGGTTTATTTTCACAAGGACCTAGAGAGGGTGTTGGATAGATAATTGACCTACACATACAAGGGTAAGATTTTCTTTTGATTTCTTATGTTTGATTGATGTAAATTAGGTTTTGGGTTGGTCTAATGATTTGGTGATCATACTAGGGTGTTGGAGCAAGAAATAAAAATGAGAGGCCTTTAGATTTCAACACTTTGGTGTTCTCAAGGTGAGAAAGGACCTTGTTTTGGTGTTATATTGATCTTGGGTTCACCTATATAAATGTTGTATTAGATGCGTTAGGGTTCTTGTATGATTTGAGTTTTGTTTGTTTTGATGTTTTGGTCCTTGTTTGTGATTTTGAAATATTGGTTGATGTTTGGCAAGAAATGTTATGTTTAAATATTTAGCTTTCAAGAGTTGTTGTTTTAGTCTAGAGGTTGTTTATTGTTATTCACTTTATCTTGATATTGGAAACATGATAATATTGGTTTTGAGTTTGTATAATTACTTTTCTTCATTTTAATGAGACTTTTAACCAATTAAACACATGCATGTATATATATATTTTTTATTTTGTGAAAGAAAATGTGATTTTTTCAATTATGTGATTTTAAACTAATAAAAGTGCTTGCTGGAATTTTTATTTTATTGAAAGAAAATGTCTTTTAAATACAATATATAAGGTGCATGCTCATATAGATTAAACCCTAGACTATATACATGAAAAATGTAATTTTCTATACTTTAATTTATGAAATATTTTAATTAAAATAATGCAGATTTTATTTGTAAAATAATTAATCAAGTAACATTATTTTTATGAGGCTAAGTATTTTTTGTTTTGAGTAAAATATTGTATAAAGAAACTTTTCCAACTTAATTAAAATTGTGATATTTATGAAAATGTGGTAAACTTGAGATATCATTTTTAGTTTTCTACAAAGTTAAAGATGTAATTATTTTACTTATCTATTTGGCAAAGAGAGTGAGTACCAATTTGTTTTTATCTTAAATAACTATGATACATTATTTACTATTAATTAAATTTGTTAAATTAAATATTTTGTGAGAAAAAGAAATAGAAAGAGGGAGCTATACTCCTACGATTATTTTATTTAGGTTAAGAATAGTAAATGGAATTAATATTTGGAAAATTACGAGTAAAAATAAAATGATTCTTTTAGTTATATTTTAAAGTACCATTTTAGTATAGCCTTGTGATATAAATCAAGTTGGTAAGATATTTATTTAACAAAATCTTACGCGATTTCTAAGAATTAAAATGGCTAAAATCTACCAACTTCCACACATTTTTAAAGACATTCCCACGTACGCATGTCGCATGCAAATTTAATTTTACGTCCATATATACGCCATTTGATTAAGTGCATGATTCTTGTTTTGCAAATATTGAGGATTCACTAGTAGACTTGAGATTATTCTTTTATGATTTTATGTGAAATTATTGAATGTTTATAGTGTGGTGCAACATGTGCTACGTGTGCATGACCAATGCACATGTAGTAAGACGAACCTTTGGTTGTGATTCTAGGCTCGTTGTGAAGTACCCCGCACTTTATTTTTGCTTGGACATCGAGTAAGAAAGTTAGCTAAAATTTTCTATGAATTATGTTATGAAAAGTATGAGCTAATATGTTGCAATAGCTACTGTGTTATCAAAAGTATGAGCTATGATAAACTAATGTGTTATGAAAAGTATGAGTTACTATGTTATGATATGAATTGTTGTATATCTGCTTGTATGTTGCATGGAAAGCAGTAGGCTGTTAGCGTGTTGAACGTGACACAACAAAGGAGTTACTAAGGATTTGACGTAACTCATAGGGCAGATGCGCCGAGGATATTTGAGGACTAGAGTTCCCATTTACCTCATAGAGGAGGTTTTACTTATTTATGCTTTTACTGGTTCCTCATGATTTGACATGGACAATAAGGTTTCCATGATCACATGATGTATGCTTATTCTTATGTTTATTAAGTCTTATGATTATGATATGAATATCATATTGTTGATACGGTTTTTCGCTAACAGTGGATTAAGAAATCCAACTACTAAGATATTAGGCTTTCTTACTAAACCTTGATTAGACAAATGAGAAATACCACAAACACTCACACTTTTAAGTGGTTTAGTGCTTAAAATCAACCTAGTCAACGAGACAATCTTATTAATCTCCTTTAGACTCTGAATGAAATTGTTTCTTACAATTTTAGTAGAGTTTCTGTATATCAAGAAGCAGTCCTTTTTTCTGTCGATTTCCCTGATATTTATAAAGGGTTTTCCTTGACAACTTTGGGTAACCGCATGCATAAATATGGAAAATAATAAATTAGAATAATCTCACATTTACATAGGGATATGATTGCCTATGGAATTTACATCCATTATCTTGGGTGATAAATGTGTAATAAAATTTGGGCATTAATGAGCGTATAAGGAATATCCAAGTCTTTTGGGATCCTTCAGAGTATCTAGAAGGCGATCTAGCCATCACGCATTTCAAACTAGGTTTTTGGTACAAGAGGCGAACTGGAGATTATCTGGTTGTCGTACTATCAAGTTTGAATCGAACTGATGACACAAGAGTTAGCTAGAGGTTCTACCTTTACGCTTTCTCCATGCACTTATCTACCAGCTAAACCCTGTTATGAGTGATTGAGTTCGTATTTATTTTGGGGTACAAAATTTTGCCCCCAAGCTCTTGCTTGTGCATAATGTCACCTCTGACATGCACAGTAGGGGTTTTTAGGCTTCTGTTATGTGAAATCGTGCCCACTCATTACTTGAGTGCTAAAAACGTGTCAGTCTGTAATAGGTGCTTGTTTGGCGAGTACTATGACATTTGTCTTGTCAACTTTTTGCCATCGCAAGGGTTATTTATTCTAGGCATTCGGATCACTAACTAACTCAATCGAGTGTACCAGATTTGTTCCTGATGTTTACGTATAAATAGGAGAAACAAACCTGAACCTCACCACCTTTGCATTCAAAAAATTTCCCTTTTCTTCTCAGAGAACTTTCAGAAACCTTCAGCATTCTCTCATTCTTCAAAAGCTTTCAGGCTACTATCTTCATATTTATTATCATTTCCCTCGATCGAACATCTAATCTATAAGTATTTATATACCTGATTTAAATTTCTCCCTCTTATTTTTCAAATAAGTTTCAAGAAATCTTCCAGTATAGTTTCTTACTTCGGCCATGTTCGAGTTTAATAGGGATTATTGATAAGCCAAAAGAACAGTACTAGTTTTGATTAGAAGTAATTTGCTTAAAAAGTGGGTAATTTTCTGGGTTTTGAAGGAGGGTTGTTTGTGTATGCATAGAAATTTGAGGGTTTTTAGGTTAAGTTCTGTGTATCTTAAGGGTTATTCTTCCCCGAGCGGTTTTGCATCAAACCGCCTTAAAAAAAGTATTGGGTTTGACACACGAATCCCGAAGTATCAGGGGATTTCCCAAGTTTATAGCGCGTGGTTACTGAATGCACGTGGACACACGCATTGTTGCTAGGAAATATCATAGCTCGTGTATTTGTTTAGGTTAAATAAATCGAATCCAAACCCTCGAGTCGTCGTACCTTTATCACCGTAGCAAGGTTTCGTCTTAGGTCGCCTCTAATAGGCTGCTCTGTCGTCAGGTGAGTTAGATCATGGCCCGTTAGAAGAAGTCAGACGCGAGCTCCTCTTCTCAAAGCAAGAGTAAGGGCAAGTAGATTGCATCTCCCCATTTCTGCCCAGTAGTGGATAGGGAGATCGTAGTTGACCCCAACGCCTTTTCTGAGGCTGAGCGCATGGAATCTTGAATAAAGACTCAGGGCAAGGCGAATATAATTTTATTGAACTACATGATCGAATTGGGGTTCGAGGGCCTTGTTGCTCGACCTCCACTGGAAGGAGAGCGGAGCTGCACTCCACTTCAGGATGACTTCGGGGCGTGGAGTGACGAGAATCTGCAGGCAGGTGCCTTTCTCCCTTTGGACCTATACTTCGTGAAGTTTTTGAAATACGTCGAACTGGCACCATTCCAACTTCCCCCCAATTCATATCATCTTTTGGTGGTGCTGAAATATTTCTTTTTGAAACACGAGTTGGAGGTCCCATCCCCTGCTGATGTTATGTACTTCTTCTGCCTCAAAGCCAACCCCAAACAGAAGGGGCGAGGTGAAGTTTTGTACTACCTCACCAGATTACCCAATACGGCCTCCGTCATCGACCTCCACAGCCACCCAAATGAATACAAGGTTCAATTCTTCATGTCAAACAGGTTCAAGAATTGCACCCATCGACATTTCAACTGTCCTCGTAAGTATCTTAGATCTTAAAATTTTGTACTTTAATTAATTCTTGATGGAGTTTAAACATATTCTGATTGAGTTGTTACTTTGTGCAGCTATATACAAGAGAACATGGCGATCAGAGACCCTTGGAGATCAATATAAGACGCTGTCTCGTATTCCTATCAAGGAGAAGGAGTTTCGAATGGTACTTAATGATGCTACCATGGTGGCCTGGAAACTGATCTGGAAAGATCAGATACTGGCCATTAGAGCTCGAGGTCCTCACCCCAAGCTCCTCCTCCTCAAGAAGTCATCCTTGACGTTGAAGACACCGAAGAGGAAGATAAAGTCGTGCAACTGGTGTGCAAAAGAAAGGTCCCTTAAGATGGGCAAAATCCTGACCCAGACCGATTTGAAATTGGAGGCAACAGTAGGCACTTCCGGCCATGGTAACCCATACAAAGAATTAAACTGATTTGTTGCCACTTTTAGGCTAGTTCGATTCAACCCATGACAACTCGTAAGTCGACATCTAGATGATCCGGACATAAATGTGACCCTCCTCCAGTGTGTTGATCACTTGGTTGTACGCTATGACCATTGCTATCCTTGTTGTACCATAGTGGTAGATAACACCCTTCCCTTCAGGTCCACCATTTTTGAGGAGTACGCATGGCCTTCCCTTCGTTTGGGTGTTTTTTCCCTAGGTATTAGGTAGGCCGCTCATGAGTCTAGTCCGGATGAAGAGCCCGAACCCCTTAGGACCCAAAATGTAATAGTATTAGAGTCCCCCCCCCCCCCCCTCCTCCGATAGTCCAAGAGGTAGAGGTTTTACCTAGTCTGGTTCATAACCTAGAGTCAATCATAGTAGTTTCCTCCTCTAGCTTTGAGGGTAGGGTTCTTGCTCTATTCTTTTCCTTGCATTACTCTGACTAATCATTTCTTTGACTTGAATTTTTCGGTCCTCCTTTTGCAGGGGAAGATATGGACCTGAAGGGCACCTTCAAATCTGGTGGGGCCGGAACTGGACCAGTAGTCAAGAAGGCGAGAATATCAAAGAAGAGTGCCCCCAATTTTGGAGCTGCCACCGACTCTCTTGCAAAGGATAAAGGTGCCAGCTCCACTCAGAAACATCAGCAGCAGATGCAACAACCAGCTCCGGTAAATATAGTTATCGTTGTTGACACTCCTCCTCCTCATCCTTGTAATGAACATCTCCGGTTCCCCAAGTTGTCTATGACAAAGCCCCATCTATTCAGCTCCCAATCTAGCCCCTTGAGGTGGCAAGGATGCTAGAGGCACTTCGAAGGTCCCTCAATAACATGGTGAACCACATGGTGGGTCATGCCAACCAAGCGAACGTCATGGACCTGAGGGCGATAGAGGAGTGTTGCACAAGTGATGTCCTGGAGTCTGCCTTTTGAATGAACCTGACTGTGAGTTATCTTTCTTCCTTCTATAGATCTCCTTTTTTATTTTTACTTTTGCGAGCTAATCCCATCTTGCATCTTTCTTTTGTAGTCTGCTTTAGCTCAAATCTGTGGCATTGCCTAGTTCTGAGCTCAAAGAGAGGAGCTCAAGGCCGCCCTGGCTGCATCCCAGGAGAACGAGTGAATAGCCAAGGACCAGATTGTTGAGGTGAGCCAACAAGGAAATCAGTTGTAGGCCAAGATCGACAACCTCCACAAGAAGATTGAGGAGGTCGATGACCTAAAACACCATCTGTTTGAGGTTGAGGCCAAAGTAAAAGAAGATGCTAAGAAGGCGAAGCAAGATGCCGAGAAGGAGAAACAGGATGCTGAATAGGTGAAGTTGGATGTTGCAGAAGCAATGAATGCCCTAGAGGAGATGTTGTATTAGTGCTGGACATAGAACTAGGAGGGTAATTTCTCCTTTCTAGATGCAGAGCTTTGGGGACACTATCTTGCCATGTTCCAGACTCAAATTTTGCAAGAGCCTTCCGTGTTCGCGGATGCTTTTGAAGCTGCTGAGAGGGGCGACTAGGAGGTGTCAACACAAGGGAAAGTTCTCGGAGCCCAGTGAAGTTTTTAGTGCCTTTTTTTGTTGTTGCAACTATGCTTTCACAAGCTGAGACAATTGCCTTCGGGCATAGCACGAAGTTATTTTTCCTCGTGATATTCATATACTTGTTTAATGCATTTTTGTTACTTTATGATCTATTCTTGTCCCCCTTAATCTATCATCTTGCCATGCATGTGAATTTCAAATTCTTGCACACTCGCAATCAAAGGGGTTATCTTTAGATGACTTGACCAAAAAATTCTGGTAGATATCCTGATTATACCCAGGAATTTTCCCCATCTAATAGTGTTATACCTGTTAGGGAATTAGGTCTCGAACCTGGTTATGTCCAGAAGTTTGTCCACTTAATAGCATTATACTTGTTAGGAATAAGGCCTCAGACCTGGTTATGTCCAAGAGTTTGTCCACTTAATAGCATTATATTTGTTAGGAATCAGGCCTTAGACCTAGTTATGTCAAGGAGTTTGTAGTTGAATTATCTTTGAATTTTCCCAACTTAGTTCGTATTTGGAATTTCTTTGAAAATTCAAGCTGTCTATAAAAAGCCATTGAATAATAATTTTTCAAAATTCTAAGCTTCAAATTTTATCCAATCATATTAAAATCACACTAATTTTTTTTAAACTCATCAAGGGTTTTATGTCCCCCAAGCAATAAGAATTTATTGATATTCTAGGTTGCTTTTACAAAATGAGTAGGTGATACATTGCGAGAATAAGATAAAGACGTAGCCATCCTGTGTCATTTATATAGAATGACTTTTATATAAAAGCCTTACATAGAAAAATACTGAAAACATCAAAAAACTAACAAAACGGTCTTATTACAGATAATATCTTTTAAGATGATAGTATTCCATGTTCCTGGTACAAACTCTCCACTTAACCGAGCTAGCTTAAATGTTCATTCATGTAAATTCTTCACGATCTGGTATGGTCCTTCCCAGTTCAGTCCCAATACACCATCTTTAGGATCCTTACTCGCCAAAAACATTCTTCGAAGCACCAGGTCATCCAGCTCGAATCTACGTGATTTTACCTTTAATTTAAAGTAACGCGTAATTCTCTGCTGATAACGGGCGACTTGTAATTGTGAATTTTCCCGCTTTTCTTCGATTAGATCCCGGGATGCATCATGCAATTTGTTATTTCAATTTTGATCGAAGTTTTCTTTTGTCTAAGTGTCTTCACTAGCATTTCAATTGGGAGCATAGCCTCACTTCCAAAGGTTAAAGAGAAGGGAGTGTGCCCCATGGAGGTGCAATGTGAGGTTTTATAGGCCCATAGTACTTGTGGGAGCTTCTTGGGCCATAGTCCCTAGGCTTCATCTAGTCATTTTTTTAAGCTTGCCTTTATGGTTTTATTTAAAGCCTTGACCTGTCTATTAGCCTGCGGATACACCATTGAAGAAAAAATCTTGATTATGTCGTACTTCTCACAAAAGTTTGTGAAAAGGTCACTATCGAATTAAGTTCTATTATCAGAAACATTCTTCTTCGAGAGCCCAAAACGACACAAGATGTTCTTCACGATAATGTCCAGGACTCTCTTCAAGGTTATGGTCGCCAACAGCTCAGCCTCGACCCACTTCGTAAAGTAGTCGATCAGGGAAATTGCATAGCGGACTCCTCCTTTCCCTGTTAGTAATGAACCAATCAGGTCGATCTCCCATATTGCAAACGGTCAGGGGATGTGATCATGCTTAACTCAATGGGTGCTGCCCGAGCAATTGTGGCGAAGCATTGACATTTGTCGCATTTCTGTACGTACGAGGCTGAATCCTTTTTGAGTGTAGGCCAAAAATAGCCTTGTCTTAATATCTTTAAGGCTATGTTTTGCCCCCCTACGTGGTCCCTGCAGAAGCCTTCATGTATTTCTTGGAGGATGGTTTGTGCTTCTATGGGAAAAACACACCATAGGAGGGACAGAGAATGCCCTCGTCGTTATAGTACTCCCTCAACCATAACATACCGTGAGACTTGATATAAAAAATTTCTTGCATCCTTTCGGTCATTTGGTAGTTTACCAGTTGGGAGGTATTCCACTATGGGGGATATCCAAGTTTGTTTTATGTCAATCACCCTGACCTCAACCGGTTCTTTCTTTATGCTTGGTTGTTCTAAGAAATGCACTTGGACTACGTTTAGGGTATCTGCCTCTTTGGTGGTGGAAAGTCGGGCTAAAGCATCAGCATTGGAGTTCTGCTCGCGTGGTACTTGCTCAATGGAGCAAAACTTAAACTTAGATAACTCATATATAACCTTAGTTAGGTAAGCCACCATTTTGATACCTTGAGCTTGATACTCCCCCAATATTTTATTAACCACAAACTGGGAATCACTATAACATTGGATCACATTCGCTTTTAGTTCTTTTGCCACCTGTTTTCCTGCCAATAGAGCTTCGTACTCTGCTTCATTGTTGGATGCTTCGAATCCGAACCTTAGAGCTGTATGGAATCGATGTCCCTCAGGTGAGATCAGAATTATCCCAGCTCTAGATCCGTTCTCATTAGATGACCCATCAAGGAAGAGTTTCCACAACTCTTGCATCGGTTCTCTCATTGGCTCATGTTGAAAACTTGTACATTAAGCCAGAAAGTCAGCGAGCTCTTGACTCTTGATTGCTATGCATGACATATACAATATCTAGAACTGGCTGAGTTTGATGGCCCACTTAAGCAAACGCCCTGATGTGTCAGGCTTTTACAAGACATGCTTTAAAGGTTGATTGGTTAAGTCGTGGATGGTGTGGGACAGGAGGTATGGCCTGAGTTTTCTCGAGGCCAAGATAAGGCAAAACACAAGTTTTTCTATCAAAGGATATCGGGAATCAGCTCCCAAAAGTCTTTCACTCAAGTAGTAAACCGGTTTCGGCGCCCAATTTTTCACTCGAACTAATACGGTGTTGACCACATTTCTATCACATCTAGATGTAAGAGAGAACATTCTATAGCTGCCAATTTTGATATTATGGGAGGCTCAACCAGGTGAGTTTTCAAATCTTGAAATGCCTGCTCGCATTCTTCGATCGACTCAAACTTTTTGTTTCCTCTGAGCAAGTTGTAAAACAAGAGACACTTGTCAGTTGATTTTAAAACGAAATAGTTTATGACCAGTACTTTCCTAGTTTGGCTCTGAACTTCTTTACAAAACAACGACATTTCTAATAACGACCCGATCTTCTGTGGGTTTCCCTCTATCCCCCTTATGTTGACTATGAAGCCATGGAATTTTCCCGATGAAACCCCAATGGTACTATTCTGGGGATTCAGCTTCATGTCATATTTCCTTAGCATGCCAAAACATTCTTTCAGGTCAGAAACAAGGTTATTGGCAATCTTTAATTTAACGAGCATATCATCAACATATACTTCCATGTTTTTCCCGATCTGGTTAATAAACATTTTGTTGACCAATTGTTGGTACATTGCACTAGCATTCTTCAGCTTGAATGGCATAAACTTGTAGCAGTATACGTTATGCTTAGTCATGAAGCTAGTATGCTCTTGGTCTGTAGGGTTCATCGCGATCTTGTTTTATCCAGAATATGCGTCCATGAAAGGCATGAGCTCATGATCGGCTGTTGCGTCTACCAACTGATTGATTCGAGGTAATGGAAAAAATCCTTAGGACATGCCTTATTGAGGTCAGAGAAGTCAATAGAAGTTCTCCACTTCCCATTAGGTTTTGGGACCAAAACAGGGTCAGCAACCTAGGTTGGATATTTTTCTTCCCTAATGAATCCACACTTAAGTAGGCGAGCTACTTCTTATTCTAAAGCTTATGATTGTTCTTTCCCCAAAAGCTTTCATTTTTGTGCCTTTACAGGCACATTCCTGTCCAAATTTGGAGTATGCATTATTACATTCAGACTGATTCCCACCATATATTAATGCGACAAGGCAAAGATGTCCAAGTTATTTCTCAAAAACTCGACCAACTTCTTCTTCCTTTCGGTTCCAAGATCTTTTCCAACTTTTACTACCCTTGAAGGTACTTCTGGGTCGATGTTGATTTCCTCGAGCTATTCCAACGCTTGGAGCTCAGACTTGTCTTCACCTAATCTTGGGTTAATTTTGTCTTCTTGGGTAACCTCATTACTTTCTTCCTGAGATTTTTCCGCTACATGGAAAATTTTCATTATCTGAGGATCCTCTCCTCCCTCGATAACGACCATTGCTTGCTGCCTGGGTTGTGATTTTTTCCTTCATTGCAATGCTATAGCATTCTTTGGCAGAGAGCTGGTCTCCTTTCACAGTACATATACCTGAAATTGAGAGGAACTTCATTGCTAGGTGTCGGATCTAGGTGATGGACTCAAAAGTGAATAGCGCGGGTCCTCCCAAAATCGCGTTGTATGCGACTGGGAAATCGATTACGACAAACTTGAGCATTTTAGAAATAGTTCGGTGTAGTGCACCAAATTTTTTTTTTAGTTATTAATTTTGGTGTTTTATTTATATTTAATTGTTAATTGTGGTGAATTATTTTATTGTTTGTTTGTTTAAATTAATTGTTTGAATTGTTTGGTAGAATTTTGTGAATTAAATTGTTAAATGTTATTTATTTATATTATTTTTAAAAATGTGATTATTTGAGTTTTAGGTGAATGCACTAAGGTGCATGGTAGGTAGTGATGCTCCCTAGTTATTGAGTGTGTGCATGTTCATGGTTGCATGGTGCACATGTGTAGAATTTTCTACACACTTTGTAGTTTCCTTTTATTAGATTTATTTATTGAATTAATTAGAAAAAAAATAAAAAGAAAAGGAAAAGGAGAATGGTGGACGTCATAGAGTGGGAAAGGAAAGGGATTTTATTCCAATTATTCTTTTTAATCAAATAAACTAAAATTGGATGACTATAACTATTTTGGGTGAGAGAATTGTTGACATTCTCTATTAGTTAAATCTTTTTATTATAATTTATTTTTAGGCTTAATTAGAATAAATGGTTAGGGAACTTACCAATTGTTTTATTGGGGTATTATGACAGAATTAAAATAAAAAGGGAAGAGGAAAAATAAGAGGCCATTACACACTTGATGTCGTTGTCCATAGAGAGAAGAGAGAGAGATAGTGGCGAGCTAGAGAGAAAAAGGGAGAGAAGGGGCTGCCATTTTCTAGAGTGAAGGAAGAAGAGAAAGGAGGAGGAAGAAGAATGTCTTGGAAGGTCATAGGTATGGTTTCTAGTGTTATTGATCTATTGTTTATTTTCTAAGTTTAAGGTTTCTTTCCCCCATAATCCTAAGATTTTGTTGTTCTTCTTTTCTTGTTATGGGTTTCGAAAACCCTACGGTATTCAAGAGTGATTTCCATTTGGGTGTTGGTTCTATCAAGGAGGTAGTTCATTGCTAAACCTTATGCTTAATTGTGTTGTTTATGGAAAGGATTTTTGAGTTTTGATGTCTATTGGAATCCTTGCCATGAGTTGGTTTGGTTTGTTATGAGATACTTGAATATGATACATAATGATTTATAATTGTGATTTTTTTTATTTAAGGGATGTATGATTAGGTTTGTCAAGGGTTTTTGTTTGGATCTATTAGAATATAAGGATTGTTGATATTTGATGTTTGTGTATATGTGGGTTTTGACCTATGCATGTCTAAGGATCACCTCAATATTTTGTTATTTTATTTTTGTTTTAGGTTAGATCCATATTCTATAATCCTTCGTAAATATTTGTATGATAAATTATCTGGATTTCTTGTTTGAGTCCATGAAGGTTGATGAATATGCTTATGAGAATTTTGTGATATATTTTGTTGTGAAATCCTAGGTGTGTTTCGGCTAAGGGTGATGTTCAAAGCATGAGTGTCATTTTTTAAAGTCAAATAAAAGGTGTAGAAACATGCTAGGGTTTGAGTTGGAACATTGCTATTAAATATGTATGAATTGTTGTGGAGTATGACGAAAAGAATGAATTTTATGATTTATTGTACTTGCTGATTTTGTGTAAAAATGATGTTGTACATGATGAAAATAATGTTTTGAGTGCTTAATTAAATTTTGCAAATGCTATGATGTTTGAAGAAATTAAATGGAAGATTTTAAGATATCTTGAAATAGTATTTTGCACAAATAATTACCTACAGTTTTTTTTTTTTTTTTTTATATTTGATGAAAATATGAGTTTTTAAAACTAAAAATGGTGATTTTGAGGATATATTTAGTTGCTGGAATTTTAGTAAAAAAAATGTGAAGTTGTATTTTAAATAAAAGGATTTTGTGTGTCTGTTGTAATAAATCAATACCATAACCCATGAAATTATTTAAAAGTGGTATTTTAGTATAACTATGAGTGCTCATTTCAATAGTTATGATTTTTCTTTATTTTTAATTAAGAAAAATGATGAATTAATTTACTTGTGAATTGTAAGTGAATCAAATAGTGGCTGAATGTTTATTAAAATATTTTAAAAATTGTTATTGAATTATCACTTATGAATTAATTCTATTTTAAAATTAAGTCTTAAAAATAATACAAGTGCCACATCTAAAAATTGTACTTTTTCTCACATTAAGTTTGTAAATTTGTTAATTGGATTATAATGTTATTTTAAGAAAAACATGTTAAATCATAGATATTTTTACACTTTTTCCTTTAGTCCATATAATTTTATGGAATTTAAAAGTAACTAATGGAATTATTATATTTTTAAATGGTTAAAGAAATTATTTTATGAAATAAAATAATGTCTTGAGAGGTTTAATCAACTTAGTAATTTTAAGAAGACAAAATAATGGTAATCAAAGCATATTACAAATTCATTATTTTTAAAACGATAGAAATAAGCACGTAAGAATTATCGTTTTTAACGTCATTTTATAACAACGTTCCCACGTATGCATGTCGCATGCAAATGCACTTTTACATTCAAATATATGCCTTTTATGCAACTGCATGATTTCTATAGAAAGACCATGGATGTAATATAGGTATAAATTGCATTATTCTTTTGATGACCTTATGTGTAAATATGCCTTGTTTGGATGTTGTGAGTAGTTTTCACCATGTGTGCATGACCCATGCACACATGAGTTATATGAGTGGGAAAAATAGAGTTTTATGCGATGCTAAAGGATATTATTTGGTTATGGTATAGTCTCGTTGTGAAGTTGTCATTTTTCTTTGCTTGGACCTGAAGTAAGAAAGTTAGATATAATTTTTGTTTATTTATGCTGTGAATGGTAAGATCGTTTGTATGAATGAGAATGTTATGATTGATGATACTTTTGCGCTATGAATTATGAAATGCTTTATTGCGATGATGTGATTGGATTATATGTCATTTTGAATGTTGTATGTTGTGAATGGATGTTAGCGTGATGAACACGACACATCAAAAAGGGGTTGCTAAGGATATGAAGACGAAACCCGAGTTACTAAGGATAAGAGGACGTAACTCCAAGGACAGATGCACCAAGGTTATTCAAGGACCAGAGATCCTGTTTACCTCAAGAGGTGACATGGACAAGTTAGAGGGCCATGTTCACAAGGATATGATGTTTATGTTATGATGATGATGATGACTTTGTACATTATGCCAATGTTGTGATGGTTATGTTTATGTTTACGATAATGATGCTATTACGATAATGATGCTATGATGTGTGACAATGTATGAATGTGAATATGTTTTGTTGTGATTTACTTGTGTGTTGTTTGTACTTCCTTACTGGGCTTTTAGCTCACCCTCTTACTTTCCCTTATGGGTAGCAAATAGGTTTCTCTATGGCACGCATGGTGATGTGGGGCGTTCTATCTTCATGGTGTGTAATGGTGTGGGGGCATCCTATGGATGAGAAATGATCAGTTTAAACGCCATTTTTCTAAAATAAAGTTGTGTTTATTTTAACATTCTACACTTATCAGTGGAACTTGAACTTTGGTTATTTTTAAGAACTTTGCATGCAAACTATTATTTTTCTTTTTAAACTATTGGGTCCAACTTGCATGTTTTAGCAAGGCCCCACTGGGATTTTATAATAAGTGGCTTTTCTCTTATAAACTCATGAGTATGTGAACGTTTTATAAAGTACTAGTTTAGGGCGTTTCACATTCGCGTATCATCCCCCAGCGTAACCACAAGTCCGATCATCCCTATGGATGTCGTTCCTTCTTCTGAGAACCCGTATAGGGTCATTATGGTCGCCTTAAGATAAGTTACGAAAAATCCCATATTTTATAGGGTCGACCTGAATAGCACGTTTACCGAGCTCCCGTTATCAACCAATATCCTATGTTCCCTTCGATTGGTGAGCTGGACGGTTACCACCAGCGGATCATTATGCGGGAACTGAACGTGGCTAGTGTCCTCTTCTGTGAAAATGATTAGTTGTTTCTCTAACCGCTGTTGCTTTGATAACCTTTGCTTCAGCATAAATTAAGTATCGTTGTGGGTTTTTAGTTCTTGTATGTAGCTTTTTTGGGCCCCATTACTCGTGCCCACCAAATGGGGTCCTTCAACGATAGTGGTTATATCCCCTCCTACTATTTGAGTGAGGATGACTTGGCTCCCCTTGTCTGTCTGAGCCCAGGGTTGGCCGACTGGATTTTCAAGAATTGAATGAGTAATTTTCCCAGTTTGCTGATTGGGTACTACTGGGTTTTGGGAATACATGGCTAGCAGTCCAACTCAGATGAGAGTTTTGATCTCGTCCTTTAGTTGTCGGTAATCATCAATATTATGGCCGATGTTGTTGTGATATCGGCAAAACTTCGCAAGGTCTCTCTTTGCCCTTTGATACGTAAAAGGCTCTGACTTCTTCAATGGAAGGCGATTAGAGTTCACCAAGAAAATATGCTCTCACATATGATTCAAGTCGGTATAAGTAGTGTAGATGGGCTTAAGGATTTCTCTGTGCTTGTTCTTTTTGGTTCTGTTGTGGTGGCCCTCACCAGTCCCTTTCTGCTTATTGTTCCCCGCATGGTTATTCTGGATAGTAGGTTGAGTTGTAGTTGCAATGTTTGCCACCGCTCCAGCGGGCTGAATAGGGGTTTAGTTAGTTCCTACGACAGCAGATCACGCTTCCTTTAGATTTATCCATTCCTAAGCCCGGGCCAGGAATTCATCTACACTTTTTATTCCTTTTTGCTAGAGTTCTTGCCATAAATCACCTTCTGCCGCGATTCCTGTCCCCATTTCCATGAGCTTGGAACTATCATCAACATCCCCAACTTATGCTACTACATTGGTGAACCCGTTTAGATATGCTTTCAGGAACTCACCAAGTTGTTGTTTTATGTTAGCCAGCGAATCGACCTCAACGAGAGTTTCCTTCAAAGCTTGGAACCGTCTCTTAAATTCGGAATACAACTTCTTCCATGAGGAGATTGAATGTTTTTTGTACTTGTTGAACCACAATCTGGCGGGTCCGGTTAGAGTTGTAGGGAACAAGGTACACCTTAAGTTGAACATGACATTGTGGGCCATCATTAACATATTGAATGTCCCAAGGTGGTTGGACAGTTCATGGTTTCCGTCATATGTTGTCATAGTCTGCATCCTAAAGCCAACAAGATACAGAGTTGGCGCGATGTTTGGTGCAAAAGGCTTGAGCTCCTCATC
Source organism: Humulus lupulus (assembly GCF_963169125.1). Lineage (NCBI taxonomy): Eukaryota > Viridiplantae > Streptophyta > Magnoliopsida > Rosales > Cannabaceae > Humulus > Humulus lupulus. The sequence goes on along the minus strand of NC_084795.1, from coordinate 119,711,465 downwards.
GAAATCACAATCATCGACTCATTTTCCAGATATGAGTATTTTCATTTATTCTTCCATCAAGGTTAGTCGCCCCCATCCTATTGCACGCGTTAGATGGGTTGTTTTCCCTCCAAGCTTGAGCTTAGTTAGGTGGGACATTCTCATTGTTGCGTACGATGGACGAATCTCCCTTGTGCTGAGTATAACTAAAACCATCATGGCAAACCGGATACCTCCTTTGTGAGTTCAGATGGTCACGCAGGTCAGGATGTGGGTCGGAACAAAGACTTTGTGCGGAGATCAAATTATTCCCCAGGTCTCTTTCAGACCTGCCTCCATGATGGCTTTCCATCCAGTAACTTCTGTTAGCAAAACTTATAGCCCGTGGCTGGGATCGAGGACCTAGATTATTAGCGTGAGGTCGTGGGACATAGATTTCTTCTGAGGAAGGAGGATTTCTTCTGCTATCCCCTTGAGTTTGAGCATTGCTTTGTGGGCGAGGTGGCATTGGATGTCATACCAGTGATGGTGGGTGTCTTATCAGTGAAGCTATCCTCGTTCCATCGGCAGACACGAGTTTAGCCCATCTCTATTCTACCCTAATCTCCCGGATTGAAGGTAGAACATGTTCATTTCACTGCACTAGAGGCTCTGATCGTGGCATGTATGGATTTGCTGGGGTGTTTTTCCTCCTATTATCGGTCCCAGCTCGCCTTGTTGGGTTATTATGAACATTTTGTTCAATCTGCTCAGATGTTGAGAAGTTCGGGGTTGCAGTTTTAATAGATCGACTGACATGGGGTCGATGGTTCCTATGAGGATTAGCAGGTTGAGTATTCCACTGATTCCACTCTGAAGGTATGGAGCTCGAAGTTGTAATATGACAGAGTGATTGAGATTGGATCAGTTATTCCTGTGAGACCTACGGGACCCACTTTGCCTCCTTCTGATATTAACATCGGTTACAGAAGGGGGTAATCGAGCCAAGATCTCCTCAATTTGCTTGTTAGCCTTAGCGACATGGCTCCTTAACTGGGCATTTTCAATATCGATTGCTGTCAGATACCCCGAATTGGGATTTGGTGGGCATGATGCTGAGCTCCTAGTATCGTCTTGGCCCACATTTTGCTTTCCAGGATGGTGGTGAGCGTCTGGGCATTTTCTAGCAAGAACGGCCGTATGATGCACCTCTTGATCACCTGGTTGTTCAATCTTGTTGTCATGCATAGATCGGGTGACCACCACGGTGAGCGTTGGGTGAAACTTGTGTGGGGAATTAAGCGCAAATAAGCTCTCAACGAAAGCACCAATCTGTTGACGTGGTTTTTCCCAACAATGGATTAAAAAATCTGACAAATGAGAAATTAGGCTTTCTTACTAAACTGTGATTAGACAAATGAGCAATACCACAACTACTCACACGTTTACGTGGTTCAGTGGTTAAAATCCACCTAGTCCACGAGACAATCTTATTAATATCCTTCAGGCTCTAGGTTAAATTGTTTCTTACAATTTTAGAAGAGTTTCTGTATATCAAGAAGCAGTCCCTTTTTCTGACTATTCCCCTGATATTTATAGAGGGTTTTCCTTGACAGCTTTGGGTAACTGTGTGCATAAATATAGTAAATAATAAATCATAATAATCTCCCATTTACATAAGGATATGATTGCCTATGGAACTTACATATGTTACCTCGGGTAATAAATGCGTAATAAAATATGGGCATTAATGAGCGTATAAGGAATCTCCGAGTCTTTTGGGATCCTTCATTGTGCGTCATGATCAGGATTCTGCAAGCTAAACACTTCCCTCGAGCTGATGTCGAAGAGCAAACTGAACTTGACACTAGCCAAGTTCAGAGTATCTAGAAGGCGATCTAACCATCATGCATCTCAAACTAGGTTTTTGGCGCAAAAGGCTATCTGGAGATTATCTGATTTTCGTACTGTCAAGTTTGACTCGAACTGATCACACCCGATTTAGCTAGAGGTTCTACCAATACATTTTTTCCATGCGCTTTTCTGCTAGTTGTACCCCTTGTTGAGTGATTCATTTCGTATCGATTTTGGGGTACAACACATATGAATATGATTTATTATGATGTGCCATGAGTTTATGATATGTACGTAGATTGGTTTGTGTTTCTTGTAGATTCTTGTATTTTTTTTGTACTTCCTTATTGGGATTTTAGCTCACCCTTTACTTTCCCCCTTTCAGGTAGGCAATAGGGTTTCTTCTTGGCACGTACTATGATGTGGGGAGTTTCGATGTCTAGGCATGTATGGCGCGGGGTGTCCATGAGCGATTAATGATCTAGTTGAATGCCAAGAAACTTTATGAACTTTCATCTTATGGTTTATGTTTTCATTGTGTCACAATGGGACTTTATACTTTATTTTATTTTCAAGATTGCATGAAGACATTATATTTTTATTTAAAACTATTGGGCTCAAATTGCATGTTTTGACAAGGGCTTAGTTAACCTTTTCTCTAAAATGGTATTTTTTTAATAAATATGAACTGAACGATGTTTTTACAAAGTAAATAGCTTAGGACATTTGTTACAAATTGTATCAGAGACGGTGGTTCATGTTTCCAAGGACTCTTCGCATACATGCTAAACACTGGATAATATCACCTCACCATGCCATAACTATATTATTTATCTAAGTTATTTTGCTTTTCTTTGTTTGAAGTTGTTAGTACTATGGTTACAAATTAGACACTATGCCACTAGTAATTAGGACTTCTAGTAAGAGACTTCTCGAAGAGAACAATGGGATCTCAAAGGTTCGTTCAGATGAGGTAAACGACATATATGAAAGAATATCAGTTCTCTAAAATATGTCTACTGTGAATGAACACATCAAATGGATGAGATGCATAATAGAAAATCGAAAGTATGACACTATAAAGTTTCAAGTGAAGCGGAGAATGGAATATGACGACGGTAATATAATTGGACACTATTAGGATCAAAGGACACACAAGCTTTACGACCCAATCCTTAATAAGTTAGAAGGCATAGGTTAGAGAGTTTACTCCATGACATTATCTTTCAAGGTGATGTTGTTAACTAGATAGATACGCATAGTTGCTAAGGAGTCTTCAGCGAAGGAGCATACAAAGTTGACACTCCACACCATTTGGTATCGAACAACAACAAATTCTTGATGGAGCGGGTAGAGACTAAGGACATGTGAGGCGAGTACATCCATGACAACATAGTTCAACATAGAGGACAACGACAAGCTATGAACCAATGCAATAATGAGGACAAGTAATGAGTTGCGACATGACAAAACAAGACAAAGACTACTATTACAAGCTAAGGATTTCAAAGGACAACAAGATACTTTGCAATCCTAAAGATTGATGCTAGAATTTTGTGGGACGTTGTTAAGTAGACACAAACTTTAGACACCATGACTTGGGCTGACATTGTACAAGTTTTTAGCAAAAAGTACTACAACGTTGCAGTGCTAGCAACCAGAGTTGATGAGTTTGTGACATTAACATAGGGTAGTCTTTCAGTCTTAGAGTATGCCCAGAAGTTTGATAGACAGGTAAGGTTTGCATTTGAGATAGTCCCAACAGAAGATATGAGAGTTCAAAGATTCATAAGGGGACTGAAACCTATGATTGCCAGGGATGTCAAAATGGCCAGTACAGAGCTAGTTAGATATGTTCAGATTTTGGACAAAGCTTTAGACGCTGAGTACATGGAGAACTGTATATGGAAGGATGGTGCTGCAAGGAGAGAAGCTAACAAGAGTGAAACCTTGCAAGAGAGTAACAAGAGGAGGGCCCAAGATGGTAAAAAAAGTGGCACTGACAAAAGGCCCAAGGTCAAGCTCCCAATGGTAATCACAACAACCACCACAACATCACAATTGCGGAAACCACCAAAACTACAGGACCAAGTTCCCTATTTTCCCCAATTGTTCACACAAATATGTAGGAGACTATCAGGCAAGCTCAAACAAGTGTTACAAGTGCAGTTAAGTAGGCCACCTGAAGAAAGATTGCCCACATTGGAGAGCGAGAGCGGGGCAAGGCAACAATGGAAACCTAGTGCATGCCAGAGTCTTTACTTTGACTCAAGGGGAAGTAGCCAATAGTAATATCGTCATCAAAGGCCAGCTCCCTATTTCTCGTATGATATGTAGAGTCCTAATTGATCCTATAGCGACTCACTCTTATGTTTCTATAAATGTAATTGATAAAGCGAGATTGCCTTATAAACTATTTGATCGTAGCTATAGTACCATGTTACCATAAAGAGTGTCATCAACTAGGTGGTTACAGTCAGCTTCCATAGTAGTTGAGGGTAGAGAGTGCCTTAAAAACCTCATAGAGTTAGACATACCAGATTATGATGATATTCTTGGCATGGTCTGGTTAGCCAAATATGGAGCAACTATAGATTGTCGGAGAAAGACAGTAGAGTTCAGACCTAAGGGAGGGGAACTCTTTTCTTTTAAGGGAGAAGTGGGATTTCGCATACCCATTCTGTCTATGCTAGAAGCATGGGTGTTCAACATTTTCGGAAAATATGGTGGATAACTCTAAAGAAACTGAGCTAAAACTAGAGAATGTTCACATTATTTGTGAGTTCCCGAAGGTGTTTCCTGAGGACTTACCTAGTATACCCCTGGAAAGAGAAATCGAATTGTGATCGAATTTGCACCAGAAATAGAACCAACATCCAAAGCACCCCACCAAAAGGCACCTGTAGACTTGAGAATGATGCTCAACAAACTTAGAGAACATCAACTTTATGCTAAGTTTTTTAAATGTGAATTCTATTTTGAATGAGTAACTTTCCTAGGGCATATAGTGTCCAAAGATGGAAAAGTAGTTGACCCAGCAAAGATTAAAGCCATAAGGGATTGGCGGCAACCCAAGAATGCCTTTGAGGACCGAAGTTTCTTAGGGTTAGTGGGTTATCACTGAAAGATCGTTGAGGGATTTTTTAAGGTTGCACCACCCTTGACCAATCTGACCTGCAAGCACTAGAAGTTCACATTGACTGAGAAATGTGAAGAGAGTTTTTAGACCATAAAAGATAAATTGATCTTGTCAACTATTCTTTGTGTTTTCACCGAAGGGGAAAATTTTGTGGTGTATTGTGAATGCATCCAATAATGGCTTGGTTTGCGTGTTGATGGAAAATGGAAAGGTAGTGGCTTGTGCCTCAAGACAACTCAAGGAGTATGAATAGAGGTATCCTACCCATGACCTGGAGCAGGCAACAGTAGTTTTCGCACTCAAGATATGGAGACACCACCTATACGGAGACAAGTGTGAAGTTTATACCATTTGTAAAATTCTAAAATACTTCCTCACTTAAAAAGAATTGAATATGAGGCACTGGAGGTGGTTAAAACTAGTGAAAGACTATAATTGTGAAATTCTATACCACCAAGGCAAGGCTAATGTAGTGGCTGAAGCATTGAGTAAGTGGGGACATGGAAGTGTCTTTGACCAGAGTATAATAAAGGTACCATTGCAAAGAGAGATCATCAGTGCAAGAATAGAGTTGGTAATTTGAGGCCTAGCGAATCTCACCCTACAGTCCTCCTTGCTAGAATAGATTAGAGAAGGAAAAAAAGTAGATGAAGCCCTCCTGAAGCAAGAGGCTTTTCTACAAGAAAATGGTAATAGTGACTTCTCTATGTCCAAGGGAGGGTTGCTGTGATACAATGATAGAATATGTGTGCCTAATGATGATGAGATTAAGACGAGTATTATGAAAGAGGTGCACACGACACCGTATCCCTTACATTCGGGATCTACAAAGATGTACCATGACCTGGGGACTTTATATTGGTGGTCGGAGATGAAGAAAGATATTGATGAGTTTGTAGCCAAATGCCTAACTTGACACCAAGTGAAGGCAAAATATCAAAGGCCAATCGGGTTACTACAGCCACTTTACATTCCAGAATGGAAGTGGGAGGAAATAGGAATGGATTTTGTGGTAGGGTTGTTTAGGACCATAAAACAACATGACTCTTCTTGTATAATAAAGAATAGACTCACCAAGTCTGCTCATTTTCTTATTGGTCAAGACAATCTATTTAGCGGACTAGTATGCATAATTGTATCTTAGCGAGATAGTCAGACTTCATGGGGTACCAATGTTGATTATCTCATACAAAAGGTCAGTATTTTCATCGAACATTTGAAGAGGATTTCAAAAAGTAATGGATACAAGGTTGAAATTCAGTACCGCTTTTCACCCCCAGACCAATGGGCAGTATGAGAGGACTATTCAGATTTTAGAGGATATGTTGAGCGGTTGTGCTTTGGAATTTTCGGAGTCTTGGAGTTGATATCTACCCCTGATGGAGATTTGTTATAACAATAGTTACCAGTCTACTATTGGGATGGATCCCTATGAGATGCATTATGAGCGCAAGTATACATCTCCCTTGCATTGTGATAAAGTTTGGGAAAAGCAAATTTTAGGCCTCGAGGCTATTAGGGAAGCTAGTGAGCGATTGAGAAAACTTGCCAAAGGATACTTACTGCTCAAAGTAAGCAGAAGAGCTACGCACACCTTAAGAGAAGGGACATCGAGTTTTTAGTTGGCTAGTTGGTATTCTTAAGAGTCTCGCCAATGACGGGTGCTATGCATATTGGGAAGAAAGGGAAATTGAGTTTGAGATTTATCAGTCCGTTGGAGATTTTGGACAAAGTTGGGAAAGTTGTATACCACTTAGCACTACCCCCAGCACTAGCTAAAACACATAACATCTTTCATATCTCGATGTTTCATAAGTACGTCTCTAACCCTTACCATGTTCTGAGTTATGAGCCGTTACAACTAAAGCAGGACCTGAGTTACGATGAATAGCCTGAGCGTATCATTGAAGAGGGAGTCAAGGAAATGAGATCAAAAAAGATTCGATTAGTTAAGGTTCTGTGGAAGAACAGTACGAAAAAAGAGGAAAATGGGAGCTGGAGGAAGACATGAGAGAAAGACACCCCGAAATATTTGGTAAGAAAAATTTTCGGGACAAAATTCCTCTTAAGGAGGGTATATTGTAGCGTACCAATTATTTTTATTTTTATTTGTGTGCATTATTGTTTTATTATTAATTGTTAAGTGTTATAATATTATTTGTATTGTTTTAATTGTTTGGTATAAATTATGTGAATTGAAATTTGTTAATTTTTTTATTTAATGTTTTTATTTTGTGAACAAGCTTGAGTTTTAGTTGTGTGCATTAGGGTGCATGAGTGGCAGAGATAGTCTTGAGCACTTATGTGTGTGCATGTGCATGGTATGCATGATGAACATGCATCAGTTTCCATGCATACTAATTTTTATTCTCAATATATTTATTTTCTTAATTAAGAAAAAAGAAAGATGGGAGAAATAAAGAGAGAATGTTCTAGAAGGCATGTGTTCACACTAGTGAGAAATGGAAAACAAATGGTAAGAAGAGAGTTGTTTTTTTTGTTGAGTTTCCGTAACTTTGGACCCAGCCCCAGTAAAATAGTCATAACTTACGTTGTAAATGTCCAATTAAGGAAAACTTGGTACCGTTTGAAAGCTAATTAAATTATCTACAATATTTTAGGATAGTATTTCTCCAAAATCGTTGTATAACTAGGTCTAAAATGGGTCTCAAGTTACTCGATGTTTGGGTTACGAAAATCCCAATTCAAATTTTCATTCTTCTTTTTCCCTTAACCTAGCTATCACCTATAAATAGGTTCTTAAGTCTCTTCCTATCAGTTTTGAAACAATAGCCGCCCATCTAAAGAAAGAAAGGAAGAGAGAGAGCTTAAGAAAGAAAGAAAGGAAGAGGGACAAAATAGAGGGCTTCGAAATTCCTAAGGTAAGCTTTAAGATTCATAGTTTTCTTCTTTTCCTCCTCATTCTTCTTGATTCTATGTATTTTGGGATGCAATTGTGGTGATAGGTTTAATTTTACAAGGACCTAGAGAGGGTGTTGGATAGATAATCGACCTACACATACAAGGGTAAGATTTTCTTTTGAATTCTTATGTTTGATTGATGTAAATTAGGTTTTGGGTTGGTCTAATGATTTGGTGATCATACTAGGGTGTTGGAACAAGCAATCAATAGGAGAGGCCTTTGGATTTCAGAAGTTTGGTGTACTCAAGGTGAGCAAAGACCTTGTTTTGGTGTTATATTGATCTTGGGTTCACCTATGTAAATGTTGTATTAGATGCGTTAGGGTTCTTGTATGATTTGAGTTTTGTTTATTTTGATGTTTTGGTCCTTGTTTGTGATTTTGAAATATTGGTTGGTGCTTGGCAAGAAATGTTATATTTAAATATTTAGCTTTGAAGAGTTGTTGTTTTAGTCTAGAGGTTGTTTATTGTTATTGAATTTATCTTGATATTACAAACATGATAATATTATTTTTGAGGATGTATGGTTTAGGGTTTCAGAACCCTTGTGATAATAATTGTAATGACCCAAAATCACTAATATGGCTTAAGGGCCTTGATTAGGGTGCCAGGAGGGCATAATTGGCTTATGTGTGAATTTATTGATTTAATTCATGATTACATGATAAGCATGCTTGCATGATTATGTGAATATAAATGTGATTAAATGTTATACTTGTGAGAACCACATTATTATGTGGGTAAATCTGCAGCAGGCAACTTCAGGTGATCCTAGGGAGCTAGATAGCGGGAAAGTCACAACGAGGCTTAATGCTTGACTTTGGATGAGTCAAGGGCTATTTCAGGTATCGGGTGGTTATTTAGATTACAGGGTTATGAAAATAAATAATTGGAGATATATTCGAGGTTAGGAAGTCTAGGTGGGCATATTGGGGAATTTTACCATTTTTCCCTCGAGGACGTTTCCGGTACCCCGAGCCTTGGGATTAACTTGACTGCTTAAGGATAGACTTAAGAATATTTCAGAAAACAGTAGAACAAAATAAGATCGACTCTTTTTTCAGCCTTTTTCTCTCTCTCCTCTCTCAAGGAAAAACACTGAGTATTTTGGAGAAAATTGTTGGAATATGTGCTGGGATTTCAGAGGGGAAATTAGAGGCTAGCTCAAGGATTATCCAAGGAACATTTAACCAAGGCTAAGGTAAGAATTAAACTGTGTTTTCAAGTTAGAAACTTTGAACTTTTGGCTGAGTAATGAGGTGATTGTGATTTTGATGTTAAGGGAAGAATTGAGGTGGAAAAGCTTGGGAATTGACTTGGATTCTCGTTAGAGAAGTGGTTCTGCAGCTGAGGTAAGCTCTAATATAAGGTTTGATGGCTGAGTGATAGTGTTTTCATGGCTGGGTTTTGTGTTTTTAAGGTAGAAATTTTCAGTAATTGAAATGGGTTTTTTGATGGGTTTCTAGCCTAGGTTTCAGCTGGGTTGTGTTGTTGGAATCTTGTGGGAAGTTTTTGGATAATTGTGTTGTGGATTTGGGGTGGTTTTGAGTGAGTTTGCATGAGGTTTTAGAGTTAAAAATGGAGTTTTTTCTGGGTTCGAAGGGGTCGGGCCGTGGCATAGTTCTTGGTGAGCCGCGGCCCTTCGAAGCTGATGGGTGCTGAGGAAGGAGGGCGTCCCGCGGTATGGTCTAAGTAGAGCCATAACCCTTACCTATTTTTTTGCTTTGGGAGGCCTCTAGTTGGGGCCATGCCGTGGCATGGTTGGCTAATGCCGCGACCCTTAAGGGATTTTGGGATTATGAGATTCTAGGCTTGGGAATTTAGCCTAGGGTGCTCGGGATTGAATCTTTTACCATGTTTGGTGAAGTTCAATGTTCCGGAGATTAGAACTTTGTATAGAAGCTCATTTAAGTTTGTTGATGGTATCCTTCACCTTGGTTGTGACTAGGTGATAAAAGCTAAGGCTCGGGAACGGATCGTGCTTGAGGAGCGTTGCTCATAATCAGTAACCGCAAAGATTAAAGGTAAGAAAACTACACCTGGTTGAGTATCTGTAATGGGACTCAGGGTTCCCTATTGTGTATGCTTGAAAGGATGGTATTATGCCATGAAAGCTAATTAGTGAACTAACGAACTAAGGGTGTCAAGGGTTACACTAGCGCAGAGGGCGCGGCTTGGCCACTGATAGCCGAGGACAGCTTAATATGCATTGAGCTCGGTTTAAGCGGGTCGGAGTTAGTGGGGTAAACAAAGGGTACGGCCTAAGTTATCAGCCTTGATTATGATGTGTTATGGATGTTATAAGTGATTGATTGCATCCATGATTCTGAATATATGCTGAATGACTAATGTGGATTATTTGGTGAAAGTTCATGCTTAGTGAATTTACTATATGTTATTATGGTTTGTGTTGCATATCATGTTTTCTGGCTGGGCCTTGGCTCATGGGTACTACGTGGTGCAAGTAAAGGCAAGGGCAAGCTTGATCAGCCTTGATTTGGAGAGCTCTGCGAGTGGAATGTACATGGCCAGCTGCTCAGCCGCTACGGTTGAGGTTTAGGCTGGGACGCGAGACCCAAAAATTGTTCATTTTGCCTTAGTATGGCTAACAGTTGTCTGTATTTTTGCGAGTCTGTAGTCCTACTTTTAAACTCTGTTTGTTTTGGGATCCCATGTATATAACCGCTTAATTATATGAAATGAAACTTTTGAGATCAAAATCTTTTTAACCCTAGCTCATACATATTTAGTGACACGTTTTTAAATTAATGACTTGATTAGCAGGTCTTGCACCTTTATAAGTACACAGTGTAGCGGTCTTGGCTATCCAGGGCGTTACAATAATGATCCATTTTTAAAGAATAATTTTTGGGTCTTCGAGCATATTTAATTGATGGAATATTTTTTTTTTCTTGGTGATGTATTATAGGTTCGACCAAGCCTTGTTTTAGGCCTAAGGTTCATTCATTTTTATTTTGTAGTTTATTTGTGCATTTATAAGCATGACGAGTTTAGGTATTCTATTGTGAAAGAAAAGATGCATGACTTATTCTATTTTATGTTTAATGGTACATTTGGTTAAAACTTTATATTGGAGTTTATGTCTTGAAAATGGTATAAATTATTGTTGCATGATAATTAGATTTTTGAATGCATAGAAGCTACAGAAATATGCTAGGTGGTTTGAAGATTTGATATTGGTATAAAGTTCTTTAAAAATGTTAATTGAGTTTTGTTTATATAGAAGGTTTAGATTCTTGATGCTTGAATAGTTTTGCTTCTTGGAATACTTGAATGGTAGGAACATGGTAGGTGATAATTTAAACATGATCAAAAGTGTGTTTGTTTTAAGTAATAATGCGTGCTATAATTTTTCTTATTTTTATGGTGATGTTAAATCAATGATTTCAAAAATACACAAGCTATGCCCAAAATAATATTCTAGAACTTATGTAAAAAAGAGATAATTTTTTTCCTTCATTTTAGTGAGACTTTTAACTAATTAAACATATGCAGCTTGTTTTTTATTTTGTGAAAGAAAATGTTACTTGTTCAACCATGTGATTTTAGACAAATAAAAGTGCTTGCTGGAATTTTTATTTTATTGAAAGAAAATGTCTTTTAAATACAATATATAAGGTATATGCCGATATAGATTAAACCCTACATTATATACGTGAAAAATATCTTTTTCTATACTTTAAAATATTGAATATTTTAATTAAAATAATGCAGTTTTTATTTGTAAAATAATTAACAAGTAAAATTATTTTTATGAGACTACGAATTTTTTTCGGGTAAGAGATTGTATAAAGAAACTTTTCCAACTTAATTAAAATTGTGATATTTATAAAAATATGGTAACCTTGAGATATCATTTTTAGTTTTCTACAAAGCTAAAGAAGTAATTATTTTACCTATCTATTTGGCCAAGAGAGTGAGTACCAATTTGTTTTATCTTAAATACTTATGATAAATTATTTATTATTAATTAATTTTGTTAAATTATTATTTTGCGAGAAAAAGAAATAGAAGTAGGGAACTATACTCCTATGATTATTTTATTTAAGTTAAGAATCGTAAATGAGATTAATATTTGGAAAATGATGACTAAAAATATAATGATTCCTTTAGTTATATTTTAAAGTATGTTTTAGTATACCCTTGCTATATAAATCAAGTTGGTAAGATATTTGTTTAACAAAATCTTATGCGATTTCTAAGAATTACAAAGGCTAAAATCTACCACCTTCCATGCAGTTTTAAAGACTTTCCCACGCATGCATGTCACATGCAAATTTAGTTTTATGTTCAAATATACGCCATTTGATTAAGTGCATGTTTCTTGTTTTGCAAACAATGAGGATTCACTAGTAGACTTTAGATTATTCTTTTATGATTTTATGTGTAATTATTGAATGTTTATAGTGTGGTGCAACATGTGCCACATGTGCATTATATTTATGACATGGACAATAGGGGTGTCATGACCACATGATGTATGAGTATGCTTATGTTTATGAACTCTTATGATTATGGTATTATTATGATTTATTATGATGTGCCATGATTTTTTGATATGTACGTAGATTGCATTGTATTTCTTGTAGATTGTTGCATTTTGTTTGTACATCCTTAATGGGCTTTTAGCTCACCTCCTTACTTTTTTCCTTTTAGGTAGGCAATATGGTTTCTTCTTAGCACGCACTGTGATGTGCGAAGTTCCGATGTCCAGGCATGTATGACTCGAGGTGTCCATGAGCGATTAACGATCTAGTTGAATGCCAAGAAAGTTTATGAACTCTTATGTTATGGTTTATGTTTTCATTACGTCACAGTGAGACTTTATTTTATTTTTTTCAAGATTGCATAAAGACACTATATTTTTATTTTAATCTATTGGACGCAAATTGCATGTTTTGACAAAGCCCCACTGAACCTTTCACTAAAATGGAATTTTCTAATAAATTAAAATTGAGCGACGTTTTTACAAAGTAAATAGTTTAGGGCATTTGTTAGCACATGGGGCTTAGCCAAAGGAATCTTCACATCTTGAAATGCATGTTCGCATTCTTCTGTCTACTCAAACTGTCTATTTCCCCTTAGCAAGTTGTAGACTGGGAGACATTTGTATGTGGACTTTGATATGAATCGGTTTATGGCAGCGACCTTTTTGGTTATGCTTTGTACATTATTTCATGAACTTGGGGAAGGATTTTCTAATAGACACTTGATTTTTTTTGGATTTTCCTTGATCCCCCTCCCATGGACTCCGAAGCCTAAGAACTTCCCCAACAACACCCCAAAGGTACATTTCTGGGGTTCAACTTCCTGTTTTATTTTCTCAGCATGCTAAAACATTTTTCCAGGTCGGATATATGGTTATTGCCAATTGTTTACTTAACAAGCATATCATCAACATACACCTCCATGTGTTTTCCCTATTTGGTTAATGAACATCTTGTTGATTAGCCTTTGGTATGTTGAACCAACATTCTTCAGCTCGAATGGCATAACTTTGTAACAGTATATGTTATGATCGGTCATGAAGCTACTGTGCCTTGGTTTGTAGGGTTCATCACAATCTGGTTATATCCAGAATACTCGTCCATGAAGGACATGAACTCGTGACCAGATGTTGCGTCTACAAGTTGATCAATCCTAGGTAGTGGGAAACAATCCTTGGGAAAGGCTTTATTGAGTTCGAGGAAATCGACGTAGGTTCTCCACTTTCCATCAGGCTTTTGGACCAAAATGGAGTTGGCTATCCAGGTCAGATATTTTGCCTCCCTGATGAGCCCGCACTTTAATAAGCAAGCTACCTCTTCCTCCAGAGCTTCTCCTCGCTCTTTTCCCAGCAGTCTACGTTTTGGCACCTTTGCAGGTATGATTTTGTCCATATTTAACGTGTGCATCATCACGCTCGGACTAATCCCTACCATGTCCTCATGCGACCAGGCAAAGACATCAAGATTTCTTCTGAGAAACTCGACTAACTCCTTCTTTCTTTCAGACCCAGTTTTTCCCAACCTTTACCACTTTCGAGGGTACTTCTAGGTCAAGGATGATTTCCTCTAGCTCCTCTAAAGCCTGGGGCTGAGGTCTTTCTTCGCCTACTCTCGAATCGATTTCTTCAAGTTGGCTACCTCATTTCTAGCTTCCTAAGGTTCTTCCACCTCTTCGGAAACTACCATTGTTTGAGGTTCCTCATTCTCTTCAATTATTACCATGGCCTGCTGCCCGAGTTATGATTTTCCCCTCATGGAAATGCTATTACATTTACTAGCAGCGAGATGATCTCCCCTCACTGTACATATCCCCAAGGACGAGGGAAATTTCATGGCCAGAAAGCGAACTGAAGTTATATCTTCAAACACTATCAACGTTAGTCTTCCCAAAATTGCATTGTAGGCGGCCAGACAATCAATTACCACGAACTCGAGCATCTTGGAGACAACTCGTGTCTCCTCGCCCAATGTAACTACAAGCTCAATTGTTCCTATGGCTGTCATCCCCCCCCCCCCCCCCCTGAAAAATCCATATAGGATCATTGAGGTTGCTTTAAGATTGGCTACAGATAGCCCCATCTTTTCAAGGATGAACCTCAATAACACGTTTACAGAGCTCCCATTGTCGATCAGTATCCTTCGTACTCTTCAATTTGTGAGCTGGATGGTTATCACCAGCGAGTCATTATGCGGGATTTAGACGTGCTAGTTCCAACTGCTTTTGGTTTGATAACCTCTTCTCCAGTATAAAATCTACTCCATTGTGCATCTTCAGCTCTTGGATATACCTTTTCTAGGCTCCACTGCTCATCCCTGCCAAATGGGGCCCCCCAACAATAGTGGCTATTTCCCCTCCTTCAACAGAAGGAGGGATAAACCGATTCCTTGGATTTGGTTGAAGGTTGGACTAGCTTTCCTGAGCTATTTATGATTTTTGGCCTAACGATTGACTAGGAGCTACTTTTTTTTGAGCGTATTGTGCTAACAGCCAGCCCAGATGAAGGTCTCGATCTCATCTTTCAGTTGACGACAATCGTCGGTGTTTTGACCAATATCATTATGATATCAAAAGAATTTAGCTTTATCTATCTTCGCCCTTTGATGCTTCATGGGCTCAGGCTTCTTCCATGGAAGATGAGTAGAGTTAGCTGAACAAATACATTCCTGTGTATCCATTAAATCTGTATAGGCAATGTAGACGAAGGTATATATATATATCCCTGTGCTTATTTTTCTTGGAGCTACTCTAGTCACCCTCACCATTGCAGATGTGCCTTCTCAAGTGGGGATGGCCGAATGGCGAGCCTCCTAATCATCAGGTTGCTTCGTATCATTGTTGCACATAGATTGGGTGACCACCATAGTGTCTGTTGGGTGAAACTTGTGGATAATTAAGCCTAATATGCTCTCAATGAAACACCAATCTGATGACGCGGGTTTTTGGCAACAGGGGATTTAGAAATCCAACAATAGAGATATTAGGCATCTTGTAAACAGAATGTATAAAAAGTAGCAAAAAATAAGGGTGCAAAAGTCTCGCACAATTTTATGTGGTTCAGTGGTTAACAGACGGCGCCAAACTGTTGACGGTGAGAACTCGTCAACCAAGTTAAGTTAGAAAAATTGAAATATAGAGCTTATCAATGAAAAACTTCGAAGATCTAATCAGAAACTCAAAGTGTTATCCAGATTTCCGGATAGCCTTTAGATGGATAGCCTCGGGGAAGCAGAATTATCAAAGTCTTTCACGAAAGGTGACCAGAGCTCGCGGATGGACAGAAAGGCTTTGCCTCTCCCGTTTAGTGTCCAGCATACTCTTTCAAGCAACCGCGACGCGAAAGCTCGTCAATTCTCCCAGACTCCCGAAGGGATATCCTTCGGGGAAGGTCCTTCCAGGAGAAGCTCTTCAGGTTACCTTCGCGGATACAGTTCCGTGCCTCGCACGGAAGAAGACCAAGCGGTCGAGTCATGGAGGAGGCATAGTTGGAATGATATCCACCTGACACAGGATCCCGCCTGACACGCCCGACAGGTCGAGGCCGCACACATCCCAGCACGCCTAAAAGTACCATTTCGCCTACTGTTCCGCTGACAGCCTGGAAAAGACAGCTGCCTTTGTGCATTCCCCATACTTTCATGTAAATATACCCACATAGAGCCTGGTAGCCAGGCGACTACGGTAATTGTATCCCCTATTTATGGCTGGTGTAATTAAGACTCATGGGGGCAGAGTAAAACCCTAATCCAAAACTCTAGCTATAAAGACCTCCTCATTTTGCAATAGGGGGAGGAGAACACATTACATAGCAAGAACCTTGCCAAAATCTCTCTAGCTTCGTCTTCTTCTAGAGAACTCGAGAGAAACACTGTGAGTTTGTGAGGTTCTTGTACACCATCCACTTTACTGTAATTCTCTACAAGTATAATAACATCGACTCGTGGACTAGGGCTCGTTAACGCCTGAACCACGTAAAAAACCTATTTGTCTATTTATATTTCTGCACTTCTACAGTTCTTATCTTTTTATTATTTTGTTTGTATTCGTTTCCGAAAAACTCGGTAAACATTTTGGTGCTTTCATTGAGAGCTGTAGGGAGTTGTTAGTCAGCTCTTTTTCTGCGTACTGAAAAGATGGTGACTACGAGAAAATCCGCGGTTGACAAGAATGCTAGGGTCAACCCCGATACTATGATGGAAGATGCGGTACAAAACGAACCCTCGGCAGCCCAGACCGAAGGAGAAAGTACCCACGACTCGGACTACCAAGGTGAAGACCCGACATCCCGCCAGGATCGGGTCAGTACTGAAGATAAGACATACTTAGAAAACAAAGAAGAGTATGTCCGAGATGGTACTACTACGAGAAGAATCCAGAACTGGTCCAAGTAGCCGAAGAACTGGTGGCCACTAAGGCCAAGCTCGCTGAGCAGGAGCGCGTCTCTGGAAAAATGCAGCGCATGATGGAGCGCCTCCAAAGTAAGTTCGGAGATCTAGGCGACTCGGACGAGGACGCCTCTGTTTTAGGTGGTGCGGATGCCACCATGCCAGATCCCGCCGCTGCTGGACCATCCAAAGCCGCCCCTAACAAGGGCAAAGAAAAAGTTGGGGAGCCTGTGCGCACTAACGCCCTTGCACCTCCTAAAGGCGTGAATCACCAGGCCGACTGCCCCACCCCCCCGCGTGCAGAAGGTCTCTGGCGCTTCTAAGCCCAGACGTCCTTCAGCCCCAAGGGGGCACTCTGTGCCTAAAGGGCCCGGTGCTAAGGCACCCAGGCCTAGGGGAAGGAACAACCGCCCCAGTGATTCCATCAACCAGGACGGTCGGGCTGCGGACACGCACTCCGAAGATAGCTGGTCCACGGTGGACCTAAGGAAAAGGTTGGAGGCCAAGTACGAAAAGGCCAAAGGAGAAAAGGCCCGGCCTCGCGGAGATGACATGCGAAATCATCTCAACGACAAGCTCCGGGGACGTGACCTCCCGGAGAGCGATACAAAGAGGCTCGAGGAACAGATCGCTGCCTTGACCAAGCTGGTCCGGAAGCAAAGTGGGGCCCTGTCAGACTCTGAGGAAGAAGACCCAGAACCATGTATTCGGAGGATCGCGGAAACGCCCCTCCCAGAGAACTTCAAAATGCCTCACATAGAATTATATGAGGGGAGGACAGACCCGCGCACCCATCTAGCTAAATACAACAAGATGATGCAAGTGGCGCGCGTCAGTGAGGATGCCAAATGCATGTGCTTCTCACTCACCCTTACCAAGTCCACGGAAGACTGGTGGAAAAGATTAGCTCCCGGATCCATCCACAGTTGGAAGGAGCTACAGTCCGCATTCAGGAGGCAGTTCATTGCTGCCCGGGACCACGACATGGAGGTTGGTTCCTTAACCAACATCAAGCAGCTACCCAATGAGAGCCTAACCAACATCAAGCAGCTACCCAATGAGAGCCTCAAACCTCAAAGCTTTCATTCAAAGAATGATGGAAGCTGCTGCTAAGACCAAGGTCAGCGATGACATGAAGCTGATCGCCCTTCAATCGGGACTTACCGTCGGCTCCCTGCTATGGGGAGAAATGCAAAGGAGGCGAGTAGAAACTCTGTCCGAATTCATATCAAAAGCTCAAGGAATCATAAACCTTGAAGATGCTTACCAACAGGCCTTTGGAGTTCCCCCAGCTCCAGCGCCCTCCATGACTGCACCGAGCTTTGCTTCGCAAGCTCCCGCGCCAGCCCTCACGCTTCCAGGAGCCCAGTTCACTCCAAGCGTGTATGGACCTTCCGCTTCTGCTCAGACGCCGAGTCAAACCCATTTCTCTGGGTACGGAGCTGTACCAACCGGATGTAGTATCGCTCCCGGCCCGTCGCAACCGCTAGCGGAAGGCCCAGAACAAAATCTGAGCCAATCGCGGAATAAACGAGGCGGAAGAAACTCCAACCGGGGGGACCATTCAAAGAAACCCCGGAAGAACTATGAGCCCAAGTTCACGGATTACACCAGTTTGATAGACTCGCGAGAGAACGTCTATCGGGCGACCTGTAATATGGTCAACTACCGGAAGCCCCCGAAAGTGTCTCGCGGAGGAAGGCGTCCGTGAGACTCCAATAAGAGGTGTGAGTTCCACGGAGACGTGGGGCACACCACAAACGAATGCCTTCAGCTGAAGGATGAGATCGAGTCCCTGGCAAGAGCGGGACACCTCGGTCAATGGGTGAGGATACCCATAATCTATCCCGGACAGGGAGTAGTTCACGGAGCTGCATACTCTCCGGGACAGAGGGGGACCGCTAGCGCTCCTGGAGCCGGTCACCCCCAAGTTCCTGGATCTCAGTTCCCAGAGCTTCCTGCTCCGACCCCTCCGGCACCCATTGCCATGTTGACTCCAGGACTCGAAAAACCATATCCGCCTGGCCTTGCTCCGCCACCCGTTGACGGACACGTGGCCACCATTTCCGGAGGACCGCACCTTGCCGGAAGCACCCGCAACTCCCAGAAAAGGTACTTGAGGGAGTTAGAACACACCGGGGAGATGTGCGCCTTGGTTCAGTCACCTGCTCAGCGTCCCCGAATGATGGATCTTCCCATCACCTTCACGGAAGATGACGCCCGACATGTGCACTTCCCCCACAACGATCCCCTCATCGTGGAAGCCCAGATCGCCAATAAGAAGGTGTCACGGATCCTAGTCGATAATGGAAGCTCCGTCAACATCCTCTTCAAAGCTGCCTTCCATGCGATCGGATTAACCGAGACAGATCTGATCCCATGCCCCATCCAGCTTCAGGGGTTCAATGGGGATGCACTCATGCCCTTAGGCAAAATTCAACTTCCAGTCACCCTCAGAGGAGACAGCGACGCTTGTGCCTTCAAGCACTGCACATTTGTGGTGGTCGACTGCCCCACGGCGTATAATGCCATCCTAGGCCGACCGGTCCTAATCGATGTTGGGGCCATAACCTCGATACGCCACTTATGCTTGAAGTTTCCATGCGACAACGGGCGCATCGGCACCCTCCGGGGAGACCAATGAAGTGCACGAAGCTGTTATAACGTCTCCGTCCGATCCGTCTACACGGTCCAGGAGGCGATTGTTGCCACACCTTCGGCAGAGGATTTACCAGAGACTGGGGGTGCCCAAGGGGCATACGTTGACGAACTCGACCCTAGAGTGGGGGTCGAGAGGGCGATAGAACCGATGGAGGAAGTCGAAGAGGTGATCCTCAACTCGGAAGATCCCACCAAAGTCATTCAGGTGGGGAAAAACCTTCCATCGGCCATTCGAGAAAAGATCGTGGCCACTGTGAAGAATAATCAGGATATCCTGGCATGGTGCCATGCTGATATGATGGGGATTAATCCTAATGTTGTGTGCCACGCACTCAACATAGACCCATCTGCAACTCCAGTTTGCCAAAAGAGGAGGCCGTTAGACCCAGTAAGGGCCAAAGCAGTCAAAGCTGAAGTGGACAAGCTGATGTCCATAGGCTTTCTCCAGGAGTCACTCTATCCCGTGTGGTTGGCCAACCCGGTTCTGGTCCCGAAAACCGATGGATCCTGGAGAATGTGTATTGACTTCACGGACCTGAACAAAGCCTGCCCAAAAGACTGTTTCCCTCTTCCGCGAATCGATCAGATGGTAGACGCTACTTCCGGGTATGAACTCTTATCCTTCATGGATGCACACTCCGGATACAACCAGATCAAGATGCATGTCGCGGACCAGGAACACACCAGCTTCCTCACGGACAAGGGTGTCTACTGTTACGTGGTCATGCCATTCGGTTTGAAGAATGCTGGGGCGACATACCAGCGTCTAGTAAACAAGATGTTCAAGGATCAGCTGGGGAGGAACATGGAGGTGTATGTAGACGACATGTTGGTGAAATCTAAGACCTCCGGGGACCACAGTGACGACCTTGAGGATGCTTTCGTCGTGATCCGAAAGTACGGAATGAAACTGAATCCGAAGAAATGTACTTTCGGGGTCTCGTCTGGGAAGTTCCTCGGTTTCATTGTCAGCTCCCGCGGAGTGGAGGCCAACCCTGAGAAAATTAAAGCGTTCATAGATATGCCTTCTCCCCGAAAGCATAAGGATGTCCAAAGCGTTACCGGAAGGATAGCTGCTCTCAGCCGCTTCGTGTCTAAGGCCACTGACAAATGTGTCCCCTTCTTCAATGTGTTGCGAGGAAACAAGAGGTTCGAGTGGACCCCCGAATGCGAAGCAGCCTTCCAACACCTCAAGGAACATCTAACTCGAGCTCCCATTCTGTCCAAACCTGTTGAAGGAGAGGTGTTGTTCTTGTACTTAGCTGTGACAAAGCATGCCGTAAGTGCCGCTCTCGTCCGGGAAGACGGCCGTCTCCAACTCCCTGTGTATTACGTGAGCAAGAGGTTACTGGACGCCGAGTCCAGATAAACAATGATCGAAAAACTCTCCCTCTGCTTGCTAATCACTTCGCGGAAGCTAAGGCCCTATTTCCAAGCGCACACCATCAGAGTACTCACCAACCACCCTCTCCGGCAAGTCCTGCAGAAGCCCGAGTCTTCTGGCAGATTACTTAAATGGGCCATGGAACTGAGCCAGTTTGACATCCACTACCAGCCACGTGTTTCCATAAAAGGTCAAGCTCTCGCGGACTTTATTGTGGAATGCTCAGGAATGAATGACCTCCCGGAAGATCCTGTCCCGGAACTTCCCACATGGAAGGTCTATGTAGACGGAGCCTCAAATGAAAAAGGAGCTGGAGCAGGGGTTATCCTAATTTCTCCCCAAGGACATCAGCTCCAGAGCGCCATCCGTTTCGCGTTCCCAGCATCCAACAACGAGGCAGAACACGAAGCCATGCTAGCTGGATTACAACTGGCCAGAGAAGTCGGAGCCCAAAAAATCAAAGTATACAGCGACTCCCTACTTGTGGTAAACCAAATATTCGGAGAATACCAGACGAAAGGCAAAAAAATGGCTGCTTACGTGTCTCTCTCCCGCGGCCTCCTGCAGCATTTCAAAGGCTACCAAATCCGCCAGGTCCCCCGGGACCAGAATTCACTCGCGGACACACTGGCCAAGCTTGCAACAGACCCGGAGATTGAACAATATGGCCTAGTGCCCATCGGGCACTTAGAAGCACCTAGTACTGAGACACAGAGGGTAAATGCCATCATCGACCATTCCCATTCCTGGATAGGACCCATCCTCAGATTTCTCCCCACCGGAGAGCTCCCCACTGATAAAGCTGACGCAAGAAAGGTCCAATATCAAGCTCCCCGATACGTGGTTATGGATGGAAAGCTTTACCGCAGGGGGTTGTCCATACCCTTCCTTAGGCGTGTTGCCGGAACCGAAATCAGCACCATCATCCATGAGATTCACGGAGGCTTCTGTGGCGACCATACCTCCGGGCTAAGCCTCTCCAAAAAGATCCTTCGTCAAGGATACTTCTGGCCCACCATGAAGAAGGATTGTGTGGATTATGTCAGAAAATGTGAGCAGTGCCAGAGGTACGCCAAGGTTCCGCGAGCGCCGCCTACAGAAATTACCTTAATGACCAGCCCCTGGTCGTTCGCCGTTTGGGGCATTGACCTAGTAGGTTCCCTTCCAACTGGAAAGGGTGGAGTGAAGTATGCCATAGTCGCGGTAGACTACTTCACCAAATGGGCTGAAGCTGAACCTATGAACACGGTCACGTCTAAGAAAGCACTGGACTTTGTCATCAAGAATATAGTGTGTCGTTTCGGGCTTCCACGTAAAATTGTGTCCGACAACGGGAAGCAATTTGATAGTGAACATTTCACGAACTTCTGTGCTTCGCATGGAATCATCAAAAGCTTTTCCGCAGTCGCCAGACCTCAAGCTAATGGGCAAGTGGAGGCAGTGAACAAAATTTTAAAGACCACGCTGAAGAAAAAACTCCAAGCATGCAAGGCTCACTGGCCGGAAGAGCTCCCGCGAGTACTTTGGGCCTATCGCACAACAGAGAGAACTTCGACAGGGCACACACCTTACTCCATGACCTTCGGTTGCGAGGCCGTCATCCCAGTAGAAACTATGATCACCTCTCACAGGCAGGACACCTAGGACCCTACCCGGAACCACGCCCTTCTCCAGGAGTCCCTGGACATGATCAAAGAGCTCCAGGAGCAGTCACAGGTCCAACTCAAAATGTACCAAGGCAAGATAGCCCGACACTTCAACTCAAGAGTCAAGAGCCGTACATTCGAAGTTGGGGACCTTGTCCTACGGAGAGTATTTCCTGCAACGCAGGATCCGGGAGTAGGAGTCCTCGGACCCAACTGGGAAGGCCCCTATGAAGTCCAAGAAAAAGTGGGCCATGGGACGTATCACTTAAAGAGACTCGACGGATCTAAAGTCCCGCGCGCCTGGAACGCGGAGCACCTCCGCCGTTACTATCAGTAAGCCCCGGACAATCTAGTCGAAAGTCCTTGGTGGACGTAGCAAAAATGTAAAATATGGAGATAGTCCTCCCAGCTGTAAAACACATGCCTAACAGGCAAATTTAATAAAACACGGAGAGTTTCACTCCGCTTTTACTGCATTTTTTATCCCTTTGTTCCAAGCTGCGTTTTAACTAGTGACCACGCGGTCCGGAGACGTCCGGACCCCACGTTCACTTGGGGGGGTATACATGGCTAAGGCATAGCCATACGCCCCTTGAACAAAACATAAAGAGAACACCACTTATGTGCTAGCATTGTGTTTGAAAATTTTAAAATTGATTAAGCTTAGGTTGATTTGTTGCCATGAACATATTTTCATTACGTGTCATGTGTGCATTATGTGGTTATGTGAAAATTGCCATGAAAATATCTGCCATTATGCATCATGAAAATTATCTCCTGTGTAGCCCAGCGATGAACAGGACTGGAGGTTGGGGCACATTCAGAGAGCCACGCCGAAACACCCCCAACTTCCTGACAAGTCCTTCGCAGAATACTACGCGTCCGCTGAAAGCTTTGCTTCGCAAGCTTCAGCTCCGGGTCTCATAAAGTATTGCATGGCAAGATCCGCGACCGCTGAGAGCTTTGCTTCGCAAGCTCCAGCTCCGGGTCCCGCAAGGCGAAAGATGGGAAGATCCGCGACCGCTGTAAGCTTTGCTTCGCAGGCTTCAGCTCCGGGTCTCACAAAAAAATGCATGGCGAGCTCCTCGACCACTGCAAACTTCGCTTCGTAAGCTTCAACTCTGGGAGCAAATATAATCGATCCCCCAATTACAGCAGGCCTTGCTTTGCAAAGCCCCTGCTCCAGGATCGCACATGGTAGGCGTGACGATTTCCTCGATCGCAACGAACTTTGCCTCGCAAGGCTTCATGCCAAGTCCCTGAAGTCGGCCACCGTGAGGTCCGCAACGATAGTTAGTTTTGCTTCGGAAAGATCTAGCCCTAAGTCTAGCAACGCCCACCAAAAGAACTCCCGTTCCGGCACCATCCCGCGGAATCGTATTAAGTGTTGGCCTCGCAAGCTTTGTAAAGATCACGATGGGAAGATGCAACGGGTCACCTTAGCCATCCCAGCGAACGGTATAACTACAAGTCCCGGGATTGGCTATTTACCTTAGGAAAGCTGAGTACGATGAAAGAGGGAGTCTGGCCGTTGGAACCAAGAACCCTTCGTAACCTAGAAACTACGTGGGAAAAGACATAATCCGTTGGAGCTTCAAGTTAGAAACGCATAGGTTCTGGCCGTTGGAACCTAAACCTCATGCGCCCCTACAGCAGTTTCTATCGTATAAAAGTCTCTACCCTAAGCACAAAATTAAACAAGGAACTCAGCAGGAAAGGAAAGAAGAAGTCTACAATTATGACAATGAAGGCCCTGCGGACCGGACATCGGTAATGTTCCCGCAATTAAAAAAAAAAAAAGAGTACAGGGAGCTTCGCCCCAAAGGAAAATAAAGAAAAAAAAATTATTATTACACAAAGAATAAGACCCCTTCAAGCACTGGGGGTGGCAGCGGCTTCCACGACCGGGGTCTCGGAGACAGCGGTTTCAACTGGGGCTGGCGGAGTCAGCTCATGGGAAGATGGAATGTCATCAATGGCAAGTTCAGAGGTCCCCGCCTCTTCGGGATCTTCTGCCTCAGGGACTCCAGCAGGCTCGTCGATGTTATAAGTCTGGACGTACACCTCTGGGCTTTGATCCCACACCTATATATTTTCCCTCATGGCAGCGGCGTCCTCTCCCAGGTAGCCTACTACCTCCGGGTTTATTTTCCAAAGTTGGTGCATGAGGACCACGTGGGATAGATTAATCATTCTATTCAGCACCACCTCGGCATCTTCCTTCTCCTTCAGGCGCTCCGCCTCAGAGGTCGTCAGCTTTGCCTCCGCGACAGCCAATTGAGCCCTCAGTTTTTCCAGCTCGGCCTTGGATGCATCCCGCTCTCCCTTAAGGGAATCAATCTCCTTGCGCTGCACCTTATTTTGATCCAGCAAGGATTGCTTCTCGGTCACATGCCCGCTGATAGTGAATTGCAAGGCTCCAATCTGTTTATCCTTCTCAGCGAGCCCCAACTCCTGCATAGACACGAGATCCTTGCTCCTCTTGTGATCTTGCTCCTCCTCGTACAGCTTATTCTGAAGAATGGCGTATCCCTCGTTCTGCTTAAGGAGGAGATTGTTTTTCGATTGCAAGCGGGCATCCAGGGTGTCCTTCTCCCCCCTGGCCTGGAATATCTCTTCCTGGAGCTTGGAGTTCTTGGCCTTCAAGTCATCCGACCGCTGCTTGAACTCATTCTCCGCGCTGGCCCGGTACTCTTGATATTTGGCAAGATATTTCTTGTCCGCCTCTTCTTCAGCCGTGCGCCGGGCCTGGTTAATCTTCTCCACAGCCTCCCCCTTTATGCTCTCGACCTGTTGAGTCAGTTTCTGCTTCTCCGCCTCCAAGGCCTGGCGAGCCACCTGGCTCTCCTCCAGCTGAACCAGAACTGCACCCACCTCCCGGAACGAGCGTTCCGCGATGAGAGAGGCCTGCGAGGAAAGACAACAGAATGAGTTAAGCAGAAATAAATGTACTAAGACAATTGATCCCAGAAAACAACAACTGACAGCTTACCCCAGAAAGTTGCTGCTTTACGGCATGTGTCAGCAACAGCGGGTCCTTACTGCTACTGATGGCCCATTTCTCATAATTGAGCTCGCACAAGCTCAGGGCCATGTCCTCCATCATCTCCGCTCCGAACGGCGCCAATGCACGTCCGAGCCTAGGCACCAGCCTCTTCTCCAAGGCTGGGCCATCCAAAACCGCTCCAGCCGGGTGAAGGGATCTCACCTCCTCGGCCAGCTCAGCTCTCTTCACGGCAGACAGGTTGTCTGCCCTTCCCTGAGTAACAGCCTTCTCGGCCTCCAACCGCCTCTTCAAAAAATTATCAGCCCGTCTTACACCCTCCAGGAGGGCAGCGGGGAAACGGGTTGGTTTCTGAGGGAAGTGGAACTTCAGGCCAGGCTGAGGAAGGCTTGTTTGTTGAGAAAGTGGAAGAGAAGAAGAAGAAGGAGACCCCGAAAGGGTGGACTCCCTTTGGACTGGAGGAGGAAGTAGACGGGGTATTAGGGACGGTAGCGAAGACACTACCGCCCCGCTTTGTTGTTGCTACTGATGTTGCTGTTGCGTTTGCTGCTGCTGTGGCGGTGTTGATTGTCTTTGTGGTTGTTGTTGTTGTTGTTGCTGTTGGGTGGGGGTAGTCTGGTGGGGACTGTGCGCAGCCCGGAGGTCTCCATCACCTCTGGGAGAAGAGTGTCTAAGGCGTTTCTTCTTGTCGCCCTCAGCCTCTCCTCCGGAGCGCTTGCTCACCCCGGCCCTCTTCGCGGGGAACACAAGACCTTCCCCATCGCTGCTACTACTCGAGACCACCATGTTCTCGGAAGGCCCCTTGACAGGAGGCTTCTCCACCACGGGCACGATTGACCTCTCCACCACTGGAGACCCTTGCGCCTCGCCACTTGTCTTCTTGGGTGTGGCAGCTTTACCTCCCCTACCTGCTCCGGCCTTTCATCTTTTCCCCTTGGACGGGTCTTGGTTGGTGGCGGCCTTCTTGATAAGTGAGGTAGCTCTCCCCAACATCTTTGCTTCAGGATGTTCTGCAAGAAATGTACGAAGCAAGGTTAACCAACCAGCAAGCAATGTGAAAAAAGATAAGCAGAAAACAAAACAAGCAACAACATAAAAGCACAAACAAGTCCCCCAGCAGGGAACAAGAAACAAAAAAAGGGAAAAGTTTGAAAGGGACGACCATGCACGAGAAACGTGGATGGCCTTCCCCGAGCAAAAAAAAACACCGCTTCCTGCTCCAGGAAGCTCCCGTACTCCTTGAAGTCCGGGAATGACATGCTGAGGGAAGAAGGGTCAACCTTTGTGACACCTTCTGGCAGACTACCGTCACTCAAACACCCGAGGAGCTCATCTACCCTATCGCAATATCTGTCAAAGGGTATCCTACGCGGATCTAGCCTAAGGAAGCGGGGATCGAACCCCACCTGAGAAGTCCGGGAAACCTCAGACAGGCTGGGGGTGTGGGTCAATAGAAAACTAGTCTTACCTCTCCCGGAGGTACCAGCTCCCGGAGTCCCTTCATTGGGGTAAGCTGCGGCGTGGCGAGCCTCGATCTCTTCTTCCTCCAGCTAGGGGTCGGGGAACCTCTCCGCCCAACTGGGAGATAAATTATTCTCGTCCTAGGCCGCCTGGCAGATCACCTTGGACAGCTTCAGGGCAATCTGCTCCCGGACGTCAGCTGACACCTGACTTTGCCCCCTGCCACTCACCGGCTCAATATTTTGGAAAGAGGCGAGTAGCCCATACTCCCTCAAAGATTCGGTGGTCACAAGTCCTTCCACCTTCAGCTCTTCCTCCGAGAGTCCCTCGTAGAAGTTTGACCTCCTTATCATCTCCGCATAGCGAGGTGTCCGCGGGACGGCTTCTGCAAAATCCAAACACGAGTGTTAGAGATCCTCCCAGAAGGCAAACCAAACTTAAAGAAACAAAGTTAAAAAAGAGGGGAAGGAGCACTTACCAGGGACTTTGAAGTCCAAAGATAGAGCTGGCACCCTCTTCAATGGGAAGCCAGTCGTCAGGAACCAGTACTCCCGGAGATCTGGAACCCTCGCGGTATGACATGTGGGGCACATCACGTCCGGATACCTCTCCAGCCTATAAAACCCCACCTTGTCTACATGACCTCTCATGGGCTGAGACTTCAGCCCATAGAAGTATAGCACCTCCTCCGGGGTAGGGGCCTTCAGGTTCCTGGATTTGCAAAGGATGTACCACCCCGCTAGAAGCTTGTAGCTGGGGGGAATCAACTGGAAGGGGGCAATCCCCGCCTTCACGTAGAAGTTGGCAAAATAACTTCTTAGGGGCAAGTGTGCCCCACACACTATGTGTGCCCAGCTCCAGGCACCAAAACCCTCGTGACTCTGACTGGCAGACTCACCCAGCACCGACAGGCGGTGCCACATCAGGCCTGGGATGTTCTTCAGGCCTGCCTCTGAGGAATACAGCTCCAGCATGCCGTAGTTCCTGAGCAGATTCGGCTTCTGGTCCATCTCCCAGATGGTGCTGTTGATAGTCGGTGGGCTAGCCGAGGCCACCTTAGTTTTTGCTTTCCCCTTCGCGCCGGCAACAGGGGAACCTTGCTCCTGGGCAGATTCAGCCTCTACCGCGGCGATGACTTGTTCCTTTGAGGTGTTCGTCACTGAGCAAAAGAAACAAAGAAGAAAGCACTCCAAGCAGTCAGCACCCTTGCCATACCCTAATGGTATTAAAGGCGTCGGGGAGACCCTCCCCGAAAACTGCTTGGAGAGGCTCCCACCGAGCTTGCCGAGGGGCTGACACCATGCCACCCGGAGGACAGCAAGGAACCAGATTCAAACTTCGAGCCTAAGCCCGCCGAGAGAAGTGTCTTCCCAGGGGAAGACACCCTAAAGGCGTTCACGCTTATGCCCTAAAATAACAAACCAGAACAGCACAAGCAGACGAGAAACAACTTTCCAAAAGCAAATCGTCGAAGCATGCAAAGAAATGACTTATTGACTCACATCAGTCGCATGCCTATCAAAGCCCTATTCACGCATGCATAAGGATGACATCGGCAGAAAACTCAACCCTAAGAACTACCAACAATCTGAGGTTTAGAAGGAAAAAGCAAAGTAAAAATACTTACTGGTATTCGAGTAGTTGAAGATTGAGGGGGTAATCGGGTCACTGCACCGCACGAACACGTTAAGTAAAGGCTGCAAAGACAAGCAACGGTTCAAACTTAGAACTTCAGCGATCAAACCTACTGCCAAATCGAAAGAAAAGTTTCTGGATTCCTTACCAAAAGAAGTGGCGAATTCGAAGGAAAGGAAGCTTGGAAGCTTGAGAGTTCGAAGATTTGGGAATCTGAGAATCTGAAAGACTCGAGAATTTGAAAGCATAAAGAGGAAGAAAGGTCCGTTCCCTCGTTTTTATAGCAGGAACGAAATCGTTTCGAATTCCACAAATGAACGGTCCCGATCTTCCCATACCGCACGCATCAAATCCAACGGTTGGGGATGAAGTGCGGGTCCCATTTAAGACTCCTCGAATGGGAATAAAGTATTTATTTCCCATCATTATACCATCTCGGGCCCAGTGCACCATTAAATACCGTCAAATCACTACTCAGACACCTGACGCACGCACACTCAGCCAGTTGCCTCACGCACACGTCTTGGTCATAGAGCCATTCCCTGCATGACGCGTGGCCCTTGCCACACTTGAGTACTTGAGTTCAAACAGAAGAAATTTCCTTTTTTTTTTGTACTGACACTCAGGCGGGAAAAAGGAACTCTTCCAGGAACACAGGAGGTGACCCCTCGCCTAATCTAGAGACCAGAACACCCAGAGGACTGTACAAGCTCCCGGACCTCTCAAGCCCCGTGACCTTGGGGGGTAAATGTTATCCAGATTTCCGGATAGCGTTTAGATGGATAGCCTCGGGGAAGCAGAATTATCAAAGTCTTTCACGAAAGGTGACCAAAGCTCGCGGATGGACAGAAAGGCTTCGCCTCTCCCGTTTAGTGTCCAGCATACTCTTTCAAGCAACCGCGACGCAGAAGCTCGTCAATTCTCCTGGACTCCCGAAGGGATATCCTTCAGAGAAGGTCCTTCCAGGAGAAGCTCTTCAGGTTACCTTCGCGGATACAGTTCCGTGCCTCGCATGGAAGAAGACCAAGCGGTCGAGTCATGGAGGAGGCATAGTTGGAATGATATCCACCTGACACAGGATCTCGCCTGACACGCCCGACAGGTCGAGGCCGCACACATCCCAGCACGCCTAAAAGTACCATTTCGCCTACTGTTCCGCTGACAGCCTGGAAAAGACAGCTGCCTTTGTGCATTCCCCATACTTTCATGTAAATATACCCACATAGAGCCTGGTAGCCAGGCGACTACGGTAATTGTATCCCCTATTTATGGCTGGTGTAATTAAGACTCATGGGGGCAGAGTAAAACCCTAATCCAAAACTCTAGCTATAAAGACCTCCTCATTTTGCAATAGGGGGAGGAGAACACATTACATAGCAAGAACCCTGCCAAAATCTCTCTAGCTTCGTCTTCTTCTAGTGAACTCGAGAGAAACACTGTGAGTTTGTGAGGTTCTTGTACACCAGCCATTTTACTGTAATTCTCTACAAGTATAATAACATCGACTCGTGGACTAGGGCTCGTTAACGCCTGAACCACGTAAAAAACCTATTTGTCTATTTATATTTCTGCACTTCTACAGTTCTTATCTTTTTATTATTTTGTTTGTATTCGTTTCCGAAAAACTCGGTAAACACAAAGAATAGTTGTAGAAAGAAAATGGTGAAATGAACTCGTATTTTTTTTATGGTGTAGTGCTACAGTGTTTTTCCTAACCCCCTTCCATGTGGAAGTGTGGTTTCTTTTATAGTGGGCTCTAATGGCCCCTGTACATTGTGGTCCAAGGGACCAGATGGTACGCAAGTACACTGTCAGGAGAGTGGTCTTAGGGGTAGTGGTGTTGGCTCCAGTACATGGTCAAACATAGTGAGGATGTCCCCACTACTTATTTTGTACGAATGTCAGAGGATTGGCACCAGGCGTAGAAGTGCTGGTGGTGGTGTCGACTCCGACATCTGGTTAGAAGTATATAGGCCATGTCCCCTCTCCTAGTACTCCCACTACTTATCTGGCATGGGTGTGTGGATCAGGCATACAAGATCTTACAGGTCATACCCCGTATGAGCTCCGTACGGGTACGATCTTGTTGAATTATGCTTGTTCTTTTACCTCTACACGTTGGAGTTTCCGCAGGTCCTCATAGGATACACCATATTGAGGTGCCAGGCACGAGGCCACTTGGGATGTCTTGGGCACACGAGGCGCTTGCCCGGGCAAGGTGCGAGAGGGAGCCCTTGGGTCATTGGCATGTGGCGCTTGTAGGCGGGGGCGAGACATCGTCTTGCGAGGCCCATGGCGTGAGGCCTTGGGTGCGCAGCCAATGTGTGATGAGATGCAAGACGCTTCCAGGCGCGAGGCACCTCCTTGCATGGGGCGTCTCCTAGCACGAGGCACCTCCTTGCATGGGGCGTCTCTTGGTGCGAGGCGCTTGTGTGGGGCTCCTCCTGGCGCGAGGCATCTCCTAGCGAGAGATGCTTGTGTGGGGCTCCTGCTGGCGCGAGACGTCTCATAGCGCAAGACGCTTGTGTGGGGCTCCTGCTGGAGTGAGGCGTCTCCTGGCGCGAGACGCTTGCGGCTGTGGCAAGACTCCTAAGGATGCGGGAGCGAGGCCATGAGCGCGCAAGCGCGAGGCCAGGTGCACGCTGGTTCTTGACGGGGCCCTTGAGCAGTTGGCCCGAGACGCCCGAAGCACATCAAACTTACCCACGAGGTATGGGTGATAGGCGCGTGAGACGAGTCTCGCGAGGTGCAGGGCTAGGCGTTAGAGGTCCCACGGGGTGCATGGGTGCTAGGCATGCCGAGAATAGTCTCATGTGCCTCCTTGCGAGAAGATGGTTGCCCAAGGGTCTCGCGGCACAGGCATGTATTTAGGCATTTATGGGAGCTTGGCACGCACTTTTGGCCTTTTTATAACTGTGGGATTTTGAGCATCCACACCTACATTTAGAGATACATAACTCAATCTAATAACTGTTGTGAATGCCAAAAATTAGACATACTCCCGAGAAGGCCTCAGTCAACACTCGGGAGAAAAGGTGAGGCTTTCCCTTGTTTGAAAAACATTCAAAGTGTGTAGGCAAATAGCATGGTGGGCCCACTTGATGAACAATAAATTTTTTTCCACCACTCATATAAATAGTTTATATGTTCAATAATACATGCATGAATGATTAATATGCAATATCATTAATCATCAACATATATATACACGCCCATACATGTATATTTATACATAGATATACACACACTTATATATTATATGCACACGTAAACAAATATTTAAGGACATAAATTTTTACCTCTTGAAGCCTATCAAGTGTCCTTGAGTCTTTTTGTATAAATAACGATCT
The DNA here is from genome assembly GCF_963169125.1 of Humulus lupulus. Lineage (NCBI taxonomy): Eukaryota > Viridiplantae > Streptophyta > Magnoliopsida > Rosales > Cannabaceae > Humulus > Humulus lupulus. Next base: position 119,679,560 of record NC_084795.1, on the reverse strand, counting down.
TCCTATCTAACACTTTGAGTACTCATACCACGATCTTCTGGAGTGTTCTCTACACCTCATGTAGCGCACCAAATTTTTTATTTATTTATTTTAAATTTTGTGCTTTATTTTATTTAATTGTTAAATGTTGTGAATTATTTTATTTAATTGTTTGAATTGATTGTTAGAATTGTTTGGTAGAATCTTGTAAATTTAATTGGTAATTGTTATTAATTAATTAATTTTAAAAATGTGAATAATTGAGTTTTGGTTGAATGAACTAAGGTGCAGGGTAGATAGTGATGCACCCTAGTTATTGAGTGTGTGCATGTGCATTGTTGCATGGTGCACATGTGTAAGATTTTCTACACACTTTCAGTTTCCTTTTATTAGATTTATTTAATTAGCTAAATTGAAAAAAATATATAATAAAAAGTAAAGGGAAAGGGTCTTGGACTTGTAAGCATAGTGGGAAAGGAGGATTTCAATTCCTATTTTATTTGGGTGAATTTTAGTTAAGAATGTAAGAGATGTTATCATCTTTATTTCATGCCAATTAAAATAAAATAAAAATTAAAATAAAATACACACAAGTAGGAAACTTACCCAATATGTTAGTTAGGCTATTTTGGCTAGGATAGAATAAAAAGGGAAGAGAGAAAATAAAGAGCATTATTCCAAATTTTAGAGAGAGAGAGAGAGGGTGGTTGTGATCTAGAGAGAGAAGGAGAAGAAGAAAGAAAGGAAGAAGGAGAGAAAGAAGAAGGCTTTGAGGACAATCTAGGTTTTTGTTCTTGTCTCTCCTTGTAATTTGATTCTCTAACTCTTTTTGTTTTCCTTTTCTTGATGACAAAATCCTTGTTTTTTTTCTCTTAGATGGTTGGCAAAAGTTCGTAAGGGGACTCAAGCCGATGATCGCTAGGGATGTTATGATGACCAGTGCTGAAGTGGTCAGTTATGCAGAAGTAATTGATAGAGCACTTGAAGCTAAATATTTGGAAGATCAAATATGGAAGGATAATGCAGCCAGAAGGGAGAACTACCGAAACAAGGGCTTCAATGAGGGTAACAAAAGGAAAGCTAATGAAGGGCAGAATAGTGGCATTGTTAAGAGACCAATACCTCTGGCCATGAATAACAACAGTCACAACACTCAGAATCACAACAACCGTAACAATTGCTTCAATGACCGAAACCGTGGCAATCATCAAGGCAACCGAGTAGAGCACCCCATCTGTCCTAGATCCTCAAAAAGACACCTTGGAGAATGCCAGGCCAGCACTAGTAAATATTTTAAGTGCGGTCAGGCAGGACATCTGAGGAAGAATTGCCCACAATGGAAGGTGGGAAAGAATAATAACAGCAATCTGGTGCTAGCAAGAGTTTTTGCCTTAACTCAGAATGAAGTAGCCAACAGCAACAACGTAGTCACAAGTCATGTAATGAACCAACTAATTCTAAGACTTTGGACCATTAAAACTACTAGACATAGCCACTATATTTGATAAAACATACATAAGAATTAATCATAATTTTATTAAAAAATCCAAAGTAAATATTGAAATACATAATGAGCGGTATGGGATCCCATTATTTTAAAATAAAATATAACTTTAAACTAAAGAAATTTGTTTACAAAGCTAAATGCAGAAAAATACAAAAAACATAATTTAAAGAGACTAAAAATAACGTCGTCCTCAAATCGTTCACGCAGTCCATCGAATCCATTCTTCCTCACTACATAGGCCAAGCTACCACAAATCCTTCTGCCGCCATATCTATTTTCCTGCATACATAAAATAAAGGAATGAGCCTAATGCCCAGCAAGGAGAATCTACTAGCACATACAACATAAAATATAAACATAAGACTATATCAAAATCATACACTATAAAACATCTATTACTGCTTTGACCCATGATCATGGTAAACATTTGGGGTTTGCTAGCTAACAACAATGAGCCTCAAAATACATTGAGTTTTCTAGCTAAGCAACTATAAGCCCCTAAGCAACATAAAAACATTTGGGGTTTGCTAGCAAACAACTATAAGCCTCAAAATACATTGAGGTTTGCTAGCTAAGCAACAATGAGCCCCAAAGACTACAAGACATAATCATATATCATAACATATAAGCATATAAACACTATCCCATTTTCCTTACCAACACCGGGATAATTGAGAACAAAGACGAGACTTGGAACACTCCTAAAACCAAGATAAAAACATATGAGTATGTATAGAAAAGAAGATGAAAGAAAACTAAACCATTAAAGAGGGAAACTTACCAAGAACCTTAATGTTTAAGAACTTAAACACCTAACCACGAAACAATAAACAGAAGTTAGGATGTGAAAGAGACTTAAGGAAAACTAAGGAATCATAAAGAATAGAACTTATGAATAATATTACCTTGGATGAACTAGAAACGATCTAAACTTCAATATCGAAAACACACTTTATCTCACTACCCAAGTGATTATAAAGCTTAAGATGATATAGCTTTTATTCTCCAAAACCCTAGTGTATCACTCTATAGAAATCCTAGCAGCTTGAAGGCTCTGAACACAACTTGAAGAATGAAGAAAATGGCTGAGCACTAGGTCTTATTTATAGAGTTTAAGGAGTGAAACTATCCTTATAAAAAAAAATACTTAAATCCTTAAATAATCATGATTATGACAAGTGTCATGCTCTTAGTCGTTCTGGAAGATTCTAGAGTTTCTAGAACATTCTTTTATAATTAAATCCTTAAATAAACATGATTATGAGAAGTGTCATGCTCTTAGTGGTTCTAGAAGGTTCTAGAGTTTGTAGATCTTTCTTTTATTTAAAAAAATACTTAATTTCATTCTAACTATAATCCAAATTTAAATTTAAATAAAATAGAATCCTAACTTCTAACTTCCTAAATCTCATAACTCTAAACTCATCTGTAGTAAAATCAACATAACTGGAGCTGTAGAATTCTAATTTAGACCATCTTTATTCCGTTAGCAAGTTAATTCAATTATCTACAACTTTCTAGAAATACTATTTTTCGAAATTCATAATATAACTAGGTCAAAAATAGGTCGGAAGTTACAGTACACTAAAGTTACAGAAAATCTATTTAATTATCTAAATAACAACCTAATGCACAAATATGTTAACTAACCATAAAATAACAAACTCTAATTCCCTAGGCAGATTTCAAATTTACTAAGCCAAAAATCTTATTAGGCCTTTGGGCTTTATGTAGGCTCGATCCATAACACTTTTTAATAATATCATAATTAATTTATTCTTATGAAATCACCCCCTTTTCGACAAACAAGACTACTAATATTATAAACCTATACTATACTATAATAATCATAACTACTAAAAAATTAAATCTTATGTTATAATTAATAATTCTAAACTATATGTTAAACTTATAAAATCCATAACTATTGCTACGAGTGTCCTACTAAGTCCTGACTTGAACCAAAATCCACAGAATCTAACATACTACAAAGTAATACTAACTACTACTACTACTATCTAGCTAGTTAAGTAAATATTCCAGAACTTTACAAATCTCCCCCACTAAAATGAATTTCGTCCCCGAAATTTACTTATCAAACAATTCCGGATACCGGGCTAACATGTCTTCCTCCAACTCCCACGTTGCCTCCCGTTCAGAACTATTACTCCATAGGACGTTGACTATTGGAATACTCTTAGACCCTAATTCTTTCATCCTTCTTTCTAGGATGCTAACCGATCATTCCTCGTAACTCAAGTCTTCCTGGAGTGCTATCGTATTGTACTTGAGGACGTGAGATGGGTCTGACACATATCTACGCAACATCGAGATGTGAAATACACTGTAACTATCTGCTAAAGCTGGCGGTAGGGCTAATCTTTATGCAATTGTTCCCACCTTGTCCAATATCTCAAAAGGACCTATAAACCAGGGACTAAGCTTGCTTTTCTTCCTGAACTGCTTCACACCTTTCATAGGAGATATCTTTAAGAAGACTTGATCTCCGACTTTGAATTCCACATCACACTGCTTGGCATCAACATAACTTTTCTGACGGCTCTGCGAAGTGAGCATACACTTCTTAATCAACGCTACTGCATCCTGAGCTTCTCTAACATCTTCGGGTCCAAGTAGTTGCCTTTCTCCTACCTCATCCCAATGCAACGGTGATCGACACCTTCTTCCATAAAGTAGCTCGTAGGGTGCCATCCCGATTGTTGTCTGGTAGCTATTATTGTAGGAGAATTCAATTAGCGGCAAATACTTACTCCAAGATCTCGATGTAAACACCGATCCCCTATCGAACACTATAGTCTTAGGGATTCCATGCAGTCGTACTATCTCTAGAACATAAATGTCTGCATATTGGTATGCTGTGTATGAGGTCTTGACAGGCAGGAAATGAGCTGACTTGGTTAATCTATCTATTATTACCCAAGCTGAGTCATGCTGCTTATTTGTTGTGGCAAACCCGTCATGAAATCCATGGCTATATCGTCCCATTTCCATTTTGGAATGCTAAGTGGTTGCAATAAGCCTGCAAGCCGCTGAGGTTCCACTTTCACTTGCTGGCATACTAAGCATTTAGACACAAATTCCACTATATCTTTCTTCATTCCTGGCCACCAATATATTGCCGTAATGTCGTGAGTCATCTTGGTCGACCCTGGATGAATCGATAATGGGGTATTGTGCGCTTCTTCTAAGATCGTCCTCTTACTCCTTTGATCATTTGGCACGCATACCCGGTCCTTATATCTCAATAACCCTTGACCTGATATTGAGAAATCTATGGCCTTCCCTTCTCTAATTGCGTCCATACGTGCTACTAATGTGTCATCATACCCTTGCCCAATCCGTATATCTTTTAACAGACTTGACTGGATCGACAAGTTAGCTAGCTTACCGATGACTACTTCTATTCCGGCAGTGATCAGCTCCTGCTGTAGCGACTTTTCTATTCTGGCTAGTGGTACTAGACTTCCATAACTCTTCCTACTTAGCGCATCAGCAACTACGTTTGCCTTTCCCGGGTGGTATAGGATTTCGCAATCATAATCCTTCACTAGTTCTAACCACCTGTGCTGCCTCATGTTGAGCTCCTTCTGAGTGAAGAAATACTTTAAGATTTTGTGGCGTAAAGGCAATGGCGTTAGATTTTTAACGCAAAGACCATCGCTGCGAACTCCATATCGTGAGTTGGATAGCATTGTTCGTACTCCTTCAGCTGCCTTGAAGCGTAGGCTATCAACTTGTCATTCTCCATCAGCACGCAACCCAACCCTTGCTTCGACGCATCACAGTAGACTACAAACTTGTCATTGGGTGTCGGTACATAGAGTACTGGTGTTGAGCACAGCTTATCTTAAAGCAACTGGAAGCTTTCTTCATACTTATCACTCCAGTTGAACCTTTGTTGTTTCCAGGTCAGGTTGGTGAGGGGTGGCTATCTTAGAAAAGCCCTCTACAAACCTCCGATAATAACCTGCTAATTCCAGAAAGCTTCTTATCTCTGATGCGTTCTTTGGTCTTGGCCAATCCTTCACATTCTCTACCTTAGATGGGTCTACTGCAACTCCATCCTTGGATACAATGTGCCCGAGGAATGCTACTTGCGAAAGCCAAAATTCGCACTTGTTGAACTTGGCGTAGAGTTGATGCTCATGCTCCTCGTGTTCATTTGCATCCCTTGAGTACACCAAGATATCGTCGATGAACACTACGATGAATTTATCCAAGTAGTCCTTAAAGACCCTATTCATTAAATCCATAAATGGGGCTGGGGAGTTGGAAAGACCGAAATACATAACTAAAAACTTGAAATGCCCATAACGAGTTCCAAAGGTTGTCTTGGGAATATCCTTTTCCCGTACCTTGAGCTGATGATACCCGGACCGTAAATCGATCTTTGAAAACACGGTCACTCCTCGAAGTTGATCAAACAAGTTGTCAATCCGAGGTAGCGGGTACTTATTCCTAATTGTCACCTTATTCAGCTCGCGGTAATCTATGCACATCTGCCTGCTTCCATCCTTCTTCTTCACAAATAGAACCGGTGCTCCCCATGGCGAATGGCTTGGTCTAATGAAACCCAAGTCTAGGAGTTCCTATAGCTGTGTCCTTAACTCCTTGAGTTTGGTAGGTGCCATTTGGTATGGTGCCTTGGAGATAGGATCGGTGCCAGTACTAGTTTGATTGTGAAGTCAATTTCCTGAGTCGGCGGAAACCCTAGTAAGTCGTCGGGAAATACTTTTCGGAATTCTTTTACGATGTTGACGCCTCCAACTTTTAGTGGTGTTTCCTTTTCCACATCCATGATGCTGGCTAAGAATGCTTGACATTATTTTTCTATCATCCTCTGAGCTTTGAGAGATGATATAAGCGGTGTGCGTATTCCTGAAACTTTTTCCATATAGCATAGTTTCTGACCGTCAGGAGACTTGAACATCACTTGTTTACGTCTGCAGTCGATGGTTGTGCCATGCCTTGCTAGCCAATCACTACAACAATTTTCACTTTTAATGACTCTCTTCAATGACTTACACCAATAGTGTAAATCATTAAAAGTATTCAAGGATATTTAAAATCTAATGATGTAAGTCATTACACCAATAGTGTAAATCATTAAAAGTATTCAAGGATATTTAAAATCTAATGATGTAAGTCATTAAAAGTTCTTGTTAATGACTTCCTAGGTAAGTCATTAAAAGTGGTGAGAGACGTTAATTTAAAAATATGAATATAAAATTATTTATTTATAAAATATCAGTTATGTAAGAGCATCTAACGTCTCCCCTGGAAAGACGTGCCAGACATCTAACGTCCCCCCTGGGAAGACGTGTCAGACATCTAACGTCTCCCCAGAGGAGACATTAGATGTCTAGCACGTCTTCCCAGGGGAGATGTTAGAAGTCTGGCCTACTATATACTCAGCATTTCCTTCTTCTTCCCTGAGCGCACGAACCAGAGGCGGAGAAGGGCGACTTTCTGGGCGATTTCAGGGCCATTTTTTTTTTTTTACGATTTTGGATGATTTTAGGCTATAAAATCTCATCTGAGGTAAGTTTTTATTATTTATAAGTGTTGTATAATATTTAGGATAATTTTCATGCTTATTTTCTCTAGTTATTAAGGGATTGATATTGGGATTTTAAGGTTATGAGTTGCGATTTTGGGTGATTTTTGGCTCAACAAAGTGGATTTAAAGCATATTTGAGGTAGGGTTTCAAGATTAAACAATGAATTATAGTTAGAATGGTAGAAAAAATTATTTTTGTACATTTTTTATATGATTTGTGGGTTTTCTTAGAAATATTAGTTTAAAGTATGAAAACTAATTTTTATGTATATTTGAGTTACTATATTGTTTAATTTTAAGATAATACCACATTATTTACTATTTTTAAATTTTTATTACTATTTAATCCTAAAATTATACATTTTTAATTAATTTTTAATGTTTGTTAAGTATATATATGTAAATATGTTTTGTTAAAATGTATTTAATAATTTTTTCTAAAATAAGAAAATTAATTTAATTTTAATTTTACATACAAAATGGTAATTCAAGTTTATATGTTTATAAGTTTTTTTAATTTATATTATTATTTAATTAGAAAATTATATAGATTTGTAATATTTATTAACATTTAAGTGTGTTATTTATATATAGTTATGTTATTTTTATTGATTTAGTAATATTTTATTAACTAATTAATTTAAAATTTTAAGTTGTGGTTTTAACAGAGATTTTTATGAGATTTTTGCCTCAAATTTCGATTTCAAGCATACATTTGAGGTTTTTAAGTTTCTAAAATATCAATAATAAGTTATTGTTAATCTAACTATTTAGTGAAGTTTATTTAGTAATCTTTTATTTATTAATTAAATTAATTTTGTAGGATGTGAATTTAATAGCAAAGTGCGCGCTTTGCAAAGTGAAGTAAATTTGCTAGCAAGGACTATTAATTACAAATGGTACATACATTATCTTATTTCTTGTTTTAGTATTATTAAACTTTTGTTAGAGGAGTTTGAATATCTTAAATATTCATCCATAGCGAAGTAGGTTATCAGATTAAAATTGTGTGTTTCGTGATAACAGAAGGTTGAGAACTGTGTGTTTTAGTGAAGTAGATTTTGGAAAATTTGTTTGTGTGCTGCGGAGCTATAAGGAAGAAATTTATTGTTTTTTGTTTGAATTGTTTGACTTGTTGTTCACATATGGTTAGATCACTATTATAGGGGAAACGCTGCTCAGTTTTGTCTAGAATTATGTATTCTATTATTATATTTGTATTGTGTTGTGTTGTGCTTATTTGATTGGACTTGATTAGATTGACAGATGGTTAGGTTACTAATATAGGGGAAATACTGCTTAATTTTTTCGTATGCTTATTTAGGTTTTTTTGTTTAATTTTTCATAGACATGGGAGAAGATATGGATAGAAAATGGATATCAGCGAATAGGTTATTCGTGGAATATAAAAACGGGGTCAACCTTTTCTGGACCAATGTACCAAAACCTCCTGAGATTCCAGATAATATAGAAATTGTGCAACCGAAAGTAAGTAACTACGACTTTAATTATTTTGAAAATTTATACTTGAATTTTACTAATATTCTTTATAATAATTGCTTTACATTTTTATTTAAATATTAGTGTCCACACCAACCAAACAATGTAGCATGTGGATATTATGTGATGAGAATGTTGAAGGATTACATTGAACATTCATGACCTGGACATTACTTGAAGAAAGAGGAACATGTATATAAATTTATACAAAGTTAACAATCTACTTATTATTAAAGTATATATATAATCAAATAATAATTAACTAATATATTTTACTTTGAATTTTTTGTAGCTAAACACTACGCCATATACACAAGCATAGATTAATGAAATGCGACAACACTGGGCGAACCATATACTACCGATAATTCAAAGTCATCGTCCCACATATTGGGATTTTTTTTTACTTTTTCTTTCTTAATATATGTCTAGCTAGCTAGTGTAATATTTGTTAGTTTTGTATGTTTAACAACAAATATTACAATTTTGTATAATTAGTTAGCAAAAACATATTATATACACATTTCAGTTTTATTAATGAAAATTCACAATTTAAATTGGCATATAATTCTGATTTTTTAATTAATGTATTTAATTATATTTAAAAAAATATTAATATAATGAAAATAATTATTTAATTATTTTTTAAAAAAAATACAAAAAACTATGATGATTCCCATGGGGAGACTTTGTAGACATTCAACGTCCCCCCCTGGGAGTCATCATAGGGTGTACGTTTACACCTTATGACGTCTCCCAGGGGAGACGTTGAATGTCTACAAAGTCTCCCAATGGGAGACGTTGTAGGTGTTAGGAAAATATTGTTTTGCCTCAATGGAAATGATTATAATATTACAACTCTATGCAATATATTACAAATAAATAATGATTGATTAAATTAGGTTACAACTCTATAACCGAAAATTACAAATAAACAAAGAAAAGGAAGAAGATGATGATGAAGAAGAGAATAGTGAGAATACAACTCTAAGCAAAAGATTACAAGTAAAATAAAGTGTTTAGACCAAAAGAAAAGATTACAACTCTTAAACGAAATATACAAGTAAATAGAACAAGAGACTAAGAAGAAAGGCAATAGAATAAAAAGAAGAACATAAACATAAACATAAACAAACTCTCACTTACACAACCTAAGTGAAGAGGATTGAGGATCACCAACTTGAACAAGGTTTAAAACCTTTGTCCAAAAGCTTATTTCCCCCTAACTCAAGCACTAAGGGATCTCTCTCAGATATTGGAAAAGCTTTCTGGAATTATCAAGCCTCAAGGTGTTTCTAGCCAAGTGCTCTAGTGGATAGAAAAGTTGTGTCTTACAAGTGAGCTATAGGCTCCTATTTATAGAGTTTAGAGACACCCTTTGAATTTCAAATTCCACCAACCCCTATGGAATTAAAAAAGAGATTTGGGAGTTATTTGGGTTTTTTGAGCCGTTCAACAAATATTGAAAAAACGGAAAATTGGTTAGTTTTTGGCCTGTGGCCGTGGCCAGAGACATTGGTGGCCGCGGCCACTGATCTCTGTCCCACAAGCTGCGGCCACTGAATGTTGGTGGCCGCGGCCACTGACCAATTTCAGCACAAAAAGTTGTGCTGTTTTTCCAAACGGTTCCAAACCCTCCCAAATGATTTTGTAACTCCCAAAACACATTATTGGGGTTAAAATCATATCTCTAACAGCCATATCACATATGGATTTATGAAATTCATCTCAATATTGTGTAACAACAATTTTACACAATAAAGGGTAATATTTGGAAGTTACAAATTTGTAACACCAAATATGTTACATTATTTGGATATATCTCATATATCTAAATATTGTAACTCTCTATTATATGTTACAATATGTGACACACTTTGTCACATTTATTTAATCTAAAACATTATATTATAATATAATATAATGTTATATTATATTATAAAATAATATAACAGTAGGTACCTATGACGTCTTTCATGGGGAGACTTTGTAGACATTCAACGTCTCCCCCTAGGAGATGTCATAGGGTGTAAATGTACACCCTATGATGACTCTCAGGGGGAGACGTTGAATGTCTACAAAGTCTCCCCATGGGAGACGTCATAGGGCAACTTTAGAAGGCCCTTGTAACAACGTCTCCCCTAGGGGGAGACATTAAATGTCTACAATGTCTCCCCCATGTAGCCATTAAATGCCTATTTTGTTGTAGTGAATCCATGCCCAATATTACGTCAAAGTCTTTGATTTCTAGTTCTATCAGGTCTCCTTCTAGTTCTACGTCCTCGATTTTGATCGGTATGCCTCGTACTATTCGTGATGATAGAACTACTTTTTCACCCGAAGGCAGCTATGCCACAAACCTAGTTCTACAAGGTTTGTCTAATTTCTCTATCATTCCTAACGAGATATACGAGTATGTTATTCTCGAATCAAACAATACTAGAACATATACTATCGAGGATATGAATCTTACATGTGACCACTTTATTGCTAGATTTAGCATCTGCCTGGGTTAAGGCAAAGACTCTAGAAGGAACCATCTTGTCGTCCTTTTTCTCCTCTTGCTTGAGCTGGGGTCATTGCCTCCTTTCGCGACCTTCCTGACCTCAGTTGAAGCATCCTTTGGTGTTTGTATGGCACTCACCAAGATGTTCTCTTGGCACTTAGCACATTGTGGGTATTCTACATAACCCGACCTATTATCTCCATTGTTCGTCCGTGCCCTTTTATCGTTATCAGACTGCTTATTGTCAGGATGCCTTCTTTTCTGACCATTACTATTGTTGTTTCTAGACTGATGGCTATTGTGGTAGTTGTTCCAACCATTCTGAGGTTGACTCTACTATTTAGGCTTAGGTTTACTAGCTTCATCTTTACTAACATTCGCCTGAAGCCTTTTCTACTTCTATAGCCGTTTCTAAAGCATCGGCGTAAGTAGTGGTTCTAGGGTTTGCTAGCTTAACCCCTAACTCAATCTTTGGTCTAAGTCCTCTAATGAACTTGGTCACCCTCAGAAAGTCAGTTGGAACCAACTCTGGTGCAAACTTGGCTAATCTGTCGAAGTGTCGAACATACTTCACTACCATCAAGTAGCCCTACTTTAGACTAGTGAAATCCTCGACCCTTGTGGTGATGACTGCCGAGTTGTAGTACTTTTTGTGAAATAGCTCCACAAATCTAGTCCATGTCATGGTGGCGACGTCGTGAGTCTACTGAACTAAGTCCCACCATATTCTAGCATCCTTCTTAAGAAGAGATAAAACGCAGGATATGCGATCTGCGTTGCTGAGATTCATGTGCGCTAGGATCGACTCTACATTTCTGAACCATTCTTCCGCCTCGAAGGGGTCTGTTGTCCCTTCAAAGTTTGGAGCGTGTTGCTTACGAAACCGCTCGTAGATTGGCTCCATGTACTGAGCTGGGTATGGCACATAATTTGCCATTGGCCATCCCCCATAAGGACCTACTTGATGGGGTGCTTAAGCCATTTGCTGAGGCTGCGGTTGCGGCTGAGGCTGAGGCTGAGGCTGAGGCTGAGTCTGTTGTCGTTGTTCCTGCAGCAATTCTTCCACTTGTTGTCATAGCTTGATAATTTCTGCAGTGTTGTCGACCGGCGGTGGCGGTGCACTTCAGTTAGTAGCAGCAGTGGTTGCATGCCTTCCCCTTCTTTGAATTGGAGGGGCTTCATTAGTCTCATGAGCGAAGTTGGAGGCATTGACATTCGTGCATGCAGACCTTCTGAGTGACATCTTCAGCAAAAAATCTAATAGTCGAGAACATGTTAGAACTTACCCTAATGGGCTCTAAGGAAAAAATTAATCTAAGCGAACATAACTCAGACCTATTAATTATGATTTCTTATGAAAAATGATGTAAGCCTTCTTTATGATTAGGGTGTGTTTCTAAACTTAGAAAAATAAGCCATCTTTATAATTTAATAAGTCTATTTCTAATCATCCTATATGACTTAATTCTCAGTCTCGAAACTCGTCGTTGTTCCAAAGTTAACCATATTGAGGGAGGGTTGGGATCAGTAAAATCGTTCCCACTACTATGGCCCCCTAACTCTCAATATGGAACCCGGTCCATTGACTTGTATCCACCCTCACCGAACTTGGTCATTATTTATTATGATTGTAGAAAAAAAATCAAACTCATACATTTCATTAAAAAATAATAATGATATTCATTTGGAAAAATGTTTTCACTAAAAACAATCATAAATGCAAAGATAATAAATAAAATAAATAAAGAAAATAAACTAATTTACAAATATTCTTAACTGAAAACATAAGGGTTAAAACATTAACTAAACACATAATCATAACAACTATAACACAAACACTTACATTGACGGTTAGATTCGGAGCTTGAGCGTGTGTATCAAGGAGAACTTCAGGCAAATGGAGCATTCTCTGATACCAACTGTAATGACCCAACTAATTCTAAGACTTTGGACCATTAAAACTACTAGACATACCACTATAATTGATAAAACATATATAAGAATTAATCATAATTTTATTAAAAACTCCAAAGTAAATATTGAAATACATAATGAGCGGTATAGGATCCCATTGTTTTAATATAAAACATAACTTTCAACCAAACAAAATTGTTTACAAAGCTAAATGCAGAAAAATACATAAAAACATAATTTAAAGAGACTAAAACTAACGTCGTCCTCGAATCGTTCATGCAATCCATCGAATCCATTCTTCCTCAATACACAGGCCAAGCTACCACGAATCCTTCTGCCGCCATACCTATTTTCCTGCATACATAAAATAAAGGAATAAGCCTAATGCCCAACAAGGAAAATCTACTAGCACATACAACATAAAACATAAACATAAGACTATATCAAAATCATATACTATAAAACATATGACTATAAAACATCTATTACAGCTTTGACCCATGATCATGGTAAACATTTGGGGTTTGCTAGCTAACAACAATGAGTCTTAAAATACATTGAGGTTTGCTAGCTGAGCAACTATAAGCCCCTAAGCAACATAAAAACTATATCAAAATACATTGACGTTTGCTAGCTAAGCAACAATGAGCCCCAAAGACTACAAGACATAATCATATATCATAACATATCATAACATATCATAACACATAATATATTATAACATAAGCATATCATAACATATAAGCATATAAACACTATCATATTTTCCTTACCGAAACTGGGATAATTGAGAACAAGGACGGGACTTGGAACACTCCAAAAACAAAGATAAAAACATATGAGTATCTATAGAAAAGAAGATGAAAGAAAACTAAACAATCAAAGAGGGAAACTTACTGAGAACCTTAATGTTTAAGAACTTAAACACCTAACCACGAAACCATAAACACAAGTTAGGATGTGAAAGAGACTTAAGGAAAAATAAGGAATCATAAAGAATAGAACTTAAGAATAATATTACCTTGGATGAACTAGAACCGTTCTAAACTTCAATATCAAAAACACACTTTATCTCAGTACCCAAGTGATTATAAAGCTTAAGATGATATAGCTTTTATTCCCCTAAACCCAAGTGCATCACTCTATTGAAATCCTAGCAGCTTGAAGGCTCTTAACACAACTTGAAGAATGAAGAAAAATGCTCAGCTCTTAGTGATTCTGGAAGATTCTAGAGTTTCTAGAACTTTCTTTTATAATTAAATCTTTAAATAAACATGATTATGACAAGTGTCATGCTCTTAGTGGTTCTGAAAGGTTCTAGAGTTTGTAGATCTTTCTTTTATTTAAAAAAATACTTAATTTCATTCTAACTATAATCCAAATTTAAATTTAAATAAAATAGAATCATAACTTCTAACTTCCTAAATCTCGTAACTCTAAACTCACCTGTAGTAAAATCACACATAACTGGAGCTGTAGAATTCCGTTATAGACCATATTTATACCGTTAGAAAGTTAATTAAATTATCTACAACTTTCTAGAAATACTATTTTTCGAAATTCATAATATAACTAGGTCAAAATAGGTTGGAATTACAGTACCCTAAAGTTACGGAAAATCTATTTAATTATCTAAATAACAACCTAATGTACAAATATCTTAACTAACCATAAAATAACAAATTCTAATTCCCTAGGCTGATTTCGAATTTACTAAGCCAAAAATATTATTAGGTTTTTCGGCTTTATGTAGGCTCGATCCATAACACTTTTTAATAATATCATAATTAATTTATTTTAATGAAATCACCCCTTTTTCAACAAACAAGACTACTAATATCATAAACCTATACTATACTATAATAATCATAACTACTAAAAAATTAAACCTTATGTTATAATTAATAATTCTAAACTATAGGTTAAACATATAAAATCCATAACTATTGCTACGAGTTTCGTACTAAGTCCCGACTTGAACCAAAATCCATGGAATCTAACATACTACAAACTAATACTAACTACTACTACTACTATCTTGCTAGTTGAGTAAATATTCTGGAACTCTACAAGTCAGCTCCCTATATCTCGTATGATGTGTAGATTTCTTATTGATTCTGGAGCAACTCACTCTTATGTTTCCATGAATGTGATTGATAAGCTGAGTATGCCCTATAAATTGTTTGAGCATAATTTTATTACAATGTTGCCATCGGGAGACATGATGTTGTCAACTAGGAGGTTACCGTCAGCGCCTGTAACGATAGAGGCCAGGGAGTGCCCAGCACATAGAACTGAGTATACCAGATTTTGATGTCATACTTGGCATGGATTGGTTATCCAAACATGGGGAAACAATAGACTGTCGGAAGAAGATTGTTGAGTTCAGACCAAAAGAAGGAGTCTTTTCCTTTAGAGGAGAAGTAGCGGGTTTTCGATCACCCATAATATCTGCACTGGAATCATGAAATATGATGCAACATGATTTTTCGGCATTCCTTGCTAGTGTGGTGGATAAATCCAAGGAGTCAGAACTAAAATCGGAATATTTCCATATTGTTTGTGAGTTCCCGGAGGTGTTTCCTGAGGAATTACCAGGATTACCCCTGGACAGAGAAATTGAGTTTGTGATCGAGCTTGCACCAGAAATAGCACCATTCTCTAAAGCGCCCTATCGAATGGCACCTGCGGAATTGAAGGAACTTATGAACAAGCTACAAGAGTTGTTGGAAAAGGGGTTCATAAGACCTATCCATTCGCCATGGGGAGCATCAGTCCTATTTGTGAAAAAGAAGGACGGGAGCATGAGGATGTGCATTGATTACCGAGAACTCAACAAGGTCACCATTAAGAACAAATATCCTTTGCCTAGGACAGATGACCTTTTTGATCAACTGGAAGGGGCAACAGTATTATCGAAGATTGATTTGTGATCCGGGTACCATCATTTAAAGGTGAAAGAGGGAGACATTCCGAAAACGGCTTTTAGAACTCGCTACGGGCACTATGAGTTCCTAGTAATGTCTTTTGGACTCACTAACACCCCAGTAGCATTTATGGATATGATGAACAAGGTATTTAAGGATTACTTGGACAATTTTGTGGTAGTGTTCATAGAAGATATCTTTTTTTACTCAAAGACCAAGGAGGGGCATGAGGAGCATTTGAGGTTGATTCTGAAAAGACTACGAGAACAACACCTATACGCTAAGTTCTTTAAGAGTGAGTTTTGGCTGGAACAGGTAACTTTCCTTGGGCATATAGTGTCCAAGAATGGGATAGCAGTAGATCCATCAAAGAACGAGGCCATTAGAGACTGGCCCCAGCTGAAGAATGCCTCAAAAGTTCGAAGCTTCTTAGGATTGGTGGGTTATTACAGAAAGTTCGTCAAGGGTTTTTCAAAGATCGCCACTCCCTTAACCAACTTAACCCGCAAACATCAGAAGTTTGCATGTACTGAGAAATGTGATGAAAGCTTTCAGACCATGAAAGATAAGTTAATTTCAGCGCCTATCCTTTGTGTTCCAACAGAGGGAGGGAAATTTCTGGTGTATTGTAATGCATCAAAGAATGACTTAGGATGTGTGTTGATGGAAGATGGGAAGGTGGTAGCTTATGCTTCCAGACAACTTAAGGATTATGAGCAACGATATCCCACTCATGATCTTGAATTGGTAGCAGTGGTATTCGCATTGAAAATATGGAGACATCACCTATATGGGGACAACTGTGAAATATACACTGACCACAAAAGTCTGAAGTACTTCTTCACGCAAAAGGAACTGAATATGAGGCAGCGAAGGTGGTTGGAATTAGTGAAAGACTACGATTGTCAGATTCTCTATCACCCAGGCAAGGCCAATGTGGTTGCAGATGCATTGAGTAGGCGAGGACATGGGAATGCTTTAGCACTACATACAATAGCGATGCCTCTTCAGAAAGAGATCATAAACGCTAGCATCAAACTTTTGAGAGGAAGTCTAGCGAACCTCACGTTACAATCCTCCCTACAAGAACAAATTCGAGGAGGATAGAAAGTGGATGAAGCCCTAATGAAGCAAGAGGCTTTGGTACAAGAAGGTGGTAGCAGTGATTTCACAACATCCA
Source organism: Humulus lupulus (assembly GCF_963169125.1). NCBI lineage: Eukaryota > Viridiplantae > Streptophyta > Magnoliopsida > Rosales > Cannabaceae > Humulus > Humulus lupulus. The sequence continues at coordinate 119,662,466 of NC_084795.1, read as the reverse complement.
GTGGTGGATTGCTGAGATACAAGGATAGGATTTGTGTGCCTGACAATGCTTAGATTAAGGAAAGTATTATGAAAGAAGTGCACACAACTCCCTATTCCTTACACCCAGGGTCGATGAAGATGTACCAAGCTTTTATGGTGTTATATTTGTGGCATGGAATGAAGAGGGATATTGCTGAGTTTTTTGCTAGATGTTTGACATGCCAGCAAGTAAAGGAAAAACACCAAAGGCCAACAGGGTTACTTCAACCTCTATACATTCCTGAATGGAAATGGTAGGATGTATCAATGGATTTTGTGGTAGGGTTACCTAGAACCACCAAGCAGAATGATTCTGTGTGGGTAATAGTGGATAGGCTCACTAAGTCCGCCCATTTCCTGCCAGTTAAGACCACATACTCAGCGGACCAATACGCAGGATTATATGTAAGTTAGATAGTGAGACTTTATGGGGTGCCAAAGTCGATAATTTCTGATCGAGGGTAAGTTTTCACATCAAAATTTTGGAAGGGACTACAGAGAGCTATGGGATCAAGGCTAAAGTTTAGCACCGCGTTTCATCCTTAGACCGATGGGCAATCAAAGAGGACTATGTGAATTCTAGAGGACATGTCGAGATGCTGTGCTTTGGACTTTTTAGAGTCTTGGAACTGATATTTACCCCTAATGGAGTTCTCTTATAATAGCAGTTACCAGTCTAGCATTGGGATGGCTCCATATTAGATGCTTTATGGGCACAAGTGTAGATCTCCTTTGCACTGGAATGAAGTTGGGTAGAAGCAGATTTTAGGCCTTGAGACAGTTAGGGAAGCCAGTGAGGCAATCAAGAAGATTCGTCAAAGGATGCTTACCGCGCAAAGTAAGCAAAAGAGCTACACTGACCTTAAGAGAAAGGACATCGAGTTTTTAGTGGGCGAGTTTGTTTTCTTGAAAGTCTCACCAATGAAGGGAGTTATGTGTTTTGGAAAAAAGAGAAGTTAAGCCCCAGATATAAAGGTCCATTTGAGATTTTGGACATAGTAGGGCAAGTTGCTTACTATTTGGCACTGCCCCAAGCACTAGCCGAAACACATAACATCTTCCACATCTTGATGTTGCGCAAGTATGTGTCAGATCCTTCTCATGTGTTGAGTTACGAGCCGTTACAGCTGAAGCAGGACCTGAGTTATGATGAATAGCCTGAGCGCGTTATTGAGAAGGGAATCAAGGAATTGAGATCCAAAAGGATTCCACTAGTTAAGATCATGTGGAAGAATAGTACGGAACTAGAAGAAACATGGGAGTTGGAGGAAGACATGAGAGAAAGATACCCTGAATTATTTGGTAAGAAAGAATTTTGGGATGAAATTCCTTTTAAGGAGGGTATATTGTAGTGCACCAAATTTTTTATTTTAAATTTTGTGCTTTATTTTATTTAATTATTAAGTGTTATGAATTATTTTATTTATTTGTTTGAATTAATTGTTAGAATTGTTTGGTAGAATTTTGTGAATTTAATTGTTATATATTTTTAAAATGGGAATAATTGAGTTTTGGTTGAATGCACTAAGGTGCCTGGTAGGTAGTGATGCACTCTAGTTATTAAGTGTGTGCATGTGCATGGTTGCCTGGTGCACATGTGAAGAATTTTCTACACACTTTTAGTTTCCTTTTATTGGATTTATTTAATTTGTTAAATTGAAAAAATAATAATAAAAAGGAAAGGGAAAGGGTCTTGGACATGTAAGTATAGTGGGAAAGGAGGATTTCAATTCCTATTTCATTTGGGTGAATTTTAGTTAAAAATGGAAGAGATGTTATCATCTTTATTTCATACCAATTAAAATAAAATAAAAATTAAAAGAAAATATACACAAGTAGGAAACCTACTGATTATGTTCATTAGACTATTTTGGGTAGGATTTGAATAAAAAGGGAATAGAGAAAATAGAGAGCATTATGCTCTTGGTGGATGTCGAATTTTAGAGAGAGAGAGAGAGAGGGTGGTCGTGAGCTAGAGAGAGAAGGAGAAGAAGAAAGAAAGGAAGAAGGATAGAAAGAAGAAGGCTTTGAGGACAATCTAGGTGTGTGTTCTTGTCTGTCCTGTAATTTGATTCTCTACCTCTTTTTGTTTTCCTTTTCTTGATGACTAAAACCTTGTTTCTTTTCTTGGATGGTTGTTCTTTTTCTCTTCATGGGGGTTTCGAAAACCCTAGGCTTGAGCAAGGGGAGAGTATAGTTTTGTGTATTGGTCACCTTTTGTATTCTTGATTCTACAAATCAAGAAAGGTAATGAACCCTTAGTCCTTTTGTTTTTATGTATTATTGGTTTATATGAAAGGTGGTATGTTGATTTTGACTCTTTTGATGTTGGGTTGAAGGGTTGTGTCGATTGGATGCATGGAAGATTTGATCTAGGCATGGCTATGATTTTATGTGATGATTTTGAATGATAGTGTTCATATGTTCATGGTTATGAGTTTGGGGGGGGGGGGGGGGGGGTGTAGATTGTCAATTAAGGGTTTTGTCCTATGGGGTTTGAGGTATGTTGTGTTGTTTGATTTTTCTTGTGTCACATATACATGTTAGAAAACATGCTAGGAATTTCTTGGGTTTGGAAAAACAATAAGGGATGGGAGCATGATGTGGGTTTCGAGCCTAGGGTATCTTGTAGTATGTTTATTGCATGTTTGATCTTGAGATGTGAATATGATTTAAATGTTTATGAAAAGTTAAGGATTCTTCTTAGATTGATAATATGATAATAGGTGCATGCTAGGGTTTGTATTTGGACTTATGTTAATTAAGCATGTAAGTTATTGTATGAGTTTTGTGAAGTATGATGCAAAGAATGAATTTCATGACCTTTTGTGCTTGCTGATTTTTGTGTATAAATGGTGTCTAATATGATGAGAATAATGTTTTTGAATGTTTAAATAATTTTGTAAGTGCTATAATGTTTTCAAGAAATTAAATGGAACTTTAATATGCCTTGAAATGATATTTTTGCTCAAATAATTAAATATAGATTCTTTATATATTTTTGAGAAAATATGAGTTTTTAAAAATAAAAATGGTGATTTTAAGGATATATTTAGTTCCTGGAAATTTAGTAAAAATGTGAAGTTGTATTTTGAAATAAAAGGAATTTTGTGTGTATGTTGAAATAAATTAATACACTAAACTATGAAAATATTAAAAATGGTATTTCTAATATAACCATGAGTGTTCATTTTCATAGATATGATTTTTCTATATTGTAAATAAGAAAAATGTTGAAATTATTTCACTTGTGATTTTTAAATAAATTAAATAGTTGCTGAAAGTTTAGTTAAAATGATTTTAAATTAATTATTGGGTTATAACTTCTACATTTATTCCACTTAAAATTTAGTCTTAAAATAATACAAGTAAAATATATTTTTCCACACCAAAAAATTATATTTTCCTCACACCAAGTTTGTAATTTTGTTAATTGGATTAAATTGTTGATTTATAAGGAAACATTTGTTAAATTGTAAGTATTTTACATAATGTGTAGCCTTTATTATTTTCATGTAATTTAAAAATGTATAATGGAATTATTATATTTTTAAATGGTTAAATAAATTATTTCAAGAAATAAAAATAATGTTTTAGAGGTTTAATCAACCTAGTGATTTTAAAGAGATAAATAATGGTAATAAAAGTATGTTACAAATTCATTATTTTAAAAAAACGATAGAAATAAGCGCTTAGGAATTATTGTTTTTAACGCCACTTTTTAACAACGTTCCCATGTATGCACGTCGCATGCAATTTCACTTTTACGTTCAAAAATGTGTCTAATATTCAACCATAGTATTTTTATTTAAGAACCATGTATGTAACATAAGTATAATTTGCATTATTGTTTTGGTGATTTTATGTGTAAGTATGCCTATTTGGAAATTATGAGTAGTTTTGCCATGTGTGCATGGCCCATGCACACATGAGACATATAAGTTGGGCACAAGCAAGTCTTATGTGATGCTAAAGAATGTTATTTGATTATGATATTGGCTCATTGTGAAGTTTGTCAATTTTGCGTTGCTTGGACCTGGGGTAAGGAAGTTAGATAGAATTTTTTTATTTATGCTGTGAATGGTAAGGCTGGCTTGTATGAATAAGAATATTATGAATGATGATACTTTTGCGATATGGATTATGAAATGCTATTTTGTGTTGATATGACTAGACTGTATGTCATTTGAATGTTGTATGTTATGAAATGGTTGTTAGCGTGATAGACACAACTCAACAAAAAGGGGTTACTAAGGATGTGAAGACGTAACTCGAGTTACTAAGGATAAGAAGACGTAACTCATAGGGCGGACGCGCCGAGGTTATTCAAGGACCAGAGATCCCGTTTACCTCAAGATGTGACATAGACAAGTTAGCAGGACATGTTCACAAAGATATGATGTTTATGTTATGATGTTATGTTTATGATGACTATGTATATGATGTTGTGTTATGATGATTATGTTTATGTGTATGATGATAATGGTTTCGATAATGATGCTTATGATGCATGACAATGTATGAACATGAATATGTTTTGCTGTGTTTTACTTGCGTGCTATTTGTACTTCCTTACTGGGCTTTTAGCTCACCACCCTTATTTTCCCTACCAGGTAGCAAATAGGTTTTCTCTTTGGCATGCGTGGTGATGTGGGAAGTTCTATCGTCTGGGAGTGTATGGCGTGGGGCATCCTATGGACGAGAAATGATAAATTTAAACGCCAATTTCTAAAGAATAATGTTATGTTATTTTAAATTTTCAGAATTTATCAGTGGGACTTGAATTTTAATTATTTTTAAAACGTTGCATAAAAACTATTATTTTTCTTTTAAACTATTGGGCCCAACTTGCATGTTTTAGAAAGGCCCCACTCAAACTTTTTTATAATAAGTAACTTTTCTTTTGTAAACTTATGTGCACGCAAATATTTTACAAAGTACTAGACTAGGGCATTTTACACCTCAAGAGGTGGGTGGGCACATAAAGAACAAGGGTTTGTAATTTAGAAATCACAAGTTTATCTCAACACATGAGTACTTGGATTATGGCTTGAGAAATGGTTGGAATAATAAGAGAAGAAGATGAGAATATCTTGTGTGACATTTTTAAATTCAAAATTTTAATTAATGATAATCATTATCATCATCTTTTAAAATCAATAATCAAAACTATTTTGACTTAACATTTTTATTTTCTCCCACTCAAATAAAATAATTAATTTTAACAATTAATTTATATATTATTATACATATTTCGAAAATTCTATATTTAAATAAATAAATATATTTTCAAAATTTAATAATTAATTTTAAATTGATTATTCAACCTCAATTATCATATAATTGTATATTTCACCCGAGGAATAAAATTCTTCTCAAATTTCTAAATTACAGTTTTACGCTTGTATCAACTCTTACCTTAATATGGTGTTGATAGAGCCACTATGGGGACCTATGGACCTATAATATCAAGCTCCAATAAATATTACATTATTAATCAAAGCTCTTTGATAAAATAATTATATTTATTAATGTCATGATTACTCCACTATAATATATGAGATTGAACTCTTGATAATTATAGACATATATTTACAAAGTACTTTATTAAAGAGTAAAGTGTTAATTGATATAATCATTACATACAACGTTAATCCTCTATGAATGGTTCATAATTAAAAGGAATAAAATTACCGTTTTACCTTTTTAACTATATCCATTTCTTAGTGTACCATTGACTTTACTAGTGAAGGTTGTGTCACAACAAGTTTGCGACGTGAGCGCTCATAACTTTTTCAGTTCCAAAAGTCAACCCAATAGGGAACCATTATTCAATCTATAAGAAGGTATAGATTCCATATCTATTAAACTATGTCCCCAACCTATATATCATTGAGTGCCCAAAACAATTATTCTTAGCCTGATCATTATAACAAAAATTAATGCATGAATCAAAGGATCAGATGACATATATAGGAGTTCATAGTAACCTCAATATTAAGATCATCGTGTATATGATCATCATTTGATATGTTTGATTAATACTACGAATTGGTGTTTAAACAAGAATTAACAAATCACATTTGGTCCAGTTCTATATATCACTATATATAAAGTACTTTCACTAAAGTGTCCTACTACACTAGTTAGCCGAATCTAGGTCAAATGTATTCATAATACTAGCGAACCGTACTAGCAGTAACTAATCTAAAGATTCCATAACTTTATTTTCCTAGGAAATGTTTTAAGTTCATTATCTCAATCTCGATCCTCTCATACCAATATGAGAGTAAGACCACATAGATGAAATTTGAAATTTTCTGATATTTACTTAATATTATCAACATAATATCGGAAATAGTTTATATATATGATAATTAAATTCAATTATTTATTTCATTTAAAACATTTGTCAACTACTATTGCTTTAAGGGCACTATTCCCAACAATCTCCCACATTCCCTAATGAATATTGAGGCATCTCTTTCAATGTGTCACTCACATTAACCTGAACGAAACTGTGTAACAAAATTTTTGTAAACAGTTTTGTAAGAAACTATTTTGAAGCTATCTTCAAGATCGTTCCATAAATTATGTAAAATTGTCTAGAATTAAATGATACTTCATTTCACGTGCTTTCCCCTCTCATGATTTATTAGTTCTTCCATGATAGTTACATTTCCATTTCTTTCACAATGAGATACTAGTAGTTTATTCAAGTTCGAAACCCTTCCCAGAATGGCAAAGAACTCAACTAAATCAAATAGGCTATTTAAATTCTTAGTAGATGATACATTTCGGCTTCTATGGTGGAATATACTATTCTGAAATGTCCAACACATTTCCAGATTAATGTGTTTCCTCCATAGTTATAGAAGTTGATTCTGATATCAATCTTTGAAGATTTCCATCTAGTTTAAAATCAGTTCATCCTTTGGGATTTTAAGTCACTGCCTAAATACACAAACATATAATCCCTATTATATTCAAGATACTAAAGGAATCAAGTCCTTATAATTGTTCAATGACTCAATCCAAAATTGGATTGAAAACTGCTGACTATTCCCACCGTTTAAACAAATGTTATTTTGAACACATAATATTCGATACATTAAAAAGTCCATCACTGAGTTGTAGGAATACTGTCTTATGTCCTTATTTTCTTGTAAAAGAATAAATAGACATTATTCTTTAGATAGTACATCCTCCTAATCGGGAAGGCAAAAATCTTGTCTTTGACTTTTCTAAATTAAAGTATTTAAGATTCTTATCTATATAAGTCGCTTGAGACAGTGCCAAAAGATTGTTCTTTCAATCTCTATAATTTTGAATGTTTAGAACATATTTGGCTTTTCCAAATCTAATATTTAGAAATGTTCAGCTAACCATTTCTTTACTATTGATAATTTATGTATTTCATTCCCAATGATCAGAAAGTTATCAGCATGAAGAATAAAAATCACAACAGAATCTTTGATTAAATCAATGAAATTTAAGGTCTGATGACTTGTTAAAATATAAAGGTGGATTTAAGAAGTCTTGCAAACAAATTATCTTTGGATCTTTTATTTTGAATCTTTCTGGCATAGATCTTCAAACGGTTTTGTCATGTCAGCCATTCAGAAAAGGCTCCTTAGAAAACTGTTTTAATAAATCTCTTAATCCATTCAAAAAGCAATGGATGAGAGTCTATAAACAGATTTAATCTTGGTTACAGTAGAAGATATTTATTTGAGTAATAAATTTCTTCTTTTTGTTTATAGCCTTTGGCTATTAACCATACTTTGAATAGTCTATACTTTCCTCTGTTCTTCTCTTCATCTTGAATATCCTGTTTCAAACTGAAGTTTAATGAACTTTAGTTGGATGTTCAAGAATCCATATGTCATAGGAATTCCAAATTCCATTTCTAGATTCATGGTGTTTCAACCATTGTTTTCTGTTAAAATTTTTCATTACATACTAGTATGTGAATGAAATATAGTTAGATTGTGTTACACACAACCAACCAAACTTTATATTTGTAACGAAGTAGTTACTAACTAACGCTCCGACTATAATAAAGCTTCAAAGAATTTGTGATATTCTTTGGTTTTATCATTGTTAATTATCAGTAAGTCACTTACTTGACTTATAGTCATTATTTCTAGTACAAGTTAACGAGAAATATGGTGATTATAATAATCATGCTTCATTAAAGTAGCATTTAAGAGATACAAACGCTTTTGTAATCTTTTTATGATTATTAGATTGTTTCACTAAATGACTTCATGGAAAACTTTCATTTTATTCACATAACTATTCATGAATCCCAACTTTTAAGTCTTTGATGATGTACAATCAAACATGTACAAAGTGTTGACGCCATTTTTCGTCAACTTAAATTGTAGATCAATTAAACAACGTAAACTATGGAGCGAATGAATAAAAAAGAAAAGCAAGAGGGTTTTTACGTGGTTCAGCAGTTAACTCTGCCTAGTCCACGAGTCTATGTTATTAAGACTTAGAGATTTCTGGAAATTCTTCAAAGATGAATTACCCAGAGCTATCTCTCAAGTCAAAAGAAATTGATCCCTTACAAGTGGTCATTCCTCCTCTATTTATAGGGGAGGTTACAGAGTTCATTCCCACATATTTCAAGAAGATATTATGTATATCAATTTAAATAATGACATTAAAGGTGATATCTCCTATATACATGGAAACGTCCCATAAGAATCAGGAACGGATAACAAACTAAATGATTTCCCTTAAATATTGGGATTGTACAACAATAAATGTGTTCATACGTAACGGGCCATCCCTGGCGACTCATCGGATCTTCGAGGTCAGCAATTGGCCTTCTGGCTGTCAAGACTTATGGTACTGTTACGAGCTCGGCTCCCTACTTCAGGACATACTCAGAGTAAATAAACACTGTTGAAGCTATCACACTCGAGCTTGCACTTCCCAAGCTCGGACGGTTTAATCCGAAGACAATCGATAACTAATGTATCCTAACGTCGTACTATTTCGAACTCAGAAAGCATCCCGAGGTTACACATCTTTGAGGTCGTTGTTTTACTTCAGATATTTTACAGTTGGACCATACAATGTTTCCATACGTTTCGAGCTCACACTTGACGAGCCCAATTTTCGAGGTCATAACTTCTAGTCTCGAAATTAGGGTGCAACATTTTTCCCCCTCAAAAGTATCAGTTCGAATCCTATGAGAAGGAAACTTTTGAACTGTTCCTCTTGGAAACTGTACCATCGAAAACACTTGAGTGTGGACATGCGTCAACCAGGTAGTGGATGGTCAGAGTACTTGAGTGCTTTTGATAGCACACACACGTCCATCTGCCTGCCACCTTTATGGCGTCAGTCTTCAATTTTTCACTGGCCATTTGATCAAATACTGAAATTGGCCAATGGTTCAGATCACCTCGCCGTTTGGTATCCTCTGGGGCCTATAAAAGCGTCATCATCTTCTTCATTTTAACATTATGTTTTCAAGCTTTCGCAGAGAGAAAAGAAGAAAAAACCATAAACGAGTTCTTGCATGTTTTCCAAGCCCAGAAAACAGAGCAACGTTGGCCTCTTCGACTCCGTGAGATCGATTTTCCAATCGCTTATTCGGTCATCAATCTCTCTGCTTTCGCCTACCACATTGTGTAAGTCTCTGTTCATAGCTTCATATGCCCGTATATTTTTCATGCATGCATGTTTGCATTATTGTACTATTGACCCCTTCACTAATTTTGCACATTAGAGTGTTTCAGTAAATATTAGTTTTAAGTTTTGATACCACGGGTTCCAAACTCAGATCATGCGTAGAAGGCCCAAAAATGGTGCCTTTACTGAGTTTTTTTGAATTTCGGATGACATATCTTGCACACCAAGATACTGGGTACAAAATTAGGGTTTTACAAATTGCACGTTTCCCAAAAATGTCACTTTTTGAGTAACCGCCAACTTTTTTCCCTGAAATATCGGGATCTTCAAAAATAAATCCACCTTCCTTTCTTTTTGTGTAATATACACTCCGAGACTGGCCTCGTCTTTTGGACCGTGTTTGCCTTGTAGCCTCGATTATTCGAGCTTAGGTCATTCTAATTTTCATTCTTAACTGCTTGTTCGTCTGGCCCTCACCCTTTTTTCTCTTGCTAGATGCCGCAGAACTCGAAAAAGCGGTCGGGGTCAAAGCTCGCAATTCCTTATTCGCCAAAGGCTCCGAGCCCGGAATCACCTTTCACCCAGATCCAGCGTCTGATTCGAGAGCACCAACTAAGGCCCGAACAAGAATACACCCGAGATCACTTTTGGTGCCAAATCGATGAGATTAAGGAAGGAAAAAGGAAGAGACTTAGGGTCGCCGTATATCCGGATCCAGACTCCGAGCCCAGGCCAATCCCCATCGATCCCAGTCTTAGAGTGACAATCACCTTCAAGCTGGGGGACCTTCAATTTTCACTAATGGGACAACCATCAAACCCCCCTTCTACCTAGCAGCCAACCTCCATTCCTACCTCGAAGAGAGAGTTCTTTGAGGCCGAGAACTACTGGAGCTCAATCTCTTCATTAGGGCATATCTCCGACATCTTGGCCCTTCATAACATTGGATTATCGGGCTTGCTGAGGTGTCGAGCTCCGTCATCCCACGAGGGAAGTTGTCGCGCCCCGAGAGATGGGAACCCTGAAGATGGGGGAAGGCACTCCCCCCGCTTCCTCTAAAGATGGGGGAATCACGTGGTCTCCGAGCACGAGCTTGAGGGAGAGTTCCAGTTAGGTTTCTTTCTAATTGTATTTTTTTTTCTTTGTCTGTCTGCATCATGCTAACTTGTTTTGTAATGGAATATCTCATAATGTTGTGCAACTGTGTAGGTGATATGGATTCCAACCTCGACACTATGCTTGCTAGTGGCGAGGGAGCCAGAGGAGAAAGCATCCAAGGGGGTCGTGAAAATCAGATCGACCTGCCAAGGTCCTTAAGAGGACCGAGAAGACACCTCCTCCACTAGCTTTAGCTATTACGAGCCTAGCTGTGGATCCAACTCCTCAGGTCAAAGCGTCCTCTACAATCGTTCCTGCTGTGCCTCCTTCGATCCTAGTCCATTCCACACTTGGTCCACCTTCGAAAAAGCCCTCGGCCTCAAAAACTCATCTTTTATCGATTTCTACTCACGTCGATGAGTATGTAATCGACAATGCTGCCGGATCCCATGGGGCTACACTTGGCTCAGACATTCTGTCTCGAGTGGGCCAGAGCTTTGGTGGCTTTGATGCCCCTCATTGGCAGTTCTTAAACAATGCTCGAGACTGCAACACACTTTATGAGAAGAGTATCAAGCTCACTGCTGCGGTAACTTCCGTCATCTTATTATTAGTTGTACTTGTACTTAGTTCATGTTCTAATTTGATTTCTTTGTGTGTCAGACTCTTGCTGTATTTGCTCAACTTAATTATATGTTGAATAATGAGGTCCATTCGAGCCAGTCTTATGCCCAGGAGGTTAAGGATCTCCAACTCAAGCTTAGTGACGAGCTCAAGGCCACAAAAGAAAAGATGGAGGCTGAAGCTGAACAACTAAAGGCCAAGACAGCCGAGCTCGAGAAGGTGAATGCCCGGCTCATGGAGCTTGAGAAGAATAAAGCCAAGCTTGAGGAGGAGAAGGCGGTCACTTTCGAGATTATGGAGGACGAAAAGGCTCGTCTCCTTGTAGAGTTTAAGGAGAAGAAGGATCGGGTGGTCGACCTGGCCAGTAATGCCGATCTCGATACCAGCTTCTTAGGCTCTTTCGAGGAAGAACTTGTGGCCAAGTGACAAGCTTGGCTCGATGAGGAGGAGGCTGCTTGGGAGGAGGCAGAGAGAGCCAAGGAGGAAGCTGAGAAGGCTAATGAGGATGCTCCTCCCTCGTAAGTCTCTACCTGGGGCTGCGTCCCTTCTATTTTTTTTTTTTGTAATCGATTTTTATCTTCTTCTTTTTATGCCCCTGGGGCTAAGAAAATATATAGCTCGTGACAGAGCTATTTTCTTATGACATCTATAATACTGTATTTGACTTTACTTTAATATTTTTTCTTTACATTTCTTAGGTCGAAATATTTCACGCACTTTATATTAAAGTGTCCTTATGTCTATTTATTCATACAAACACATGGTGGATTTTTAAGCTCGAGCTTCAATGCACTCATGCATAGTTTGCACGATATATCCATATCCAATTTGGTTATTTGTCAAGGTTGAAAGTTACTTTTACCATGCACCCGAAAGTACTTCTATGGCGTGCAACGCAGGTGGTTTAGTTATATCTTGCTTTTTTAGTTACTTTTCCTCATCCTTGGGTAGCTCCCAAAGGTTATGAGGTCAAAAATATCTTTTTGCAGGATATTGCAGCCTCGATCTAGACTTAGCTTAAAGTAGGTTGTGTTCCAACTTACTGTCGATTAGTTTTAGCTGGTTTGTTCCAAACCTATTCAGGTTGTGTTTGGTTTGAAATCCATACACTTATATTCTTGATCTAGTTATATCTACATTGTGTATTTGGTTATATCCAACTTACCTTGGCTTGCACATTTGGTTATATCCAAACACTTTTAATTTTTAATAATTTGGTTATGTCCAAACCTTCTTAGCTTGCGTATTTGGTTACATCAAACACTTTTAATTTTTAATAATTTGGTTATATCCAAACTATCTTAGCTCACGTATTTGGTTGTATCCAAACACTTTTATGTTTTTCGTATATGCTATTTTATTTTTTTCAAGTCAACGGTATATATGTACAACTAATGCCCCCTTAATATCCTATGAGTTTGACCATAGGTTATTAAAGGAAGAGAGTTTGCAAAAAATACAACATATTTAAACGAAAACGAGGTTTATTCGAAATTGAACAATTTATTAACAGAAACATAGCAAAGGAAAACAAACATGGTTACAGGTATCATTGTTCCTATACTATTGATAGTAAGGTTGCAAATGTTCGCCATTCCATGCTCGTGGGACCAAACTTCCATTCAATCTTGCCAATTGTAGACGCCAGGTCGGATAACTAATTCGATCTGATAAGGTCTTTCCCAATTAGGCCCGAGCACACCAGCAGCTGGGTCCCGTGTTGCCAAGAACACATGCCTAAGCACCAAATCTCCTACCCCGAATTTCCTATCTCGAACCCTTTTACTGAAATACCGGGTAGCTCGTTATTGGTATACAACATTTTTTAGCTGTGCCTCGTCCCCTCTTTCTTCAATCAGGTCCAGACTTACGTCGAGCTGGGATTGGTTCGAGGCTTGATCATAAGCGTGGGTTCGAATGTTGGGTATTTCGACCTCAATCAGCAGCATAGCCTCGCATCCATAGGCCAGAGAAAAAGGGGTATGTCCTGTTGAAGTACGAGTTGTGGTTCGATATGCCCACAAAACTTGGGGCATTTCTTCAGGCCATTTCCCTTTAGCTTCTTCCAATTTTTTCTTCAGAGAACTCTTCAGGGTTTTGTTTATAGCCTCGACCTGGCCATTCTCTTAGGGATGGGCCATGGAGGAAAAACTTTTTATTATCCCATTTTTCTCGGAAAATTTGGTAAAAAGGTCGCTATCGAATTGAGTACCGTTATCGGACACTATCTTCCTCGGCATCCCATATCGACAGATGATAGGTAATTGTCGCCAGAGGCTCAGCCTCAGTCCACTTCGTAAAGTAATCTACTGCGACTACTGCGTATTTGACTACCCCTTTGCCAGTTGGCAATGAGCCTATGAGGTCAATTCCCCATACTGCGAATGGCCATGGGGAGGTCATCATAGTTAGCTCGAAAGTTGGAGCTCGAGGGATTGTGGTGAATCGTTGGCACTTGTCGCATTTCTTGACATAATCAAATGAATCTGCTTTGATGGTAGGCTAGAAGTATCCTTGGCTTATGATTTTCTTGTATAGGCTATGCCCCCCATTGTGGTCTCCACAGAATCCTTCATGAATTTCTTCCATGATCTTCTTAGCCTTGGGTGGAGTCACACATCGAAGTAACGACATAGAGTATCCTCTTCTATATAGCCTTCCATCCACAATGGTGTACCTGGGGAACTGATACATTAGTTTTTGAGCCTTGGTCCGTTCTCCTGGGAGAATGTCGGTTTCAAGGTACCTAATTATCAGGGTCATTCGGGTTGGCTCGGAGTTTATCATGAATACATCCTCCTATTCAGGCTTGGTTATACTGGGTGTCGAAAGATGTTTGATTGGCACGACGTTCAGCTCGTTGACCTCGGTGGACGTGGCAAGCCTGGCTAATGCATCTGCATTCAAATTTTGCTCTCGGGAAACCTGTTCTATCGTGTAAAATTTGAAATGCTCGAGTGTTGCCTTTGCTTTTTCTAAATATGCAGCCATTCTCGTTCTGTGAGCCTGGTATTCCCCTAAGATTTGGTTGACCACCAACTGGGAGTCACTGTAGCAATGTATTGCCTTAGCCTTGAGCTCCTTGGCTATTCGAAGTCCTGCCAGTAAAGCTATGTATTCAGCCTCGTTATTTGACGCGTCGAAGTCAAATCTCAAAGCGGAGTGAAATTGACTTCCTGCTGGGGTGATCAGTATTATTCCTGCCCCCGACCATTTTCATTGGAAGACCCATCAACATAAAGTTTCCACAGCTCGCGGGCTGGGGTTATAACTTCATCGTTAGTCACTCCAGTGCATTCCACTATAAAGTCTGTTAGGAGCTGTCCTCTTATGGTTGTCCTCGGATGGTAGGTGATCTCGAATTGTCCGAGTTTGATGGTCCATTTTAGCAATCGGCCCGAGGCTTCTGGCTTGGATAAGACTTGTCTTAGTTGTTGATCAGTCAGCACATGGATGGGGTGCACCTGGAAGTGAGGTCAAAGCTTCGAGATGATTGGATTAGGCTGAGAGCCAACTTCTCCATTAAGGGGTATCTCAATTCTACCCCCAGTAACCTTTTGCTGACATAGTATACTGGCTTTTTCACCTTCTGTTCTTCTCGAACGACCACGCCGCTAATGGCGTGCTCGGTCGTAGCAAGATATAGGTACAAAACTTCTCCCGTGATAGGTTTCGACAAGATGGGAGGCTCCGCAAGGTGCTTCTTGAGCTTCTGAAAAGCTAGCTCACATTCTTCTATCCATTTGAATTTTTTGCCTCCCCTCAGAAGGTTGAAAAATGGAAGACAACAGTCTGTAGATTTCGAGATAAACCTACTCAGTGTCGCTATCCGCCCAGTCAAACTTTGGACATCCTTATGCTTTCGAGGTGAGGGCATATCATTTAAAGCCTGGATCTTGTCTGGATTAGCTTCTATTCCCCGGGCATTTACAATGAAGCCTAGGAACTATCCTGACGATACTCCAAAAGAGCACTTTTGGGGGTTGAGCTTCATGTCATACCTTCGTAACACGGCAAAGTACTCTTCAAGGTCGTCCACATGGTTACTACTATGTTTAGATTTAACTAACATATCATCAACATAAACTTCCACGTTATTACCTATCTGTTCGGAGAACATCATGTTTACGAGCCATTGGTAAGTGGCTCCAGCATTCTTTAGTCCGAACGGCATGACATTGTAGAAATAAAGCCCTTTGTCTGTCACAAAACTTGTATGCTCTTGGTCTGGGGCATGCATGGTGATCTGGTTATATCCAGAATAAGAGTCCATGAATGACATAAGTCCATGCCTAGCTGTGGCATCTACGAGCTGGTCGATTCAAGGTAGGGGGAAGTAGTCCTTAGAACATGCCTTATTGAGGTCTAAGTAATCAATACAAGTCCTCCATGTCCCGTTAGGCTTCGGGACTAGCACTGGGTTGGCAACCCAATTGGGGTAGAAGGCATCTCCTATGAATCGGTTTGCCTTCAACCTGTCGACCTCTTCCTTTAGGCCTTCTTCCTATCATCATCCAGGAGTCTTCACTTTTGCTACTTCGGGGGAAAGCTTTTGTCAATATTTAGAGCATGGCTTGCCACATTCGGATTTATCCCTACCATATCCGAATGTGACCATGCAAAAACATCCTGGTTGTTTTTCAAAAATCAAATTAGTAGCTATTTCGTTTCATCTGGAATGTTTTTCCCTACCTTCACTATCTTCGGGGAGTCTACTTCTTCGAGCCTGACCTCTTCGAGCTCTTCTAATGGCTCGGGGTCAGCTTTTTCCTCTATTCTCGGATCAATTTCTTCGTCTATCTCGAAGACTGTCCAATCCTTATTCAGAATTATGACAATTGTTTGTGCACTTGTCTGTTTCTTTCCTCTAATGGAAATGCTATAGCATTCCCTTCCTGCGAGTTGGTCTCCCTTCAGTGTCCCGATGCCACTAGAAGTCGGGAACTTGATGGCCAAGTGCCTTATAGATGAAACTACCCCAAGCCCTACTTGGGCGAGTCTCCCGAATAGCATGTTGTAGGCCGATGGTAGATCCCCTACAACGAATTCCATCATCTTGGTTGTTGAGACCGGGTAGTCTCCCAAGGTTACAGGGAGTTCGATAGATCCCATACAGGCAATCCCTTCTCATGAAAAGCTATACAATGTCATTGCACAGGACTTTAGGTCACAAAGTGTGAGTCCCATCTTTTCTAATGTGGCCTTATAGAGGTACTCACTGAGCTCCTGTTATCAACCAGGACTCGATGAACCCTCTTATTCGCTAGCTGAAGGGTGATGACCAGCGGGTCGTTGTGAGGAAATTGCACATGAGACGCGTCATCCTCGGTAAAGGTTATAGGTTGAGATTCAACCCTCTGGTGTTTTGGAGCCCTGGGTTCGGGTTTGTATGGGGACCCGTCACTAGTTTTCAGCTCATTCACGTATCATTTTTGGGTGTTCCTGCCCAATCCTGCGAAATGAGGTCCCCCCGAGATGTTTACAACATCTTCTCCATCAATCAGAGGGGGTTGCTCGTCTTCCCTTGCTCGGGAGTTATTGTTTTGGGCAAGCGATGGTGCAGCTGCCCTCTGACTGGAAGAAGCCTGATTGGGATTTTGGTTTCTTACATATTGCCTGAAATATCCTATCGAGATCAGGCCTTCAATTTCATCTTTTAGTTGCCTGCATTCATCAGTTGTATGTCCGATATCTCTATGGAATCTGTAGTATTTACTAGAATCTCTCTTTGCTTTATATTTCCTCATGGGTTCCGGACGCCTGAAAGGGACCTGGTTTTCATTCGCCAGGTAGATATTTTCCCGAGACTCATTCAGCTCGGTGTACACTTTGTATACGGAGAAATACCTTTCCCCTTTCTTCTTCTTTCCTCCTTCAGCCTCGGGATTATTTCCTTCATTCTTCTTTATTTTAGAAGGGTTATCAACAGGGTGTTTCGAGGTCGTAGGATCCACCGAGGTTGAAGCAGAGTTTACGTTTGTTGTTGTAGTTACGGGCTGAGAGGCCATATTCAACGCTGACCTCACCTCTTCTACATTAACAATCCTCTGAGCTCGTCGATTGAACTCGGTTAAGGACCTTATGGGTTTCCTCTACATATCTTCCCAAAGAGGACTTCCAGGAATTATCCCGGCTCGGACAGCCATTAGATGACCGCTGTCATCTACGTCACGAGCTCGGGCAACTTCCACATTGAACCTTGTAAGGTAACTCTTTAATGTTTCATTCGACTGCTGTCGGACATTGGTCAAGGCAGACGCCTTGGGCCTTATTCCAATCATGGCTCTGAATTGCTTCTTGAAATCTCTAGATAATTGATCCCAAGAAGAAATTGAATGCCTCTTATATTTTTCAAACCAGTTTTTTGCTGGTCCTGTGAGCGAGGCTGGAAAGAGCATGCATCTGAGCTCGTAGCCCAGATTACTCGCTCTCATGATTGTATTGAACGTACTCAAGTGATTGTATGGATTGTAATTCCCATCAAATGGTGGGCATGAGGAATTCAGAATCCTTGAGGAAACAGGGTGTTGGAAATATGGGGGGCGAAGGGCTCAAGTTCCTCGTTGAACTCTTCGTCCCGATCCCAACCTCGTTCATTTTGTAAGAGCCTGAACGCTCTTTCTAGTTGTTCAATCCTTTCTTGGACTGGATCCACGTGGGGCCTGGCTTGAAACTGGTTATCATTGATCACAATTCCAGCTTCGCGCCTCCGCATAGGATTCTTGCCTCCATTGAGGTGATTCCTCAAGTTTGGATTCGAGGGGTTATCATTACCCCGATTCTGGTTCAGGTGTTCCCGTAAATCTGGGTGATCCCTTTGATTCCTAGTATTAATGAATCCATAGTCATACATACTGACTGATCTAGTATCTCCGGAACCTTCACTGATATGGCTCGTCACGCGGTTGTTTCGAGATGGGTTCCTTTCTGGTTGTCTCATCTCAATAGTGTGAGACTGAGACATTTAGCTTCTCGTGGGTTGGGTACCTCTATGCTCCCTAGCGGTCTCCCTATTCCCATGTGTTTGCCCCACTCGCCTTTCCCTATCACCCTGATTCAGTTGCGCGTTTCTCCGAGTTGGTGAGGGATACCTTATCGGCGATGGTGGGTGCCTTATGGGTGATGGTGGCTGCCATCCATTACAGGGTCTAGAAGGTCCTGAGTTTTCCTATGCTGGTTTAGGAATGTTCTGCGTGTTACCAGGATTTTGGGTCCGAGCCTCCGTGGGGGCTCGGTTATTCCCAATCTCGGCCGGTACCTCAGCAGTTGAGTTGGTAGGAGCTCGAGCTCGGGTACTTCTCTGGGGCCTTGAGAGAGTAGGCTGTTCTACAGGTGGCGGAGGTTGCTCCGTTCATCGTGTGGCAGCATTTTTGTGAGGTCGCCCGCGAGGCCTGCATGGTGGAACATGAACATGTCGTGGAGGTGGAGCTTGGGCCTCAGGCGGAGGCAGGGGCTGAGTCGCCTGTGCCTCGGCAGCTAGTCTGGCTAGCTCCTCGTTACGTTTCTTGGCCTTCGCCAACTGCTTTCGCAGTAGACGGTTTTCAAGCTCCAGAATAGGGACATATCGTTCAGGGTTGTAGTACATGTCCTCGTCGTCCCTGGGGGCCGGTGGTGTTGGTGGTCCTCAAGAGTCAAAGGAACCACTCTTCTCATCTGGGTCCGAATTCATCATCGGTTGCTTCCCAGGGCGCTGGGGGTAGTCAACTTCCTCTAAGATTTCCTCCTCAGGAATAATGGGATCATTCGCGGCCATAGTTGATTCAGGGAGGCTTCTTCGACGGAATAGACTCACGTACGTACTGCTTAATGCTCTCAATGAAAGCACCAAACTGTTGACCCCGTTTTTCGTCAACTTAAATCGTAGAGCAATTAAATAACGTAAACTATGGAGTGGATGAATAAAAAAGAAAAACAAGAGGGTGTTTACGTGGTTCAGTAGTTAACTCTACCTAGTCCACGAGTCTATGTTATTAAGACTTAGAGATTTCTAGAAATTCTTTAGAGATGAATTACCCAGAGCTTTCTCTTAGGTCAAAAGAAATCGATCCCTTACAAGTGGTCATTCCTCCTCTATTTATGGGGGAGGTTACAGAGTTCATTCCCACATATTTCAGGAAGATATTATGTATATCAATTTAAATAATGACATTAAATGTGATATCTCCTATATACATGGAAACGTCCCATAAGAATCAGGAATGGATAATAGACTAAATGATATCCCTTAAATATTGGGATTGTACAACAATAAATGTGTTCATACATAACGGACTATCCCAGGCGACTCATCGGGTCTTCGAGGTTAGCAATCGACCTTGTGGCTGTCAAGACTTATGGTACTATTACAAGCTTGCCACCCTACTTCAGGACATACTTGGAGTAAATAAACATTGTCGAAGCTATCACACTCGAGCTTGCACTTCCCAAGCTCGGATCATTTAATCTGAAGACAATCGATAACTGATATATCCTAACGTCATGCTATTTCGAACTCAAAAAGCATCCCGAGGTTACACATCTTCGAGGTCGTTGTTTTACTTCAGATATTTTACAGCTGGACCATACAATGTTTCCATACGTTTCGAGCTCCAACTTGATGAGCCCAGTTATCGAGGTCATAACTTTTGGTCTCGAAATCTGGGTGCAACACAAAGTATAATAAGTGACAAAATTATAGTAATAATAAAGATGATAATGATTACTCATTATCTATACAATCTTATCTAATATGATTATATTCCATTTCCAAAATACTAATGTTGCTTAGCATTCTAGTTGTATGTGAGTTCGGTTTGAATTCCAAGTTCACATTCAAATAACTTGAATTCCAAATTCGAGTTTAGGCTTCCTTTTGATTAAATTAAATATGTCTTAAGTGAATTTGCTCTGAATGTTTCATGAAAATTTCTATAAGTTTTCTTTTGCGTTCAACAATTGTAAACATATCTTAAATAAATGTCAATCAATATTGACTTAATATTTATTAACTCTTTTAGCATTGAACATCAAAATGTTCAACATACATCTCTATGTATTAGCTAAACGATTATGTGAGTTTTGAGCATTTATTAGAGAAAGATCTTTTGGTCAACATTAATTAATAGACTATATAAACAGGGAGAGAACCAATGAAGGGTTCTAATAAAAGACTTTCTTTTATTTATTTTATATGTCAATTTAATTATAAACCAATCTAAAAAAATAATTCACATATATGTTTCACTTAATTGTTTTTGGAATAATATGTCTTCTTTATTAAATCTTTGATTTGAACAATAATGAATAATAAATAATTCATAATTATCATTTATACTTATTGATGAAATAGGCAGAACAAATATATTTCAGAAATAACAACTGAATATATTATTTAAAATAAATATTAAACTTGTTCATTCATCAATAAAAGAGTCTAAAATATTGTTTCTAGAAAGAATTCTAGAAGCAATTTAAAGAAAGAACTTATCAGTTTCCTTCATAATGAAAATTAACTATTTAAAAATGACTAAAAAATTTAAATTTTTTTAAAGTAAACAAAATAAATTTCTAAACTAATCTTTTCTTTATTCAATTGTCTTCATCATTTCTTCTTCGCTTGGTTTGAATGCAATTACTCTTTTTCCCAAAAGATTTCTGCATCCCTGAAAAACAAGAACAAATGAAAAGTAATATTAATGGCATAATTTTGAATCAACCATTCAAAATATTAAAGAAGAGATTTTGAGTAAATCGAATTTACCTCGTATCTTAAAAATTGAGCATATGCTAGAGCATCACTTTATCAAGGCCCACATCTCGTATGTAGTTTCAATAACCATATTTCTTTCTTTAATGTCGCCATGCATGGTCAATAACATGCATTAACGTGCCAGGTGATTCAATCTCATCCATGTACCATATTTTTCATGTTCATCAAAGCTGGATGAAAAGCTTGGAACCTCTGGAGGTAGATCAAAGATCGCTCCGTTATGTGTTCCAAGGACAATGTGAATCCCTTCATACCATCTTCTTATGCTGTTAAGACTAAATGGAATCAATTCTAAGGTCGGTGTAACGCCGTACATCCTTAGAGCCATTACTAAGTGAGTTTAAAAATGTGCATTCAACTTGCTAATCGAGGTTTCAGGTCAAATAGTGTAATTAAGCCATAAACAGAGGAAAAACTTTAGAAATAATTCCATTTCATTGAAAATCATAAAAGTTTGACACCTGGGATCCCAAAATACAGTTTAGAAACATTTACAACATATAAATTAAACGAAGTCAACTAAACGACAAAATCTAAGTTTATTGACAAACATCTCCCAAAATCCACTGGCTGTGGCCACCAGGCTGGCCAGACATGTACACGCCGCCTCACGCCTGCTACACTCATGGTTGGTTGGCTTTCTCCTTACCCTTACCTGCACCACAGAGCATCTGTGAGCCGAAGCCCAGCAAGAAAACCCACAAACAGATAACATATGCAAAACATACACCAAGTATACAAACTGGCCATCAATAGGCTCCAGATTCTCAAAACTTAGAACATGCGTCGAATCTGACATATACTTCCGAAGCATGGATACATGGAAAACATCATGAACCCCTGATAAAGCTGGAGGCATCGCTAGTGCGTAAGCTACCTCTCCAACTCGTTCTAGAATCTCGAAGGGGCCAACAAACCTAGGGCTCAACTTGCCCTGAACACCAAACCGTTTCACACCCTTCATGGGTGAAACCCTAAGGACCACATGATCACCAAACTGAAATTCCACACTCCTGCGTTTCAGGTCTGAATAACTTTTCTGTCGACTCTGGGAGGTGAGCATACGCGCTCTAATCTTGTCAATTGCCTCATTGGTCCTCTGAACTATCTCTGGACCCAGATATCTCCTCTCACCTGTCTCATCCCAATGAACAGGTGATCTACACTTTCTTCCATAAAGCATCTCATACGAAGCCACTCCGATGGTCACCTGATAACTGTTGTTGTACGAGAACTCGATCAAAGGAAGATACTTACTCCACGATCCCCCAAAATCTAGCACACAAGCTCGCAACATATCCTCCAGTATCTGAATCATCCTCTCAGACTGTCCATCCGTCTGAGGATGATAAGTGGTACTACACCATAACTGCGTGCCCATAGCCTTCTGCAGACTCTCCCAAAACTTGGAAGTGAAGGTGGGGTCTCTGTCGGATACTATCGACCTCGGAGCCCCATGAAGTCGAACAATCTCCTTCACATACAACTCAGCATACTACTGCACAGTATAAGTTGTCCTAACAGGCAAAAAGTGGGCGGACTTGGTATACCTATCCAAAATCACCCACATCGAGTCATGCTGTCCCACAGTCCTCAGTAAACCAACCCCAAAGTCCATAGTGATATCTTCCCACTTCCATTCTATTATCCCCAGAGGCTGCAGCAACCCTGCTGGCCTCTGATGCTCAGCCTTAACCTGTTGGCAAGTTAAACACTTGGCCACATAATCCACCACATCCCTCTTCATGCCCGACCACCAATACAGAGCTCTCAAGTCCTAGTACATCTTTGTCGTACCCGGGTGCAAAGAATAGGGAGTGGTATGCAATTCATCCAAGATCTCTCGCCGGATATCAGAATCCATCGGAACGCAAATCCGCCCCTTGTACTTTAGTAACCCCATCTATGAAATGGAAAAGTCCTTAGTCACTCCGACTAAGGCACTCTCCCTATGACCTCTCAACTGGGAATCTTTCCCTTGTGCTTCCTTGATCCTCTCAAGGAGTGTAGACTGAAGAGTGATGTTGGCCAACTGACCAACCACCCACTCTATACCTACTCTGGTCATCTCCTCAACTAACTTGTCGAATATCTGCCTCGAACTAAACAACTGTCCTGGGCCTCTTCGACTCAATGCATCAACCACCACATTAGCCTTCCCAGGATGGTATAGGATATCACAATCATAATCCTTAACCAACTCCAATGACTGCCTCTGGCGCATATTCAGGTCTTTCTGAGTAAAGAAATACTTTAGGCTCTTATGGTCAGTGTATATTTCGCACTTTTCACCATAAAGATAATGCCTCCAAATCTTAAGTACAAACACCACCGCTGCTAACTCCAGATCATGCGCGGGATATCTCTGCTCATATTCCTTTAACTGTCTCAATGCATAGGCTATCACCTTACCAGCTTGCATCAACACGCACCCCAAACCCTGTCTGGATGCATCACAGTAAACCACAAACTTTTCATTCTCTGTTGGCAAGCTTAACAACTGCACAGTGATCAATCGCCGCTTCAACTCCTTAAAACTGTTCTCACATCTGTCCATCCAGACATACCTTGTCTTCTTCTTTGTCAGTTCTGTCAATGGCGTAGCTATTCTGGAGAACCCCTCAAAAAACCGTCGATAATACCCTGCTAAACCCAGATATCTTCTCACTTCAGGAACATTGCGCGGTCTAGGCCAATCTCTAACCGCCTCAATCTTACTTGGGTCAACCAGAATCCCCTCCTTACTGACAATATGGCCAAGAAATGTAACCTGTGGCAACCAGAACTCACACTTGCTGAACTTAGCATATAACTTATGCTCTCTCAACCACTGTAGAATCAATCGTAGATGCTGCTCGTGCTCTGTCTCTGACTGAGAGTACACTAGGATGTCGTCGATGAATACAATCACAAACTTGTCCAGATAATCCTTGAAAACCCTATTCATCATGTCCATGAAGGCTGCTAGGGCATTGGTTAATCCAAAAGACATCACCAGGAATTCATAGTGTCCATACCTCGTTCGAAAAGCGGTCTTTAGTATGTCCTCCTCTTTAATCCTTAACTGATGATAACCTGATCGGAGATCTATCTTGGAAAACACTGTTCTTCCCTGTAGCTGATCAAATAAATCGTCGATCCTTGGCAGTGGATACTTGTTCTTAATGGTTAACTTGTTTAGCTCCCTATAATCAATACACATCCTAAGGGATCCATCCTTCTTCTTAACGAACAGCACTGGAGCACCCCATGGCGAGGAACTCGATCTGATAAACCCCAAATCAAGTAACTCCTGCAACTGAATCTTCAACTCCTTCAACTCCGCTGGAGCCATTCTATAAGGTGTCCTAGATACTGGCTCCGCTCTTGGTACCAATTCTATAACAAAGTCAATCTCCCGCTGCGGCGGTAACCCTGGAAAATCTGCTGGAAACAAATCCGGAAACTCACACACCAATCTAGTCTCACCCGGTCCAACCGACACCACCCTAGAGGTATCGACAACACTCGCTGGGAATCCTATGCAACCTTCTTGCATCAGGTCTCTAGCCCTCAATGCTGAAATCATTGGTACTCGCGGTCCACCAACTGTCCCCACAAACACAAAGGATACCTCCCCTTCTGGTTCAAAAGTAACCATTCTGCACTTGCAGTCAATTGTTGCCCCATACTTTGATAACCAATCCATTCCTAAAATCATATTGAAATCATCCATCTCTAACTCAATCAAATTAATAGATAGTTCCCTACCTTCCACCTCTACTGGCAATGCTCTAATCCACTTCCTCGAGACTACCAATTCTCATGTTGGCAACAAAGTCTGAAATCCCCTAGCATACACACCACTAGGTCTACAAAGCTGATCTATCACTCTAGCAAATACAAATGAATGAGTAGCCCCTGAATCAAACAATACAGTATACAAAGAACCAGCACTAGAGATCTGACCTGTCACAACTAAGGGGCTAGCCTCCGCCTCAGTCTGTGTCAAAGTGAATACCCTGGCAGGAGCAAGACTGTCACCCTGCTTCTGCTCCTCCTTCTTAACTTGAGGGCAATCCCTCTTCAGATGACTGGCACTCCCACAAACAAAGCAGGCCCTGATCCTGCATTCATCCTGGTGTCGTCGCCTGCACCGCGGACACACTGGAAACACCCTCCAGTTGTCACTGCCACCCAGATGGCCAGTGGAAGCACCTTGTGCCCTCCTATCTGAACTGGGAGGAACAAAGGAATCTGGGGCCTTCCTCTTCTGCTCACTAAAGCCACCACCACGACTGGACCCAATGAAAGGAGGCACTGTCCTCCTGGCATCGTGCTTAATAGTGCTTTCCTTCCAAATCTGATCTTCGGCCCTCTCAGCAGTAAGGGCCTTGTCCACTACCTGGCCATAAGTAGTAGTCTCTGGATCCAAGGTAATATTCACATCGCAGGCAATCATAGCATTCAAGCCCCGCCCAAACCTGTCCCTTCTTGCCGCATCAGTCGGCACTAAATCTGGCGCAAACTTCGCCAATCTGTCAAACTTTATAGCATACTTTGTCACTGTCGATCGGTTCTGAGTGAGGTTGATAAACTCATAAACCTTCGTAGCTCGAACTGCCACACTGTAATACTTCTCATTAAACAAGTTTCTGAATTCTTCCCAGGTCATAACTGATACATCTCTTCTCTGAACCACCACATCCCACCAGATGCGGGCATCTTCTTTAAACATGTAGCTAGCACAAGCTACCCTCTAATTCCCCTGAACTCTCATAAAATCCAGAATTGAGGAAGTCATATTCATCGACTACTCTGCCCGTAGTGGGTTTGATCCACCCTCGAAGGTGGGAGGATGCTGCTTCCTAAACCTCTCATACAAAAGTTCCCACTTATTCTCCATAGCAGACTGCACTGGCACTGGCACTGCAACCTGCTGCACTGGCAACCCAGTAACCTGAGGTTTGGCCTGCTGCCTCAACTGTCACAACTCTTCCTCTGTTCGCTGCAGTCTTGCTTCCATCTCGGCAAACATCTCTTGCCAATTCTGTGGGGCAGGTGGAGGGTCCTGACCCTGGTTGTCATCCTCAGCCCTACTGCCGCGGAGTCTAGCTTATTGTCGAGGCATCTCAACAAATATGCCTGCCCCGAATGACGCTGCTCATCAGGCATGATAACAACATCCAAAAACCACCTCACAAACACATTATCCATCCACAAGCAATAACTCATATAACATATAACACACAATGGGCCATGCCCTAGCATCATGCATATGTTAACTCATTCATCATGCACTATATAAGATAAGCACGCAAACAGGGCATTCAAGCACATATTCAAACATATTAGTCAATCTTACCAACCACCCCTGAGTTGAGCTTGTCACTGACAGCAAGTGTACATCTTCAGTCAATCTCCAGAACTAATAATCTTGGCTCGCTCTGATACCAAGTTGTAATGCCCTACTTCCTTAGAGTCGTTACTAACTGAGTTTTAAAACGACCATTCAACTCGCTATTCGAGGTTTTAGGTTAGATAGTGTAATTAAGTCATAAACAGAGGAAAAACTTTAGAAATAATTCCATTTCATTGAAAATCATAAAAGTTTGACACCTGGGATCCCAAAATATAGTTTAGAAACATTTACAACATATAAATTAAACCAAGTCAACTAAACGAAAAAATCTAAGTTTATTTATAAATATCTCCCAAAATCCACTGGCTGTGGCAGCCAGGCTGGCCAGACATGAACACGCCGCCTCACGTCTGCTACACTCATGGTTGGTTGGCTTTCTCCTTACCCTTACCTGCACCACAGAGCATCTGTGAGCCGAAGCCCAGCAATAAAACCCATAAATAGATAACATATGCAAAACATACACCAAGTAAACAAACTAGCAATTAATAGGCTAAACACATATGGCCTAGCTGTCCCAGACACTTTACCAGGCCCTGGGTTCGCGATCCACACCGTGAGGATAACCCAAGTATCCTTTAGCGACTCGCCCTGGCAACTCGCTCTCCACGTGCTCAATGCTGCTCTTGGCCCCTTGCTGTACTCGGCCTTGCACTCAACGTGCCCAACTCCGTTCCGGGCCCTTTGCTGTTCTCGGCCCCTGCTGACCTCGGCCTACACCATTCCCAGCTATTGCCGATCATTCACATAATTGCACCCATAGCATAATAAACAAATACTGAATACTAGCAAATACAATCAAAGGGCTACGCCCTGCAATTCAAACACATTGGGTCTCAGCCCTGCATCCAAGCTCTATGGGAACAAGGGTTTTCTTACCGGAGCCCCGAGCACCGATGTCCCGAGCACCGATGTCCCGAGCACAGTCCTCTAACTTGAGCCTCGCCGAAACCCTAGTCACAACACACTAACAATATCCAAACTGGCACTAAGAGTCGCGGCCCTAACCACAAGCATCGTGGCTAGCCTCAAAATAGAGGCTAGCACCTCATTGACAACCACACGGGCCGCGGTGCGCATCATCAAGCGTTGCAGCGCGCATGAAACTTCTTGGCCTCCCATGGCCGCGCGCACACACGGGCCACGGCATGCCCATCCTAGGGCCGCGGTCCTCACCTCCAACCCAGAAATCTTCATCATCTTTCTACATTTTCCCTAAGCCAATTCACCTAAAACTTAGCTAACAATCCCAGATAATCAACACAAACATTCCAACTCAATATCAGCATCAAAACCCATTAAAACCTGCTCCAAAACTCAACTAAAATACCCAAAAATAGATCAAGTTCCAATCACATGCATATCCTAAAAACACAGCAGAAATTCAAGCTTAATTCCCATGGTTAGAGCTTACCTTTGCTGAGTTTAGTCTCTGAATTGATCCTTAATCCTCATGCTCCTAACTCCCAAAATTTCCTAGCTAAATTCTTCTAGCTTCTAGCTAATTTCTCCAAGTTTCTCCTTAAGCCTCCAAAGAAAAGATAACCACCTCTTGAGAGAGAATGAGTGAGTCAGTTTCATGAGTGTTCTATCTAATTCTAATGTTTGTTTTATTCAACTTAAGTCTATGTGGTTACCTCAAGGCTCAGGGTACCAAAACGTCCCCGAGGGAAAAATGGTAAATTTCCCCAATATTCCCTCCTAGACATTCTATCCTCAAATATATCTCCAAATATTTATTTTCATAACCCGATAACCCCATAACACATCTAATACCCAAATTACCCCTCGACTCGCTCCTAGTCGAAATCTCAACCCTGTTGTGACTTTCTGGCTAACTGCTCCCCAGGACTGTCTCAGATCGTGCTGCACAAACATATTACATATATATAGCATTTATCACATTTATACCCCTAATATCCAGACAGGGTCCACATGCACATTTAACTCAACTAAACATGCATCATTATCATATATACACATTAACTCATATATTAACATAATAATTCATTTATTGCCCTCCATGCACACTGATCAAGGCCCTAAGCCCTATTAGTGAATTCAGGTCATTACAGTCGGTATCAATTTATGCCTAATTGCTCCACTCATAGTTCCTCTAACCATATTTTCTAAACGAACTAGGGCCAATCCGATATTCTATCAATGAGGTGAGTGTGAATTCCCAAGTTTTCAAGTCCTTGATCAGATTAAGAGTATTAACCATTATTGTTGGAAATAAATTAATAAAATATAATGAATTAAAACATATAATAAATATCATATATTATTTGGAAAAGCAAACAGGATGCATGAATGCAACATATAAAAACACATAAAAATTATATACTAATCCACAATAAATTAATTTGAAAATTAATGGACCAAACTTGGGGTAGATCAGACTAACTCCAAATTAATTTTGAAACAAATCTCAATTTCCTAAGTGAAAACTTAAAAACACATTTTTCTCTTTTGATGTATGAACTACCACAGGTTTGGTCAAGATACACTAGTCGTGCTCGAAAGCCTAGACACACCTTCGGAATGTAACCCATTATTTTCAATTAAGAACTTAACTCAATAGTGCGCCTTAGGGTCAGTCAAACTTGAAATGCATCACTAATTATATTCTCATAAGAGAAGTCAACCTTGAGATAAAATAAACATATTCGGAAGCATTTCCTTAGGGAGGTCGCAAGTGGAGGCGACACGAGGCCTTTCCTATGCCTCTCGGTGTTCAATCAATAATGGAGACCATGAGACTTATTGTCATAACTCCCTCTCCCACTCATTGTTTTGGAAAATTGTGTTTTTTAGAAAATCAATATTTTTTAGTTTACTTGTAAAAAAAAATTTAATTATTTTTACCAAATGATATTCTAATAATTATTGTTGACTGCGTTTTTAGCCAACGACGTGAGAACGTAAATAACAAAAAGCCTTCAAGAGAAATAAAAACGACACAGACGGTTTAATAAAGAAAATAAAGAACACAGGAGATTTTTATAGTGGTTCAGCCCCGATTGTCGGTAATAGCCTAATCCACTTAGAGTTGTGATTTATAGATCTATACTCAAGATCAGATGGACTGAGCCAACTGAGTTTCTTCAGTACAGATTGTGAAAATACAAGAGTTCTCTCAAATATCAGCACTTTCTCTCTCTAGAATACACAGACCCAATTTTCTCTCTCTAGAATACACAGACCCAATTTTTTTTCTCTTGAAAGAAGAAGCAGCAGAAGCCCCTCTCTCATCCCATAAGCCCTCTATTTATAGGTCTAGGATCCTCAACTGATATCCCCTTTCGATAGGGATATTTTATTATTCATCTTATATTTATATTACAATAAATGTTTAAAATACAACTGATTCCTAAATTTGAGTGAGGAGTGAGAGATTCCCGGGTGCCTAGACCAATTCTTGCTAGAGTCGTTCTGGGACTTTGACGTAGTCTCACATGCATGTTGGTTACTCCTTCAAGATTTCCTTGGACCAAGGTGATATATGCATGGCTCTCCTCGGACCAAAGGTCATGCATGCTTGGATCTCCTCAGACCAAGGTGGTCCAAGCCAACACCCTTGTTTCTCACCTCGGACAAGTCCGAGCATACCTTCTCCAATCAAGGTCCGATCGGACCTTGTGGCCTTCTCCTCGGACCAAGGTGGTCCGAGGCATCCTCCTCTTGCCTTCTCCTTGGACCAAGGTGGTCCATGGCATCCTCCTTGACATCTCACCTTGGACAAGCCTGAGGCACTCCCCTTTAGCATCTCCCAACTATGTCCGATCGGACATTGTGTAGGCTCTCCTTGGTAAAATCTAAGTCTCCATTCTTGGCTTGCATGGCACTCCTCCTCCTTAGCTACTTACCTTGGACACGTTCGAGCCAACACTTAGGAAACCTTGGGAGGCTTACCTCAAACACACCCTTGGGGTCTCCTAGGACCACATCCTCCTTGGGGTCTCCTAGGACCACTCTCTCCTTGGGGTCTCCGGAGACCACTTTCTTGAGTTCTCCTCGGACCTCATCCTTGGGTTCTCCTAGGATCACTCTCTTGGGGTCTCCTAGGACCACATCCTCCTTGGGGTCTCCTAGGACCACTCCCCTTAGCTCTCCTAGGACCACATCCTCCTTGGGGTCTCCTAGGACCACTCCCCTTAGCTCTCCTAGAATGCATTCTCCTTAGCCTCCTAGGATGCATTCTCCTATTTTTTGGGTATAACAATTATTAATCCAATTAAGTAAAAAATAAAAAAATGAATAAATTTTTCCCTTAATTCTATTTTTTTTTAATTTTGCTTTAAATTAGAGAATATAATTTTTATTTTAATAAAATATTTTTCATTAAAATAATAAATGAAACAACTTTAATTTTGATTTACCATCTTATCTAATTATGACTAAATTTATTATTATATGAATTATCATATATAAACATATAACAAAATATAGGACGTTTCTAATAGCATGTTTCTACATGAATATAATGCATGCTAATTGTGTACTGTGTGGGTATATGAATGACATGTTATAATACATGAAAAAATATTAAACACTCTAATCATATTCAGACATTTATAATAAGTAAATAAAAGTGGGTTTGTAACTTTTGGGTATTTCTAAAAGAAATTACAACACTTGCAAAATATACATGAAAATGTAACCTAGACTAGTTAAGGCCTGATGAAGAACGCCTTGATCTCGAGCCTTGAGATGTAGTGTTGTTGAGCAAATGCCACCCCTTTCCATATCTATTTTGAATTATACAACTTTTTAATTATTTTAAACAAATTTTTAAAATAATTAAACTTTGGATTTTAACACCCAAATAGTTTCTAAGGCCCAATTTGAATTTGGGTTATTTAATTCAAAAATACAATAATTTTTTTTGGATATTTTAATTTAATATATTTTAATTATGGAAGAGAATAATTAAGATATTTTTAATTAAGGAAAATAATCAAAACTATTTCAATTATGGAAATTTCCAAATTAAAACAATTTTAATTCAATTTCAATTTTTTAATTAATTAAATAATTAAAACAATTTTGGCAACAACACATTAGGGTTTGCATGACACAAATCCTATGTGTGTTATCAAGTTGGGCAGCGGCAAGGGGTCTGGCGGCATGGCCATGGGCGGAGACAGGAAGGAGAGCGGCGGCGATGTGGCGGCGACAGGCGGAGCCGAACGAATCCATACATTGTACGGACGTGGTTGTACGGTCCGTACGTCGCACGGACGGGGCATCTCGGGGTGTGTTCCATACTGGTCAGTGGTGGTGGTGTCGTTGTCTCGATTTTCGTGCAAACTCCGTTGAATCTAATTACAACAATTTTATAATTTACATTTTAAAAAAATTACAAAATTTCTATGCCCCGAAAATGGCTTAAAAATGGCTTACATTCTTCATCTAGAAATTTTAAGATCAAATTGTAAACCGAGAAGCACCATTATAAACAACCCTTAAGAAACTATCATCATCAATATAATCATCCATCATTTAAAATATATATCACATATAATATAAAAATGCACATAATCTCACACATCAATTAATAATATACAGAGATTGATAACTTGGCTTTGATACCAATTGTGGGAAAAACAGTAGAGTGCACATCGAAATGGCATGGTGGGCCCAGTTGATAAACAACAAAATATTTTCTACCTCTCATATAAACAGTTTATATGTTCCAGAATACATACATACATGAACCATTAATATGCAATATCATTAATCATGGAACATATATAAAATTATACACATACTTATATATATATCATATGCATATGTATACAAATATTCAAGGAAAAAAATATTTACTTCTTGAAGTCTATCAAGTGTCCTTGAGTCTTTTTGTATAAATAACAATATTCCTATCTAACACTTTGAGTACTCAGACCACGATATTCTGGATTGTTCTCTACACGTCAAGATATGTGTGGGGACATAGAGAACAAGAGTTTGTAATTTAGAAATCATAAGTTTATCTCAACACATGAGTACTTGGATTATGGCTTGAGAAATGCTGAGATAATAAGAGAAGAAGATGAGAATTTATTGTCTGACAATTTCTTGAAACTTTTTTTGAATCACACTTTTCTATTTCTTATTATCACATAATATATATAGATTATATATTACATTATTATTCATAATAGTAATAATAATAATAATAATACAATCATAATGATGATATGAATTGATTTAGGTAATATCTAACTTACCAAATTTAAAAAAATCTATTTTCAAATTATTATTAATTAAATAAATAAAATAAAAACAATACTGATACTTTATCAGTATCATCTTACACGCATGGCACAGTCCCTGGATTGTGTCATGCATGTAGCACTATTCCTTTTAGGGAATATTTTATTTTCCTATTTGCTTTTTTTCATTTATTTAATTAAATAAATCATTCCCACAAAATATGGTATTATCTTTTTAAGGAAAAGATCACAACCATATTGATGATCATCATTATCATCATCTTCTTAAAAATCAATAAATCAAAGCTATTTTGACTTACCATTTTTATTTTCTCCCCCATTTAACAAAAAAAAAATCATTTATTTATTTTATAAATACATTAATTCTATATTTAAATAAATAAATATATTTTCAAAAACTTAATAATTAATTATTCAACCTCAATTATCATATAATTGTATATTTGACCCAAAGAATAAAACTCTTCCAAAATTTCCAAATTACAGTTTTATCCTTGTATCAAGTCTTACCTTTATATGGTGTTGATAGAGCCACCTAAGGGACCTATGGACCTATAATATCAAGCTCCAATAAATATTAGAAGATTAATACAAGCTCTTTGATTAAATAATTATATTTATTAATGTCATGATTACTCCACTATACATATGAGATTGAACTCTTGATAATTATAGATATATATTTACAAAGTACTTTATTAAAGAGTAAAGTGTGCATTGATATAATCGTTACATACAACGTTAAATCTCTATTAATGGTTCATAATTAAAAGGGAATAAAATTACCATTTTACCCTTTTAAATATATCTATTTCCTAGTGTACCGTTGACTTTACTAGTGAAGGTTGTATCACAACAAGTTTGCGACATAACCTTTTAAATTCAAAAAGTCAACCCAATAGACAACCAATATTCAATCCATAAGAAGGTATAGATTCCATATCTATTAAACTATGTCCCCAACCATATATATCATTGAGTCCCCAAACCAATTATTCTTATCTTAATCATTTTGACAAACCTTAACGCATGAATCAAATGATTAGATGACATACATAGGAGTTCATAGTAACATAAGGATTAAGATCATCGTGTATATGATCATCGTTTGATGTGTTTGATTAATACTATGAAACGGTGTTTAAACAAGTATTAAGAAATCACATCTGGTCCAGTTTACATATCACTATATATAAAGTACCTTACTAAAGTGTCCAACTACACTAGTGACCCGGATCTAGGTCACTTATATTCATAATACTAGCGAACTGTACTAGCATTAATTAATCTAAAGATTCCATAATTTTATTTTACTGCAAACTATTTTAAGTTCATTATCTCAATCTCGATCATCTCATACCAATATGAGATTAAGAACACATATATGAACTTAGTAATTTTCTAATATTTACTTAATATTATCAACATAATATCAGACATAGTCTATATACATAATAATTCAATTCAATTATTTATTTCATTAAAAAAAAAATTCAACTATAATTACCTTAAGGGCATTATTCCCAACATCCCCCTAGTAACCTCGGGCACGCCAAGCAACCTCGCGTCTCGCCCCATGTGAGACCCTCGCGAAGCCGCCTTGTCTCGCCCCATGCGAGGCCTATGCCTCACACGAGGCCCTCGCAAAGCCATGACTTAGACCACCGCATCACCTCGCCCCACGGTACACCCATGCTGCACGCGAGGCCCATGCAAAGCCGTGACTTCGCGCCTTGCCTCGCCCGCGTGGAAACCTCGCGAAGCTGCCCCATCTCGCCCCACGTGAGTCTCATGTCTCACGTGAGGCCCTCGCGAATCCGTGAATTCAAACCTCGCCTCGGTCGCCTAGCACCTCACAGATCGCCCTATCTCAAGCCTTCGTGCCTCATTGAAGATACCCTACTCATCTCCTGGAGTAGGTGCCACCAACGAGGAACCTTGCCACCATGGTTCCTCGCGATATATACTTGCGAAACCTTTCGAGAGCATGCACTTAGAATGCCCGTGAAGCCCTTATCATTGCTAAGTATCAATGTAAGATTGGTGGAGGCAACTTAGTGTGTCACTCCAAATAATTCGCAAGCCTTCCAACACTTAGCAAAATGCAAAGGAGTTTGGAGAAAATATTTATGCAAGGAGGGTGAGAGGAAGTCTCGGGTACAAAATACGTGTACGAGTACAGGGGTACGACCTTGAATACCCCAAGAGTCTGATCCTAATCTCCACGCCAGACAAATAGTGGCGGTACAAGTAGGGTACCTGAGGAGGTCTTTCCTAGCCAACCTTTGACGTCTGTACTAGAAAAATGGTTGAGGCACGACATGGTACAAAAGCTGAAGTGCTCTCGTAGACCCCTGGCATGTAGTAGAGCCGACCACCACTCTCCTAGCACCACTACCACCTGTAGTCTGCATGTGCAGGGCCTTGTCTCCTCGAGACCACCATGTACAATGAACCTGTAGTGCTCTTCTTTAAATATGACCTCCCTTCTCCTAAGAAGGGTGTCGAATTTTTGAGCAATACACATATTTTCAGCATTCTCTCCATTTCCATTCTAATATTCAAGTTTTAAGTTCTTTGAGATATCATAAAGTTTCTTTAAAGATCATTCAATTTAAGTTCATTCCCTTACAATTGACAAAACCCTTCATCTAGCGTAGTTGACGAGTTCTTACTGTCAACAGTTTGGCGCCGTCTGTAGGAAGGATTAGTGTCAAGCCATTCTTCTTCCATTGATTTCGGCAGGGAAAGATGGAAAGTTGTTCTAAGCGTTTGAGGAAACCCCAAGAATTTTAAGTCCACCTGGACGGAGATCTACTAAGAGCCTCCATGAGGAACCCTCCACCTTCCAAAAACGTGGTTACAGCGAAGGAGCCCATGGCTCCTAACGATGAAAGGGAGGCTTCATCCCAAGTTGTCCAGCCTGATAGAGACCGTCTGGGACCAGCAGTTGCCCCTATGGATGGCACGAGAGCGTTCCCTTCCCCATGGCCACCACCGGTGCCGAGCTCTGGATGACAGGATCCGAGTCCTTCAACGCGCAGGCTCGAGAAGAGTCCTTGAGTACATTCTGTAAGCTCAAATTCTAGGACTCGATTCTACGAGAACGAGATACGCGAGTTACACAAAAATAATCAAAGGCTAGAAACCACCTTAGAAAACATGCAAGAGGTGTTAAATGGCCTGTTACAGGGAAAATCAAGCATGCCTCTACCTAAATGAAATGAGAGAGAGCATGAGAGGGGAGAGACCACAGTCCCTGTAAATGACGGGAGGACTCGACTCTTGTAATGCGTTGGATAACCAAAATCATTACACTGTGTAGTTAAAATAGTGCAGGGTTTTCTAATCAAGTCATTTGATTAAAAATGTGATCCTAAGGTCAACAATCGGATTAGGGTTAAAATAATTTGATCATAAACGGTTAATTTTTCATTAAAATAGAAGTCTGGTACATGGGATCCCAAAACAGGGTTTAATAGACACAATTACAAGATTCTCAAAAGTTGTATACAATCATGTTGCCATTCTAATGGAAAAATACAAATTTTAGGTTATGTCCCTGTACTTTCCCTCAGCCATGGCGAACGAGCAGTTGACAATGTACATCTTGGCCCTAGAGCTCTCCAACTCATGATTGATCCATCTTACCCTTGCCTTTACCTACACCACGTAGCACCCATGAGCCATGGCCCAGCAAGAAAACCATCAGTGATGATAATCATTCAATCATAAAACAATCATCCAAATATTCAGCAAGTCATAGACATCAAACTAATATCAATAAACATATACATTCAACAATTTATCTCAATCAATATACAATATTTAGGGTCGGCGCCCTTAGGTCGCGCCCTCTGTTTACTCCACTGACTCCAGCTCACTTAGGCCGAGTCCAGTGTTTATCTAGCTGATCCCAGCTCACAGTGGTCGAGCTGCGTCCTGTATGCAAATTATCAGCCTCGGCTCTCTTTGGCCATTCATTTTCCAAATCAATCATTCATCCATATAGTATACATGTTCAAGTATTGGGAATCTGAGTCCCGTTACAACTACTCAAAGATGCAGTATTCTTACCTTGAATTCCGCGGAGATAATAGAATGGTCCTGAGAATGATCCTCAATCCTAAGCCTTGGCGATAAACCTAGTCACAATGGCCAATGGTGAGCGCCTAGGTTCGAGCCCCCCCCCCCCCCCCCCCCCTTTGAGCCTCACTATCCTAGAACCCAACCTAAGGCAAAAACCCTCAGGCGTGTCGTGACCTGGCCCCAGGGGTCGCGACTTGCCCTCAAGTCAGAGACCAAAATTCCAAGCCACAGGGGAGGCGGGCTGCGACTTTCCTTTTAAGGTCACGGCGCACCCCGAAATCAGAGAGCACACCCAGGCTCTTTTGGGCACACGCGCCGCGGCACCCCAGAGCTGGGTTGTGGCGCGCCCCTTCGAACCCAGAAATTATGGGTTCTCTTTACACTTCTCCCAACCAATTTTCCCAAAACTCAAACTCAGTAAAATCTTCTCAACCAGAACCGAACCCAGCAACGAGTTCAGGATTTTAATCACATATTTAAACATAAAATTCCTAACAATTATACTAATATCAACAATCCAATTCATCAGCAATTCACTACTCCAAACCCAATCCAATCTCCAATATTAATGCCCTAAATCCTAGCACAAGAACAAGATGAATTTACATAATCAAAGGTTTGAATCCTTACCTCAAATACAGCTTAAATCTCCAACACCCTACTGTACAATCCAGCTTAAATCCTTCAGCAACTCAAGACTCTCCCTTCCTTTCAATTTTCCTTCGAAGAATTCCAGCTTAAGGCTTAAGTTTTCTGCCCTTCTCCTTCCTTAGCTTCATAGCACAATGATAGATGGTGAGAGAGAGAGAGTACGAGAGAGAGAGGGATGAAAGTTTCAGATGATTTTGGTTAAGTCTGGAATCCTACTGATTATAACCTTTAACCCTTAAAAGACTATTTTTCCCATCACAACTTATTAATTCTAAAAATTTTCCTAGGGGTAAAATGGTCATTCCACTCTCAATTCACGGTAATTCCTCAAGTGTTCCTAATATTTGCCCATTATTCCCATCATTCCAAATAATTACCAAATACTTATTCAATATTTAATAAACCCGAAAATACTCTCTTAATTCCCAAAAATACCATAGGCTCCCACAGAGCCGGGTATTAAGACCTGCTGTTATTATTTCGCTATTTCGCTAACTAGGACCGTCTCGAGCCATATGCTGCAAATATATCCACATAATAGTGTGGTCTCAACAATTTCTCACAAATAATCACATTTATGCCCTCAACGGTTCAAAATTACATACATGCCCTTGTAATCTAGAAATGGCCCACATGCACATTTAATACTCATAAACATGCATATCACATATTCATATAATCATATTAATCATGCATGCCACATAATCATCCATTTAACCATTTAATCACACATATACCAATTATGCCCTTCCGACATGCTAATCAAGGTCCTTAATTCTTATTAGTAATTTTGGGTCATTACAACTCTTCACTAGCAATACCTCTAGGCTAAAGCAGCATGAGGGTCGTGGGCAGGCGAAGCAATGTAAGAGGCCGAAGCGAAGTAACAATGCTAACCATCATAATGAAGTTGTGGTCACTTCTAGGGAAACACCCCAGACTTGAAGGAGGAGATCAATAGAAGAAGGTGTGAGGACCACGCCTCGTATGGCTCCCCCAGAAGACAAAGGGAAATGCTAGGTCAACACATCTGATTTGAAGGACTCCTTTAATAAAAGGAGACAAGAGTTAGACACTGAGATGAGGAGCCTACGGAGCAAGATAATCATTGCGTCTGGAGGGCACGCTGTTGAGGAAGAGTTTTATTATGAGTCACCCTTTACTAGAGAAATCCAAGCCGTGCGGCTCCCATCCAACTTCAAAGAGCCCCACATGACCCCCTACAAGGTCAATAAAAATCCAAAGTACCATCTTGATCCATTCAATGAACTAATGAAGTTAAGGGGAATTAATACTAGAGCCAGGTGCCACTACTTCGCTGTCACGTTGAGCTGCATTAAACTGGTTCAAGAGACTTAGGTATGGGTCCATCAGGTCTTGGCAATAATTTTATGACGAGTTTCTCCAGCAACATCACGTAGTCCGTGATTACACCATGCCAGGCACAAGCCTCGCTAACATAAAACTAGGGGAGGATGAGAGCCTAAAGAGCTATATCCATAGGTTCAATATGGAGGCAGCTAAGGTAGGAAGTCTGACTTAAGGGGAGTTCAAAATGGCTATTACAGTCGGAGTGCGCCCGAGCAATAAGTTGTTGGATAACATGCTAAAGAGGGAGGTCACTGACTTAGACAACTTCTAGTAACGGGCACAAAAATACATCCATGTTGGGGATGGTCACGAGAGTCTTAAAGATGGAAAAAGCGAACCGTCCCTAAAACCCTCAACCGATGAAGGCCCAAATAGCTCAAAGAAAAAGAGGGCCTATGAAGTGCCGGGAGATGATCATCCGAGGAAACCCAAATGTGTGGGTGAACACAGGCCCCATACATCTTTTATACTGACCTAACACATACTAGGGAACATATCTTTGTCACGAATGAGAATTAAGTCCCCTTCAGAAGACCCCCACAAATGGAGAGAGGTTGATCGACGAGACATCCAAGTAAGTATTGTCAGTATCATTAGGATATTGGCCACACCGTGGTGGAATGCACTCATTTAAAGGTGGAAATTTGAGAACTCATACGTATGGGTCACTTGGGTAGATACGTCCAAAGAGAAAATCAAAGACAAGAAGATAAACCAACCTTCCCACGGGCACGGGATGTAGCCCCAGAAGTGCAAGGAGAGGTGAGGATCATCTTTGGAGGACCAGGATTCAGAGGAGAATCGAGGAAGAGGCGAGATAGATATGCCAGGGAGGCCACGCGAAGTCCACCCCCATGCATCCTAAGCTTGGAACAATGACCCCCAAAAAGATTTAAAGGGTGAAAACAATTCAATTACCTTCACTGAGGAGGACGCACGGGGTGTGCATTTTCCACACAACGACCCCTATGTACTGATAGTCTAGCTGGCTAACATGAGGGTGCATTAGGTCCTTGTAGACAATGGAAGCTCCGTAGACATCCTATATTGGCTCGCCTTAGAGAAGATGGGACTGGGCATTAGGAACCTAAATCCCTGCAATACCTCCCTGTATGGGTTTACTGGAGACTCAATACAGCTTATAGGGACAATTGAGTTGGACCTCACCATGGGAGAGCAACCCAGATAAACCAATGTAATGACAAACTTTATCGTATTAAACTGTTCCTTAGCCTTCAATGTGGTATTATGGAGACCCTCCCTAAGACAATCAAAGGTGATATCCTCAATATATCACTTGGCCATAAAATTCCCAACTCCCAAGGGGATAGCGAGTGTGAAAGGAGAACAAAAGGAAGCAAGGGAATGTTATAACACATCCCTCCGCACAGCCACAAAACTTCTAGTACCCATGGAATGGTAGTGCATGGAAGCGCAAACCTATATGAGTTAGCCCCCCGAGTCGTAGAAGAACCCAGGGTCGAGCCGGTAGAAGAATTGGAAGAAGTCACAGTTATGAATGAGTCGATGAGGAAACTGAAGGTAGGAAAAAACCTTCAAGATAATGCAAAAGAAAATTTGATAGAATTTCTGAAGGACAACCTTGATGTATTCACTTGGAGTCATAAGGACATAGTGGAGATATATCCATCGACCCCAAGACCCATGAGGCAGAAAAAGAGGGCGCTAGACCTAGAAGATACTCAGCCCTGAAGGAAGAAGTCGACGAGTTGAAGGCAAATGGATTCATCTGAGAAGCATTCTACCCTTTATGGATATCCAATCCTGTCCTAGTCCCAAAGCCTATGGGGAAGTGGACGACTTATGTGGACTTTACTAGCCTCAATAAAGCCTTCCCCAAGGATAGCTTCTCGCTTCCTAGGCTAGATCTACTAGTAGACGCAACGACTGGGCATGAGCTACTTAGCTTCATGGACGCCTATTCCAGGCACAACCAAATACCCATGAGCCCAACTGATGAGGAGCATACTTCGTTTATAACGGACAAAGGGCTCTATTGTTATAAGATAATTCATTTTGGGCTAACTAATACAGGCGCTACTTATCAAAGGTTGGTAAATAGAATGTTCGCAAATCAGATAGGAAGAAATATGGAAGTATATGTGTGTTATCCAATAAATTAGCATTGGTGACAAGGAAAATAATCTCTGGACACGTGGCTGATACCTGGAAGTGTCTGCTAGAGTATCGACCAGGAGACACAGTAGAAGCAGGGTAAGCCTGTCTTACCCGCGACCAGTCTGGTCGATGGTTCCGTGTACAAGGCAATTTTTATGGGAAGATCTTTATGAATCCCGAATTTATCTCATACAATCTTTTGGATATCCGATTATTCAAGGAAGAATATCTGTAACAATCTCTTGTAACCCTCCTTGAGCCTATAAATAACAAGAGATAGCTCAAAGGAAGGGACCTTTCTCGCTTTTTAGTCATTCAAAACTATAGTAATTTTCCAAGTAAACTTGTATTGTTCTTCAGAGGTTAGTGAAACTCATTGAACCCAGGTTCTTTGATCACCCTTCTGATTCTTATATCAATATCATTCTAAGTGGACGTAGGTCATTACCAGATCCTGGGGCTGAACCACTATAAATTACTGTGCTTTCTTTACTTTTGTCATTGCATTCTTCTCTATACATTCGTCCACATCAATCACGCTTTGACTCCGTGTCAGTTGGCCAAATCTTGGGTCAACATTCTGGTGCTTTCATTGAGAGATTGATTTATTGCTGTTAAGAAAACCAATGGCGAAAGCAAGAAGGAAAACTGGGCAGGCAACCGCCGCTGCACTGTCGAATCCACCACCTCCTCCCCCTGCAAGCATGGCGGAAGATGAGCCGCAACTAGATTTTGAAGAGGAGGAAATGGACGATGCGACGCTGAAGAGCACCCTGGGCTCGTTGCAGGAAGAATTGGCTAGTCTGAGGGCCAATCAAGAGACCGCCGCAGAAGTTATGACGCGGCAGCAGCAGGAGATTGATCGGCAGCATGCGGAATTGAGCGAGAGACAGGCGGAGGTGGATCGCCGCCAGACCGAAGCCATGGCCGCCCTCGAAGCAGCCTTGTTGTTGGCTAGAAATCAGGCCGTACCTGCCTCGCAGCCTGACCAACCCGCGAATGGGCCACCCTAGAGGGGTCCCAATCCTAGCCCACCAATTCAGCCTTCAAGTCCGCAGAGGCCCGAGCAGCCTCAGACACCCCATGACGATGTCCTGTTGGACCCTGAGGAAAATCCACCATCCCAAGCTGCTCAGGGTAATCCCCCGCAGCAAAGGTAGAATAGGGCCGAGCGTCAACCTCGTAGTCCTAGACGCCATGAGAATGATGGGCCAAACCAAGCGAACAGAGGTCACTACCCTCCTGGTAACAGGAGAGACTCAGAGCTAGACTGTACGGTCCGAGGACGCCCACGGCATGATAATGCACGGGGACACTGCGACCAGCGCAGGCCACCCTCTAACGCTCGGGGCGTTTCTGCCAGAGAGGGGAATAGAGGGAACAGTCAATCTCACCATAGCCAGTCAAGGTTCAGAGATGGCCACGGATACAATGAAGCTGACTCAGGCAAGGGAAATGCCGGCGGGAGGAATGGAGAAAGAGGTAAAAGCAGGAGCCAAGTACCTCAAGACGATCAGCCAAATAGATGGGATGCTGGGGGGCAACCCAGACAAAATAATGTCTTCAACCGGCTCGGTGGTAGCGAGCAGCGAAGAGGAGAGGAGGACCTGAGAGATGTGCTCAATGATCGTCGAGAGAAGCACGGCGAGAACATCCCCCCAGCAATAGAGGCCACCAAAATTCCTACCGCAATGCAAGCCCAGATAGACGCACTCAATCAGGCTATGCAGCAGCTGGTCGGAGGAAAGGCACTCCTTTTGTCCAGAGGATAGCTAACTCCGAAACTCCCAGCAAGTTCAAAATGCCTAC
This sequence comes from Humulus lupulus, assembly GCF_963169125.1. Classification (NCBI taxonomy): domain Eukaryota; kingdom Viridiplantae; phylum Streptophyta; class Magnoliopsida; order Rosales; family Cannabaceae; genus Humulus; species Humulus lupulus. The sequence goes on along the minus strand of NC_084795.1, from coordinate 119,619,623 downwards.
GCTCCCGAACTTTGATGGATATGGGGACCCAGTCTCACATGTGAATAAATTTGAGATTCAGATGGACATTCAAAAAGTGTCCGAAGACGCTCGGTGCAGGATCTTCCCCGCAACACTTTCTGAAGCAGCGCAGGAGTGGTTCTTTAAGTTCCCACCTGCAAGCATAGTTTCCTGGGAAATGTTCGTAAGGGAGTTCTACGGACAGTTCTATGCGGGTCGTGTGCACCCAACCGAAGCAAACCAGCTGGTCAAGATTCGCCAGTAGGACGGAGAGTCAGTGAAGGATTACGTCCAGCACTTTATGCGAGCAGCAGCTGGAGCAAAAATAGTAGGAGATGAAGGCAAGATGATGGCCATTACCGCGGGGGTCAAACGTTGCTCTCCCCTCTGGAAAAGTCTCCGAAAGGAAGGAGTTAAAACAACCCAGGAGTTCCTGGACCGAGCTGATCGTTACATCAAGCTCGAGGAGGCCATTGCTGATGATGGAAATCCCTCGAACAAGGGTAAGAAGGCCGCCGAACCTGCCAAAGCCGCCAATTGTTCCAAACCTAATGGCAACGACAAAGGCCACGGAAACGGCAACAGTAATGGCAAAAATGGTGGGAAACGGCCATATAACGGGCCTTCCACCTCCGACAACAAACGAGCCAAGGGTAATCGTTATGAACCTAGGTTCACTAACTACACTGCCCTCGTTGAGTCTCGGGGAGAGGTTTATCAGGCCACAAGCTCTAGTGTGCCTTACAAGAGACCGGGACCCATTCGAAAGGAAATTTTGAAAAGAGACACTACCAATTTCTTTCCTTACAATAACGACTACGGACATGACACTAATGAATGCAACCAGTTAAAAGACGAAATCGAGTTCCTTATTAGACAAGGACACTTGAGAAGGTACGTACGAGCCTCGGGAACTTCCCAACGAGAAGCTCCAGGTGGCAACGAGCAGGCATCTACACGCCAAGGCTCGCCACCATTACAGCCTGCCCCAGTGGCTGGAACACTCTTAACCATCTGTGGAGGCCCACACCTCGCGGGAAATAGCGGAAAGGCCAGGGAATGATACGCTCGGACTCTACGTCACGACCAGGACATCGAGATGATGACTGTGGAGGACCGTGCACCAAAAAAGGCTCGGTCAGAGGAGGGTGAGATAACCTTCTCTGATGGCGATGCCCAGCACGTTCGGTTCCCACAATCCGATCCGCTGGTCGTGGACATCCAGATGGCCAATATGATGGTAAAGAGGGTATTGGTCGATACAGGGAGTTCAGTGAACATCCTGTATAAGTCAACACTAGAACGCATGAAGTTGTCCGTAAAAGACTTGGAGCCCTGCAATCAAACCATATACGGCCTCTCTGGAGAAGGACTTGCCCCAGCCGGAATGATCAAGCTTCCAGTAACGACGGGTACAGCGCCCGCAACAAGGACATTACTCACCACTTTTGTAGTGGTCGATTATCCTTCGGTATACAACGCCGTTATTGGAAGTCCCATACTGGTTAATCTACGGGCCGTCATCTCTATGTGGCACCTAGCCATGAAATTCCCGACGGACGAGGGGGTAGGACGCATCTTAGGAAACCAAAGGGAAGCCAGGGAGTGCTACAACGCCTCGATCACAAAGGCGAAAAGTGGGACATCGAGGAGCACTACCCCAAATCGATTGCAGATGGCAATAGACACGCAAGCCCAATCCGGTGGTGAAGTCACCAAATAGGGTGTTGCCCAAAGTGAGGATGGAGATTTGGATCCTCGCTTTGGGGATTTTGAAGAAAATGTTGGACCCGTCGAGGACCTTGAGGAGGTCCAACTCGACAAAGAAGACCCGACCAGAGTCGTGAAGGTTGGGAAGAACTTAGAGCCTACTATGAAGCAAGCCCTGGTGGAATTCTTGCAAAAGAACCAGGAGGTTTTCGCCTGGTCGCACAAAGACATGGTTGGAATAGATCTTGCAGTAATCAGCCATGTCCTAAACATAGATAAAACCTTTCCACCCGTGCAACAAAAGAGAAGGCTGCTCGATAAGGAAAGATCAAGAGCCTTGAAAGAAGAAGTCGAAAGGCTTAAGGAGAATGGGTTTATCAGGGTGGCATTTTATCTGTCGTGGGTCTCCAATCCGGGGCTGTTCCCCAAGCCTAACGGCAAATGGCAGACCTGTGTGGATTTTACAGACCTCAATAAAGCCTGCCCAAAGGACTGCTTCCCGCTCCCAAGGATTGACCAGCTGGTCGATGCAACTGCAGGACATGAGATCCTCTCGTTCATGGATGCATATTCAGGCTACAACCAGATCAGCATGCATCCCCCTGACGAGGATCACACCAGCTTTCGGACCGATACGGGCTTATACTATTACAAAGTGATGCCCTTCGGGCTGAAAAACGCAGGTGCGACTTACCAACGGCTAGTCAACCACATGTTTAAGGAGCTGATCGGTGCAAACATGGAGGTATATGTGGATGACATGCTGGTAAAGTCTAAAAAGGCAGAAGGACATGTGAGGGATCTACAAGAATGCTTTGATGTGCTAAACAAGTACCGGATGAAGTTGAATCCCCTCAAATGTTCCTTTGGAGTCGGATCAGGGAAGTTTTTGGGTTTTATAGTGAATTCAAGAGGGATCGAGGCTAACCCCGACAAGATAAAAGCCCTGATCGACATGAAGTCGCCAGAGAGGATTAAGGATGTACAAAGTTTAACTGGGAGGATCGCGGCCCTGAGTAGATTTATCTCGAAATCAACTGACAAGTGCGTCCCATTCTTCAATCTACTCAGGGGAATAAGAAGTTTGAATGGACGGGACACTGCGAACAAGCATTCCAGGCCTTAAAAGCTCATATGGTGCAACCTCCCATCTTATCAAAACCAATCGAAGGAGAGACTTTGTATATTTATCTGGCGATTACCGAAGTTACTGCTAGTGCGGTACTAGTACGGGAGGAAGAAGGCATACAGAAAGCAGTCTACTATGTCAGCAAGAGGCTGATCGGTGCAGAATTAAGATATCCGCCAATCGAAAGGTTAGCATATTGCTTAATTCTAGCCTCCAGGAAGTTGCGTCCTTACTTCCAAGCCCATCCTATCACAGTCTTAACCGACCAGCCTCTTCGACAAGTCCTCCAAAAACCTAAGGCGGCTGGAAGATTGTTAAAGTGGGCAGTTGAACTAGGGCAGTTCGATGTAACTTATTCACCGCGAGCAGCAGTAAAGGGACAAGTCTTGGCCGATCTTGTTGCGGAGTTCACCGAACTCCCAGGCAGTAAGCAGTGCGAACAGCCTGAAGCGCCCATGCCTCAAGACAAAACTCCTTCGTGGAAGCTATTCACGGATGGTTCATCCAACGAATCCCACGCTGGAGCGGGAGTGATATTGATAACGCCGGAAGGGCATCGATTTCACTACGCAATCAGGTTTGACTTTGCGGCATCAAACAATGAAGCGGAATACGAAGCACTGCTAGCTGGATTGAGAATGGCCAAAGATATGAGCATAAAAACGCTTGATGTTTATAGTGACTCTCAGCTAGTCATAAATCAAGTCCTGGGAGAATATCAAGCGCGAGGCTTAAAGATGATGGCCTACCTGAATAAAACGAAGGATTTGCTAGCCCAGTTTACAAAGTACACCCTCCAACAAATCCCGCGAGACCAGAATTCGAATGCAGACGCCTTAGCTAAACTCGTGAGAGCGAAGGACGCTGACACTTTGAACATTGTGCCAGTGGAAAGACTGAGCAAGCCAAGCATACAAGCAGCTGAGTCCAGTATGGAGATTCGAATGGAGGATACATGGATGGCGCCTTACTTGGAGTATCTGACAAATGGTGCACTACCAACAGATAGAAACAAAGCCAGAACTCTGCAAAGGCGAGCCGCTAGGTACATACTGGTCGATGGCGTTATGTATCGAAGAGGATATTCAATGTCGCTACTCAGGTGCGTTACACAAGAAAAAGCTAAGGAACACATGAGGGAGGTGCATGAAGGCTTCTGCGGAGATCATGCTGGAGGGCAGAGTTTGGCAAAAAGATTCTAAGACAAGGTTACTTCTGGCCAACAATGAACGAGGATTCAATGGAGTATGTACGAAGATGCGACAAATGCCAGAGGTTCTCTAAGATCCCACGAACATCTCCAAATGAACTAAAACAGATGCAGAGCCCATGGCCCTTCGCAGTTTGGGGGATAGATTTGATTGGATCCCTGCCAACAAGGAAAGGAGGAGTAAAGTACGCAGTTGTGGCAATCGATTACTTCAAAAAATGGGCCGAAGCTGAACCACTCGCGACCATCACGACCAAAAAAGTTATTGACTTCGTCATCAAGAACATTGTATGCCGGTATGGATTACCCAGGAAGATAGTTTCAGACAACGGGACCCAATTTGACAGTGATTTATTCACCGATTTCTGCGAAAGGCATGGGGTCATTAAAAGTTTTTCTTCAGTCGCACATCCCCAAGCGAATGGGCAAGTCGAAGCTGTGAACAAAACTCTTAAGGACACCCTGAAGAAAAGACTTTAACAAGCTAAAGGAGCGTGGCCAGAGCAACTGCCTGAAGTCCTCTGGTCGTATAGAACATCTCACCGAACAGCAACAGGGCATACCCCATTTTCCCTAGCCTACGGATATGAGGCCATGTTACTTGTCGAGTTAGATCCCCCCTCACATCGGCGTTTGACTTACGACCAGGACCTGAACAGCCCGCTGATGGTGGAGTCCCTAGACTCGATCGACGAGATGCGAGAAAAATCTTAACTCCGAGTTGCTGCTTACCAGCAAAAATTCGCCCGGTACTTTAACTCCAAAGTTAAAGAAAGAAAATTCAACGTCGCAGATTTGGTGCTACGACGAGTTTTCTTAAATACCCGCGACCCCACTGCTGGAGTGCTCGGACCTAACTGGGAAGGACCTTACCAGATTGAAGAAGTCCTTCACCCAGGCACCTACAAACTTGCATGCCTAAACGGAGATCTCGTTCCGCGCTATTGGAATGGAGAACACCTGCGCAAGTATTATCAATGAACAGTCCTTCTTAAAGGACTGGCTTGTTTAAATTTTCCTTTTTAATTTTTACAAGTTTTGCAAAGAGGGTTAGCCACGTTGTATGGATAACTGCTCGTATATGTAAGATTCTACTTCAGAATAACTCGTAAAGACATGTTTAGTCCATTTTTAATACGAGATTATAAGGGACTGTGCTCAGCCAGTCATTCTTGCCAACCTTTGTGAATTTATATTTACAAGTATTTGTTCATTACGTGTGTTGTTTTGCTGTATTACAAGTATCATTTCTCACACGAACAGGAATGTTCGAGCAGGTTATGGTCAAGGCAAGTGACCAAGGACCTGAAGCTCCTCGATCACTTGGGGGGCATATAAGGCACTTCGATAGCAAAGCATACTCTCAAGGTATGTAAACACATGAACAAAATAAGTGAAAGCATGCTACAGTACTTAGAGTATTTTTCAAAATTTATGTTTTGTTAAATCATGCCAAAGTACTATGCTAAGTCTGGTCATACGGACAAATGTTATAATAAGTAAGGATATTATAGCATAAAGATTTAAGCTTTTACACCGTAAGCATCGCAGCTTGGATGTAACTGTTCAAGTAAAAAGATTTGCTGCCCGTGCAGCAAAGTTTAAAAAAGAAACTATTGTCTTTACATCACGACCCTTGGGTCGTATATCCAAAAAGAAGAAAAAATAAATGAAAAGAATTCAAGAGGCATTCGGGGCCGGAGGGTCCTGGGCAGCATCCTGGTTAGTCGCGTCCTCAACAGCATCTTCTTCTTCCACACCAGCGACGCTTGGAGTGGCAGGGATCGCGGCTCTTGCCTCCTCTTCGGCCAGTTGGGCAGCACATCGGGCAAACTTCGCAGTTCTGACTTCCTCTGAAAGGTAGCTAAAGTCAGCACCCTGATTGTGTTTCCAGAAATTGTAGAAACATCGGAGTGTCGTCCTCTTGTACTTTTCCACATTTTTGGAGTTGTCGAGCTCCAACTGCTTCACCTTGCCCCCGAGAGTGAGAATGGCCTCATCCTTGGTCTTGAGTACCTCCCCCAGATGCTTGATTTTGCGGAGGTGAGCCTTGTTGAAATCTCGGTATTCCTGCCTCAACTTGACCGCTGCTTCCTTCGCAGCTTCAGCCTCTGAGAGCTTAGTCACCGCCGCATTCCTCTCTCGGACCACTACCTCCAACTCTTTGGCATGCCTAGCCTCAGCAGCCGATAGCTCCTCGGCCGCCTTCACCTGATACCTCTCGATGGCTTTAGCCTCGGCCTGCTCGAGGTAAGCGTGGGCTCGGGTACGAGCAGTAGTGGCAGAAAGTAAGGCCTGTGAACAAAGAAAAAGGAGTTAGAACTTATCATAAGGACTAAAAAACTAAAGCTTGAAGAGTAAAGAAGTACTTACGCTGGAGATTTCGTTCAGAGCCCTGTTCAGGATCTGGTCGACTGGCAGCTCTTCAGCTTGGACCATTGCGGCCCTAACACGGTCACCTTTGTCGATGCGATCGAGGCGGTCCCTGGCAGATCGAATGGCGTGGCTCATGAGTCTGGCCCCATGAGCCTCTTCATGAGAAAGCTGCTCTCTGGCGGGTGCGGCTGGAGGGTTCGACGAGGCAGGGGCGTTTTGCTGCTCCGAAGGAGCTGGAGGAGGGGTAGGAGTTCGCCCAGTAGGTGCGGGACTTTGCCCAGTTGGCGTGCCCTGAGGAGGGTCTTCTGATCGACCCTTCTTGGCTGGAGGGCCTCGACTGGATTCACCAGTTCTCTTCTTAGGCTTCCGCTGGAGTTGAGGAACTTCCTCTTCATCCTCAGCCTAGTACATGTCGAAGATGTTGGGAGTCGACATATCTGAATGCAAGTAAACACAAGAAGTCAAGGAAAAAAGAAGCAGGTGAAAGTAGGCTATACAACAAAAAGAAGGTAATAAAGTAAATACCCGAGCTACAACTACTGGTCGCTACATTAGTGACTCTATTAGTCATATACTCATTATCTGGCATGAAGAAGTCTGATCCTAAGTTTGGAGCATATGTAAAGTTACCATCCCCATCAAACAAGTGACAGGGAATCGGCAAACCATTTAAAAGCAAAATAACTTTACCATTGTCATCGGAAGATTCTCCCAAGTCAACAATAGGCTCTTTGGCCTTTTCTTTCCCCTTGCCTTGGGGAGCAGAAGGCCTTTCTGCGGAAGGGCTACCCGTGGGTTCCCTGATCGTAACTCCTGTTGGCCTCCTCCTGGGAGGAGGCACAGGAAGTTGCTGCTCGGGAACCCCCTCGGCAGTGGCTTCGTCCACCACAGACCCTCTATTTTCATGGCGAGGAGCCAGGAGGCCAGACGACCTCAAGTTCTTTTCGGTTATCAGGGTCTTGACACATTTTGCTGCATCAGACATCCTGGCCAGAGTGTTAGACCTCGACACCATGTCTGGTGTTGGGGTCGGGCGTAACCAAGGGCCTGAAAAACAGATTAAGTTTGAGAAAAATGAAAGGAAACACTCTATGTTAAAATATCGACCAGTCAAAGACAAGCTCCTACCTCCTCTCGCGAAGGCCAAGTTGTTGCTGGTTATGTCTGGAGTAAGGAAATACTCCCTATTGTAGTGCCCCACGTTTGATATATGGGTAGTGCCACTCAAGAACGTCCGGCCAGTCTCCTGGTGGCAGAAGTGGAAAAAGCCCGTCCCGTTGTGCTGTGGGTTGGACTTGAGGTCAAAAAGATAGTTGACCTCGTGGGGCGGAGGTTCTGGCCATTTGTTAAGTTAATACAGGATATAGAGTGCGGCCAGCATCCTATATCCGTTTGGAGTTATTTGGAAGGGGGAGACACCAAAATAATTGGCCACCCCCACAAAAAAGGGATGAAGAGGGAGATAAGCTCCCGCCTCAATATGATACCGGGACCAGGCGCTGTTCGCCCCTCCTGGACGGTTAGCCCTCTGGTCTGCGGTAGGACGTATAATGGTTATCCCCGTAAGGGGGAATTTCCTGAAGCAGTTAGCGACCATTCGAAGGGTCACTGAACTGGCTGGGGAAGTATACCACTCGACATCGGGAGGATTCTGATGACGAGGACGAGCCCTAGTTTGGATATTAGGGTCAGGAACAAGATTTTCTCGACTGCTGGTCGAGGGAGCCCTAGCCTGCGAATCAGGCTGGGCAGGAGAAGTAGGGTTGCTTTTAGACTCGGGTCTTTTCTTGCCAGAAGACTTGGAGCGGGCCATTTGGGAGGAAGGATGGGGTCTGGAAGAAGATCGCGAGAAAGGAATCTTGTGGATGCGTACAGCTAGATGTTCTTCTCCCTCGAGCAGCTGGGCAAGAAGGTCGTCATCGATGGGTCTTTCACCTCCCCACAAATCTGGCATTAAAGTCTGCAAACAGAAGAATGGGGAGGTGAGGAAATAGAACTTTAAAAAGCATTTTAGAATAACGTTGGTCGAGTATAAAAGTTAGGCTTTTATACAACAACATTCTAACAAAAAGCTGGATCTTTCTACACGAACAGTTTGAAAAACGGATCAAAGGGTGAAAGTAAAAAAAATTTCTGAGAAAGCTTTTTCAACTCCCCTTAGGGCGGGAAAAATTTATTTTTCAACTGGCTTAAAAATCGAAATGTTACTTCAGTTTTACGTCCTAAAAAGCATGATCCTGGACTTTAAACTAACTCGTAACTCTACTGCGCCTACAAAACATTCTGTCTACAAGCATCCTAAACCAGAAACAGAAAGACTTAAACAGCACACCATCAGAAGCATGCACCACAAGAAATTAGAAGCATGGGATTTCGAAAACTTACCAAGAAAAGTGATCGCGAAGATGGAAGAACGGTCTTCGGAGATTAAAGACTCCGCGGTCTAAGTCTTGGAAGTGCAGGAAAACGGTCTCCGGAGAAGGTTAAAGCTCTGGTTTTTAGGGTTTTCTTCAAAGATAATGGCGTGCGTAAAAAGAAAGAAGAGGCTCCAACGGTCTTATATAAGTTTGTCTCTGATATCAAAAAAGTGTAATCATTAGTTTTCCTTTTTCAAAGTATGGGGAAACGGGATGGCCGTCGAAATCTTTTCTGGGGAACAGAAAAGGCATGATAATACAGAAGTGGGTTTCTTTTCTCGAGAGCACACGAAGGGTTCTGACATGTCAGGAGGGGTTACCGAAGAGTCGTTCGTTCAAAGTTTATTTACTGTTCGTAGTAAATAAACTTTGGGGGGCAAATGTTATCCAATAAATTAGCATTGGTGACGTGGAAAATAATCTCTGGACACGTGGCTGATACCTGGAAGTGTCTGATAGAGTATTGACCAGGAGACACAGTAGAAGCAGGGTAAGCCTGTCTTACCCGCGACCAGTCTGGTCGATGGTTCCGTGTACAAGGCAATTTTTATGGGAAGATCTTTATGAATCCCAAATTTATCTCATACAATCTTTCGGATATCCGATTATTCAGGGAAGAATATCTGTAACAATCTCTTGTAACCCTCCTTGAGCCTATAAATAGCAAGAGATAGCTCAAAGGAAGGGACCTTTCTCGCTTTTTAGTGATTCAAAACTATAGTAATTTTCCAAGTAAACTTGTATTGTTCTTCAGAGGTTAGTGAAACTCATTGAACCCAGGTTCTTTGATCACCCTTCTGATTCTTATATCAATATCATTCTAAGTGGACGTAGGTCATTACCAGATCCTGGGGCCGAACCACTATAAATTACTGTGTTTTCTTTACTTTTGTCATTGCGTTCTTCTCTATACATTCGTCCACATCAATCACGCTTTGACTCCGTGTCAGTTGGCCAAATCTTGGGTCAACAATGTGGATGATATATTGGTTGAGACTAAGAGGGAAGAAGAGCTCACAAATGACAATTGTGAAATGTTTGACACCCTCCAAAAATTCATAATGAAGTTGAACCCGCTCAAGTGCACCTTCGAAGTTTCGTCAGGAGAATTCCTCAGTTTGGTAAACTCCAGGGGCATTGAGGCCAATCCGGATAAAATCATAGCATTATTGGAGATGAGCCCACCGAGAAACAAAAAGGAGGTGCAATGTTTTATAGGGAGGGTAGAATAACTCAACAAGTTCATTTCAAGATCCACCGACAAGTGTCTCCCCTTCTTCAACATCCAAAAAGGGAGCAAAAAGCTCGCTTGGGATGAAGATTATCAAGAGGCCTTTACTAAGCTAAAGGAGCACCTCAGAAAACTGCCCCTTCTGGCTAAGCCCGGAAAGGGGGAAAGGTTGTACCAAGACTTAGCAGTGTCGGAACACTCCATTAGCGCCTCCTTAGTCAAAGGGGAAAAGAAGCACCAATAGCCTGTATACTATGTTAGCAAGCGGTTAGCAGATGCAGAAGTCCATTATCCAGAAATAGAGAAATTAACATATGCTTTGGTAGTGGCCTCACGAAAGCTAAGGCCCTATTTTCATGCTCATGCTATTGAAGTGCTCACCAACACCCCTTTACAAAAAGTCTTGCATAAACCAGAGACCTCAACAAGGTTGTTGAAATGGTCAATTGAATTAACTCATTATGATATCACCTATAACTCAAGAGTCTCAATCAACCGGGAGGTACTTGTAGACTTTATAGTTGAATTCGCCTACTGACCCCATGAAGAAGGAGAAATAGAAGAAAACAAACTGACTTACAAGGGAGAAGAAAATAAACCTGAAAATTTGAGCCTCCATGTGGATGGAGCGTCCAACAAAGGAGGGGAAGGAGTCGTCATAGTAATGACAGGACTTGGGGGGCACAAAATGTATTGCACAATAAGATTCAGATTTGAGGCTTCAAACAACAAAGCGGAGTATGATGCACTCCTGGTTCGCCCGTGACAAGCCAAGGTGCTAAAGGTAACACATTTGCATGTTTTTAGCGACTCACAATTGATGATATTACAGGTGAAAGGTGAATATCAGGCGAGAGGTCCAAAGATGGTTGCATACCTAACAAAGGTAAAGGGGTATTTGGACCAGTTGGAACAATATACCATAGAAAAAATCCCAAGAGAGCAAAACATGAATGTCGATGCTCTCGCAAAGCTCGCCTTCACCCAAGATGGAGATACACTTTAGTCCATCCCCATGGATTACCTATCCAAACCAAGTATCGCGGAGGGACACATGGTCAACATCCCCGAGGATTCATGGACCAACCCCATCGTGAGGTACTTAAGTGATGGAACGTTTCCTTTGGACAAAAAGGATGTCTGCAAATTGGTTTACAATGTTGCTCGATACACCCTAGTGGATGGAGTCTTGTATAAAAGAGGCTTCTCCACCTCGCTCCTCCGATGTATGAATAAGGAGGAAGCTTTGAAGGTTTTATGAGAGATACACGAAGGAGAATGTGGAAATCATGTTGGGGGCAATCCACGACAAAGAAGGCCATGTGACCGGGGTATTACGAGCCTACCATGGAAAAGGACTTGAGTGACTTCACGAGAAGATGTGACAAGTGCCAATGGCCCCAGATAGTCACCAAATGAGCTGGTGAGCATGACCAATCCATTTCCCTTTGATGTGTGGGGGATTGACTTGATTGGCACATTACCTGGAGGTATAGGAGGTCCAAAGTCTGTGGTTGTAGTAGTGGATTACTTTACCAAGTGGGTTGAAGCAGAGATTCTAGTCAATATAACGGCAAAAAAAATAACTGCCTTTTTCAACAAGTTTATTGTCTACATATATGGGGTGCTCTACAAGATAATCTCTGACAACGACACCTAGTTTGAAGGAGGTTTGTTCGAAGAATATTGCAAATAAAGGGGGATTATGAGAAGATTTTCTTCTGTAGTACACCCACAAGCCAATGGACAAGTGGTAGCCATCAAAAATATCCTCAAGAAGAATCAGAAAATGAAATCAGAAAAGATGAAGGGATCTTGGGTTGAAGAACAGCCTAATGTGCTCTGGGCCTATAGGACCACCCCCCGTTCCACTACTGGAGAAACACCTTTCACCTTAGCCTATGGGTGCGAGGTTATTCTTCCAATAGAGATGAAAGTTAATTCTTTCCAACTATAGGCATACGATGATCAAGCTAACAACACAACGATGGCTGAAAATTTGGACCTGTTGGAGGTAAGAAGAGAAAAGACACAACTGAGGTTGGCAACGTGCCAACAGTGAGATGCAAGGTACCATAACTCCAGGGAGTGAGAGAGGGCATTCATGGTAGGAGACCTCATGATGAGGAAAGTCCTGCCAAACACTCGCGACCTAGGAGTGGGTGTGTTGGGAGAAAACTGGGAAGGACCCTACTAGGTTGCCCAGGTGGTGCCCCCTAACAACGACAAGTTGGCTCGTTTCGATGATACCATTGTACCCCGAGCATGGAATGCAGAACACCTAAAAAAATACTATCAATATGCACACATTGTAGGAATATAACGACCAAAGTGCTCAATGAGATAAATCCCACCAACCACTTGGGGGGCAGCGTATATAGCGGACACAAACAAAATATGATAAAGAACCTTGCAAGGCATCCCTTGAATTTATAAGGATTTGCTACCCTTATGGATATCAAGGGAGCCGTAAGGACTGTATACAATAGAAAAGAAAGCCTTGTAGGGCATCTCTTGAATTCATGAGGATTATCTACCCTTATGAATATCATGAGTGCCAAGAGGTTCTACAAGGGTAACTTTGCAACAAAGACCTCAACGAAGAACAAGGTCTCAATGAGATACCCTGTAAAAAGCGAAGAGCATTCCCTAAATTCACGAGGAGTAATTACCCTTGTGGATGATAAGGGAGCCAAGCGGATATACAGAGACAACCTCCTAGAAAAGGCTTATACCTCCATGAGGGGTAGGGCCTCAAGGAGAACGTCCATCAATAAGTCCAGAGTGATAGTCAAGCCATCTACCCGAAAAGGGTCCTAAAGGAGACCCTTACAAAAATAGTACTATGCATAACGACGAGAATGACGGTTCTCGCAAAATAACAAGCACACGCAAAAGAAAACATAAAAGGACACTAAACAACCCAAGAGGTTAACACATCCCTACAAATGCAGTCAAGGTGCACTAAAGAGACTATCACTATCGGTCCAGATAAGACATCAGAGATGTGTAAAAAAAAAAGACACCTAAAGAACCCCTTTTGCTCCTACATACAGGTGCGAGCTCAAAAGGACATCAAACATAAAGAAAGAATAACAAAATATCACATATATATAAGCAAAAAGAGACGCATGATAATTTTACAGAATAAAACCAGCACTAACCATAATAAGACTTATAAAATTTCTTAAAGGAAAAAATCAAAACAAATGGAGAAACCTCTCAGCCATAATAAGGTTTGGATAATAATACAACCAAATCAATGTAGAAAAATAAAAGTTGCATAAAGAAAATTTGAAGGCCTCTCTCCACGAGCACTCCACTCAGCTGCCTTGGGCACGACATGATAACCAAAGGAGGAAAAGTTGAAACCAGGATTATGTTAGGATTAATGCCCTAAAAGCATGTAAAGACATTTAATTGGTTTTGAATAAAAGTAAGATTTTATTATATTTGAATGTTATAATTATTGTTCGAATTAATTATATAATAATATCAAGAAAATTTCCTATTCATTCATGAGAATATGATCTTGTATTAGTACAAGAGAATTAATATCATATATAATGAACAAAATAGTCAGTAACATATTAAAGTAAGGAATCTTTAATGAGTAGTTACTAGTATGGTTTGCAAAGCATACGAAATACAAGTAATCTAGATTCATATTACTAATGTGGATAAACATCTTAGTAAAGGTGTTGTATATAATAGAGATTATATATGACAGGACCGATGAGAATTAATTATCTTTCTAAACTTGTCATTTGACGTAAAGAGTTAATTCTTATCATAATAGATGATCATTTGTACATCAGTCTAAATCCTGAGTATTCATGAACTCATATTTATGTTTATTGGATCTTTTGATTCACTCGTTATGGTCTCTTAGAATAATGAGGCTAATGACTTTTGTTTTGGAGATTCAATATCATGGATGGCTAGGAACATGAATTACAATATTGGAATCCATGCTTTCCTAACGGATCGAATATTCGTTCCCTTATAGGTTCATTTTGGAACTGAATAGTTATTGTGCTCAAATATATAATTAGATTGTAGACAAATTATTCGCTAGTTAATTAATGGTACTTAAGGATCAAAAGGTAATTAGAAGGGTAAAATGGTAATTCTGACCACCCACCCGAGCCCTTGTCTCCTTGTGCCTCCGGCCCTAGGGCACCATTTTTGGTGCCCAAAAACCCTAATTCCAAAATTGTTATAAAATATCTTTTATTTAATTAATTTATAAATTATTTGAATTTAAAAGTTTAATTATCTTATTTTACTTTATTAGAAAATAAAATATCTTTTAGTTGGTTAAGATATTTTAATATCTTAAGTTTAAATAATTATTTGAATTTGATTCCTTAATTATTTAAATTCAACTAAATTAAAAAGATGGCAAAAATGGTTATTTAATTAAAAGTTTGTTTTAATTAAATAAATTAATTAGAATATTTATTTGTAATTAATAAGTTGTGCAAAACAAAGTTCCTAATGATTAGCAAGAAAGCCTAAAGGAATGGAGGAGCATTCTTGGAGAGTCTTGAAAGCTAAATAGGCTTAGATTGCAATTTTATTTCTAATTTTTTCAAAGGGTTGTAATTCATAGAAAAACCCATCAGTACTCAGTTCATCATTTATTTTTTATTTATTGTATTATTTAAATAAATGTTCAATGATTTTTGATTGATAACATAACCATGCATTAGTCAATTACATGCCATTCATGAAACCCCACACAGTTTCTCATTAATCATGCATTTTTTAGAAACATGATTATCTAGGATTGTCCTATTTGTTTATATGAATTGTTTTTGGTGAAATCAATTGCATGTAAACTACTAAGTATTAAATTAGTTAAAACTTAGTAACTCACACAATAGTAAAGGCCGTAGTTTTTTATAGGCCTTTAAGATAACCAACTTTATATATAAAAAAAAAATGTTTTAGTAAAGTTAGATGCATGTAATGGGTAATTATTTAGATCACATTAAATATAGAAAAAGACTCTTTTATAAATATTATTTTTGTAATTAATTACATTCATAGGGTTATTAATAAACTAGTAATTAAATTTAGAATTATTTGATTAGTTTAATAAAACACACTTAATCTTAAATAGTAAGTGGGAGAAGGTGAACATCTCAATGTGACCTATGGTCTCCATTATTAGTACAACAGTGTGAGATATGAATAGGCCCTTAAGGCAACTTTGTTTCTGTACCCCTAAGGAAGGTTTCTAGATATATCAATACCAAGGTTGGCTTCTTATGAAGATAGGAGGAAGTGATGTATTTTAGGCTTGATCTACCCTAAGGAAACACTGTCTAAGTTAAGTCATGAGATCCGAAATAATGGGTGACACTTACAAAGATGTAATTAAGCTTTTGCGGTGGATAATTGCATCTTGACCAAACCAATGGTACTTTATATTTAAAAGAGAAAAGAAAGAGTTATTTTAAGTTTAAAATTATTAAGATAAGATTGTCTTATAAGCTATCTAAATTTAACTTGACTGACCCAAGGCAACACTTTGTTTGTTGGGTAATTTTATCATGGTTAAGTAAAAGTTAATTTATGTGTTTTAATTGTTGCATTCATGCATCATGTTTACTTTCCAAAACATTGATATTTTTCCAAATGATAATATTATTGTGTTTTATTTTCAGTCATAAAATGTTGCCACCCAATTATTTTCCTTAACGTGCCCGGTAATGCATAAAAAGATTGATGATCATATAAAGAAAGTAGAAATGATTGAAGAGGATGAAGATGGATGGGCAGATTCAACTTTGTTTTTTTTTCTGGCCAAATTTTTTAAACATATCTATAATGATAAGAGGCCTCCTTCTGTACCATCATGGGATGCAAGCAAAGATGAACATGAAAAATATGTTGATTGTATGAGATCAAATCACATGGCAAGATTTTACTGTCTTAGTACCATGGAAGAGAAGCTGAGGAAAAAGTTCGAACACATTGAATATGCTCGTGAATTGTGGGATGCTGCCATTGATGATTTACAGACAAGACCACAATCACGAAAACGGTAGATATGATTTACCTTTACCTTAGGATTAATAGTGGATTATGATACATAAAGTTCTAAATCTTTGGTTTAGAAATCACTAATCATATTTTTTGTTCTTCTTTACAGACACTTGAGCGATCAAGAGGAACTTGCAGATGGAGACAAAAAGTTGAAGAGGAAAAGATGAAAAGCGTCTAGTTCAAGAAAGCGTTAAAGAAAGTCCATTTTTTTTTTAAATTCTTTAGTTTTCTTTAGTTTATTAAGGGAAAACTTTATTGTTGTTTGAACTATGTTTAGTACAATTTTAGTTAATTTGGAATTTTATTGCATGTAATAACTTTAGAATATTTTGTTTATAATTTTATTATTCTTCAATTTTTTCTTTAGACATGCAATTGAATATTTGGACTTTATTGCTTTCATTAAAATGAACGAACACTCAATAATTCATAATTATTTAAAGCAGCAAAACTGTAAGGTAACAAAAGACAAAAAGTTTCAAATGATGATGACACCTAAAGATGGACCTTTGAGTGAACGAAGAGTTGGAACTCTTCCAGTTTGTGAATCTTGTCTAAAAAGTAAAATGGCCAAACGTCATTTCTTAGCGAAAGGAAATAGAACCAAAGCACCTTTGGAGCTTATACACAGCAATGTTTGTGGTCCAATCAATGCAAGCAAGAGGTGGGTATGAGTATTTCATCACTTTTATAGACGATTACTCAAGATATGGTCATACTTACCTAATGCTTAGGAAATCTGAAACCTTTGGTAAGTTTCAAGAATTCAAACACTACAACAAAATTGACATTTAATGACTCTATAATGACTTACACCAATTACACCAATGGTGTAAGTCATTAAAAGTATTCAGTGATATTAAAAGTCTAGAGGTGTAAGTCATTAAAAGTATATAATTTTTTAATTTTTTTTTTCAATATCGGAAATTGGGCCGAATATATATAAGGGAAGACTTTTAACGTCTCCCTTGGGAAGACGTGCCTAGCCTCTAAGGTCTCCCCTGGGAAGACGTGCCACATCGGACGTCTCCCAAGGGGAGACATTAGAGGCTAGGCACGTCTTCCCAGGGGAGATGTTAAAGGCCTCCCCTACTATATTACTTAGCCCTTTTTCTTCTTCTTCCCCGAGAGCATACACACAAAATAGAGAGGCAAAGAGGAGGCATTTTCAGGTGATTTTGGGGGTTTTCTTTGACGATTTTGGCAAATTTTAGGCCATAAATTTCTATTTGAGGTATGTTTTTATAATTTATAAGTGTTGTATAATAGTTAGGATCATTTTTATCCTTATTTTCTCTAAATATTAAGGGATTGATATTGAGATATTAGGGTTTATGATAGTTGCAGTTTTGGGTGATTTTTGGCTCATCAAAGTGGATTTAAAGCATATTTGAGGTAGGATTTCAATATTAAACAATGTATTATAGTTATAATGGTAGAAAAACTTATTTTTGTGCTTATTTTTTATAGTTTTTGTGGGTTTTGTTAGAAATATTAGTTTAAAGTATGAAAAATAATTTCTATGTATATTTGAGATATTACATTGTTTAATTTTAACATGATACCACATTATTTATTATTTATTATTTTTAAATTTTTATTTACTATTTATTCCGAAAATTATATATTTTTTAGTTAATTTTTAATGTTTGTTAAGTATATATATGTAAATATGTTTTCCTAAAATGTATTTAATAACTTTGTCTAAAATAAGAAAAATAATTTAATTTTAATTTTACATACTAAATAGTAATTCAAGTTAATATGTTTATAAATTTTTTTAATTTATATTATTAATTAATTTGAAAATTATATATATATTTGTAATCTTTATTAACATTTAAATAGGTTATTTATATATAGTTATGTTTTTTATTGATTTACTAATCTTTTATTTTTTAATTAATAGCATAGTGCGCGCATTGCAAAAGTGAAGTAAATTTGCTAGCAATGACTATTAATTGAAGAGGTAATTACATTATCTTATTTCTTGTCTTAGTGTTATTAAACTTTTGTTAGAGGAGTTTGAATATCTTAAATATTCATCCATAATGAAGTAGGTTCTGAGATTAAAATTGTGTGTTGCAGTGATAACAGAAGGTTGAGAACTGTGTGTTTTAGTGAAGTAGGTTATCAAAAATTTGTTTGTGTGCTGCAGAGCTATAAGGAAGAAACTTATTGTGTGTTGTTTGATTTGTTTGGCTTGTTGTTCACAGATGGTTAGATCACTATTATAGGGGAAATGCTGTTCGATTTTGTCTAGAATTATGTATTCTATTATTATATGTGTATTGTGTTGTGCTTATTTGATTATATTTGATTAGATTGATAGATGGTTAGGTTACTAATATAAGGGATATGTTGCCCAATTTTTCGTATGCTTATTTAGTTTTTTTTTTTGTTTAATTTTTCATAGACATAGGAAAGGATATGGATAGACCTGAATGTTACTTGAATAAAGAGGTATGTATATATATAAATTTATGAAAAGTTTACGGTTTATTTATTATTAAAGTATATATAATCAAGTAATAATAAATAAATAATATATTGTAATTTATATTTTTTGTAGCAAAACACTCCGCCATATACACCAGCACAGATTAATGAAATGCGACAACAGTAGGCAAACGATATGGTACCGATAGTTCAAAGTCATCGTCCCAAAAAATAGGTTTTTATTGTTTACTTTTTCTATCTTACTATATGTTTATCTAGATAGTGTTATATTTGTTGATTTTATATGTGTAACAAGAAATATTAATTTTTTGTATTTTTAGCCAGCTAAAACATATTATATACACATTTTAGTTTTATTAATAAAAATTCACAATTTAAATTTGCATATAATTTAGATTTTTTAATTAATATATTTAATTTAATTTCAATATATATAATTAAATAATCTGAAAATAACTATTTAATTAATTAATTATTCTTTTTTTTAAATACAAAAGCCAATGATGACTTCCAGGGGGAGACGTTGAAAGTCTACAAAGTCTCCCCATGGAAGTCATCGTAGGTACCTAGGATGATTCCAAGGGGGAGACATTGAATGTTTACAAAGTCTCCCCCTGGGAGTCATCGTAGGGCCACTTAAGATGGCTAAGAAGTAGTTTGGTAAGATTCCAAAGACAATTCTATTTGATTGAGGTGGAGAATATTTTGATTTAGAATTCAAAGATTTCTTGCTGGAGTATGGTATTCAATCCCAACTCACAGTACCAGGAACGCCACACCAAAAATGTGTTTCTGAAAAAAGAAACAGGACCTTATTGGAAATGGTCAAATCTATGCTAAGCTACTCTTCACTTCGTCCCTCATTCTGGGGATATGCACTTCAAAAGGCGATGTACATTTTGAATGTAGTCCCATCTAAGACCATTAGTTTAGAGTCCCAGAATTTACTTAACTAGTTAGATAGTAGTAGTAGTAGTAGTAGTAATAGCCAGTACTAGTTATAGTATGTTCATTACTATGGATTTTGGTTCAAGCCGAGATTTAGTAGGAAACTCCTAGCAATAGTTATGGATTTTATAAGTTTAACTTATAGTTTAAGAATATTAATTATAACATAAGGTTTGATTAATATTGTTGGTTATTAATATGATAATTATTATAACCTATGGTTTAGATAGAGCTAATAAGAATATGACATTTGTCATGAGCATGGATTATTCCTAAGATTTAGATAGAGCCAATAGGAATATGACACTTGTCATATGTATGATTATTAAGGAATTATTATTTTAATGATAAAATAAGGGAAATATAAGACTTAGTCTTCACCAGAATTTGTTAGGAGCTTGACATTTGTCACAATTTTATTTATTTGTGATTTAGATATTTTATTTATTTGTGATTTAGATAATTAAATAGATTTTTCGTAACTTTAGGGTACTGTAACTTCCGACCTATTTTTGACCCAGTTATGTTATGAATTTCGAAAAATAGTATATCTAAATAGTTGTAGATAATTTAATTATCTTTCTAACTGTATAAAGATATTCTAAATCGGAGTCATACAGCTCTAGATATGTTGATTTTACTGTAGGTTAGTTTAGAGTTACGAGATTTAGGGAGTTAGAAGTTAGGATTCTATTTGATTATTTTTTTTGTTTTTAAAAATCAAGCTTTGTTGACCAAGTCCTAAGCCTTTGGCTGAAGGATATTCAAATATTTTCAATTAAATTCATTATTTTTATTCAAAGCCAAAAAGAAGATTTTTATTCCTAGAACTCTATAAATAGGACCTAGCACCAAGCCTTTTCATTCATTCTTCAAGCCTTGATCAGAGCCTTCTAGGTGCTATTGAGACTATAGAGTGATAAACACTTGAGTTGGGGTTATAAGCTTTGTCATTCTAAGCTTATTCGACACTTGGGAAGTAAGGTTCATAGAGCGTATTTCAGTTTTGAGGTGTAGTTCGGTCATAGCAATTTCAAAGGTATTCGTATTCTTAGTTCCTTTTCTGTATTGTTCTTATAGTTTTTCTAGTCAAATCCTAACTCGTCTTCTCTATTCTTGGTTAGACATCTAAGATCTTGAACGTAAGATTCTTATTGGTAAGTATCTTTTCGATGGTGTAGTTCATTCTTTCCATTTTTTTTTCTTTAGTATACTCACCTCTCTATTATGGTTTTTAGGAGTGTTCCAAAGTCCCGATCTTGTTCTCATATCCCGATTTTTGGTAAGGAAATTAGGATAGATCTTGTATGTTTGTATGATATGTTATGTTTATGTTATGATAAGTTTATGTTATGATATTTTTATGCTATAATATGTATATGTATAATATGTTTTGTAGTCCTTGGGCATATGACTTGTTTAGATAACAAGCCCCAAGATTATGTTTTTAGTCGCTTCGGCATATGAATTGCTTAGATAGCAAGCCCCAAGATTAGTTTATCATTTTCATGGTTTAGAGTTATGGTTTACCCTACCTCAGATATTAGACAGGGGACCTAGATGGGTTATCATATACTACCATGTGATCTAAGCTACCTTAGGTATTAGACAGGGGACCTAGATGGTTTATCGCATGCCATGTTAATGAGTTAATGGCCATTAATATTGTAGTCCTATATGGTATATGTTCTTATAGCCATATGTTTTATAGAGTATGATTATGATATATGGTATATATTTTTATAGTCATATGTTTTATAGTTTAAGTTTATGATGTAGTTTTATTCTTATGATATATGATGTATGTTTTTAGTAGGTTTTCCTTGCTGGGCACTAGGCTCATTCCTTTATTTTTAGTGTGATGCAGGAAAATGAATATGGAAGGCGGAAGGATTCTTGGTAGCTTGGCTTGTGTGTTGAGGATGGATGGAATGTGTGGACTGTGTGTCGATCGAGGATGAAGTTATTTATTTTTACTCTTTTAAATCATGTTTTTTCGCATTTAGTTTTGTAAACAATTTTCTTTAGTTTAAAATTATGTTTTATGTTTTAAACAATGGGTACCCATGCCATATTTTCTATTATTATGTAATTGATACAATATTTTGAGATTTAATAAAGTTATATTATTTCTTATGTATCTTTCCCAAAATAGTAGCTATGTATAGTAGATCTAATGGTCCAAGGTCTTAGAAATAGTTGGGTCACTACAATTAGCAAAACGCTACTAGAGCTGTGGAATGGAAACAAACCTAGTTTGCACCATTTCAGAGTTTGGGGCTGTCCTGCTCATGTCCTTAGACCTAAATCAGGGAAACTTGAATCATGATCGGAAGTGTGCATTTTTGTTGGCTACGCTCAAGAAACAGGAGGTGATTATTTTTATATTCCCAAGGACTAAATTACAAAGGAATTAATTTTCCAAGGAAAGGAAATAATTATTTGATAATTATGGATATCTGATTAATTGTGAATTAATTAATTATTTAACTATATAGTTTTTATTTTGAAAAACTATATGTTAAAATTAATATTACTCTTGTTTGGATTAATATAGAGAGAGAATAATAAATATCTTATTTATAATATGATATTTATTTAATTTAAAATTGATATTTTAAGATAAATTTAATTTTAAATTAACTCATATTTATGTTGAAATAAATATATTGTCTTAAAAAGTTGATTAAATAAATAAATGAGAAAATTATGCTAACCCTAATAGGGCTGGGCGACACACACTGTAAGGTACAGTGTGTGGCGCCTAGCATCAGGGTTTTTATCCATGAGATTTGAATTTTGAATTTCAAATAAATTTGTTTAATCAGTTATTTAATTGTTCTATTTAAATATGATTTAAATAGATAATTAAATGAAATTTTTTAATCAGTTTTAATTTGAATTATATTTTAATTAAATAAAGATTATTAATTGGATTAAATATCTTTATAAATCTGGTATACGTGACATTTAGAAAAATAAGGATAACTAGACTTTCTATCTAAAGTGATAGTTTTCTCAAAACCTAAAAACTTTTCTAAACCTTCTCTCTGTCAAATACTCTCTAGATCTCAAGTGTTGAGTACATTTAGGGAGTCACATAAATCAACATTTTGAATCCTACATCCCCACACACGTCGTTGTGTGTTTGAGGATTGGTCTGGAAAATTAGGGTGCGAGATCTCAAAACACTGGATAGGAAGATCATTGATTTATACAAAAAGACTCAAGGACACTTGATAGGCTACAAGAGGTAATTCCTGATCTATTTGTATGTAATTTAATATTTATATATGTATATGATCCTGGCTGGTATTAATATTTATTAAAATGGGTCCATATATATTCCACTGCGTACTATTGATTTGATCATTTAATACACACAATTCTGCCTCCACACTCCATACAAGGTGCGCTCCATGGACTTATATATTAAAATTGGATATACCTAAGCGATAGAGAATAAAATTCTCTAGGATAGTATATATATATCTAAGTTGGGTTGGGTTACAAAGTTATTCTTGTAATAATAATTCAACCTTTGCCAGGTCGGCCTCCAGAAGAGTGATCCTCTCCCGCAACACTTCAGCTCGGGCTTCCACTCTCTTCTTCCTTTTGGTCGAAGATGAGGCCTTTGCTATGGCTTTCTCCAGCTTGAGATTGGCATCAGTAAGTTGTTTCTCAAGCTCCTAAGACAATCCCATTTTGCATTGGATGAGGTTAGGTCCTGTCTAGAGTTTATTAAACGCTGAGCCACTAGATAAGTCTGCAAAGGAAAGAAAAGTGACCAAATAAGGAACCAAACACAAAAAGGACCAATGTAAAGCACATGAACTCACCCAAGTAATGGAGTGCATGAGGGTCTCCCCAAGTTCCGCCATGTTAAAACTCTCAAGACATCTCCACTCTGTCTAGAGGATGTCCTCGGTAACCTGAGTATACCTCCGCACATAAGGAGTTGATGTGCGACTCACCCATGACATCCCGTCCAAGTTGGGAGTGTCTAGGAGAGCAAGAATAGATGACTCGCTCATAGAGTGAGGAGGAGGCACAGAAGCATTAAGCGGAGGATATCCAGAGTAGCCATGACCAGAAGGGACATAAGGAGGATTTTCAAACTCATCTTAAGTAGGCCAAACGAAGTTCCCTTGCATAGGATTTGAAGCGTGGGAACGAGAGGCCAAGTCGTGGTCCATAGGAGCAGGAGAATTGCATCCCCTAGAGGCAGGGGACAGGAGGGCTGGACATTTTTCTTCTGGAGAAGTCTCCTCAGGCACCCATTTAGTGTCACCATCATCTGAGTCAGGTTCCATTGGAGTCATTTTCTTCTTTTGCTAAGTAATATGCCATATTAGGTTAGGCTCCGAAACCATGGATAAACTATAAAAATTCAGGTTGGCCATAGTGAAAAGATGGGCAGCCATTTTCATCGAAGGGTCTGAATCAAGGAAGGCATCCATTACTGCCACCTCCGACTTAGGGACATTAGGGATCTTAAAATGCTCTAAACATTCAGCTCAACTATCAGCACAAATACAAGATCCACCATAGCAAGCTCAATGTAAAACAAAAGACTTAAGGTACTTGGAGTGGAGCGGAAATGTTCGCGGAAAAAATAAGGTCCTTTGACAAATAAAAAGTCCTATTTCAACAAACAAGGGTTAGAATTGGATCCCTCAATCATAGAGACCTGAGAATTGGCCTTCTGTAAAAAATAGAAGCCTTTTGATATGGGAGTAGGCACGAGGTTTTACATGAAATACACTTCATGGGTCGTTGGGGCGCGATCGTTGAGTTTCATATACTCCATGTACATGCAGCTCAGAGTCAACCAGTTGTTGTGTGCCAGCTGAAGTGGAGCAAGGTCAAAATGGTTCAATATCATGACAAAGAACAAGTGTAGAGGAATCGTACCACCCACCTTCAAAATATGTTCACTGAATGCGACGTAGCCCTGAAATGGATTGTTAGCTCAACATTTATTTGAAGGTACATATAATTTTAACCCCTTCCCATTGTGGTACTTCTCTGCCAACTCGAGTAGCCTTTTCTTTGACATATTGGAGACGATGGCAACTGCCAGCTTCTCAGGAGAAACTTGTCGCCTCACTCTCTTCGACATATCTGCAAAACAAAAGCAAAATATGAGGTCAAAAGAGAGTACATTACCCTCCATTTTCTCCTCCTTGCGAGAGTTTTCCATCTAGACATCTAGCGTGGGAGCATCAAACACTGATGGATTGTAGACAAGGGTTTAGGGGAACCGGGAGTGACCTCACGACTGCTATGAGGAGGATGTGGAGGTGAAGGTGAAGGTGAAGGAGGGAGGTTGCCCGCCATGAACTCCAGCTCCGTTTGTAGGTCAAGAAGGCTCACTCTAAAGCTTGCAATATTGTCATCAGGATTAAAGGAGAAAGGGGCTCCATCACCCCTTAGAATCAAGTCTATCTCACTTTTGACAAGCTAGATTTTTTTGCCTAAGCTCAGTCATGTGTTCTAGGTGACATATACGAGCCCTCCTTAAGGTGTCATATCATTGGTAGGGGATGTTTTCGGTGGACCACAAGTTTGAGGACAATTCTACAAATTCGACCCCTAGAGGAATGCTAGAGGACCCCTCAAATGCCATATAGTCGTTCCTCGTTAGAAACATGGGTGAAAATGTATGTGGAAAGCATAGTACATTACAAGAAAAAAGGGAATAAAATCAAAAATCTTAGACATGAGTACCCAAAATAACCAACTGTGGGGAACAATGAAGGGTATACATGCTAATGGGTGCAAATGCATAATTCAAATCACAAGGTGCTCCAGCCGAGGCAACCATTCCCAAATGCTAATTTAGACCCATTGAACACGAGAAAGGGTGACGGTATACCTTAAATAGGTGAAGCTACACACCATCACGGCTGCAAAAGTATCTGGCGTCAAAAGCACACACATTATCCACAATTACCTTGATACCGTACGCCCTGCACCAACAAACCTGCAAGGACGAGGGGGCAAACTGTTATTAGAACCTAGCTAGATATGCAT
This sequence comes from Humulus lupulus, assembly GCF_963169125.1. Lineage (NCBI taxonomy): Eukaryota > Viridiplantae > Streptophyta > Magnoliopsida > Rosales > Cannabaceae > Humulus > Humulus lupulus. Next base: position 119,594,049 of record NC_084795.1, on the reverse strand, counting down.
AGATATTTTATTTTATATTTTAAAAAAACAGAGAGAGAGTACAAAAAGAAAATAAATGTGTAAAGTGAAATCACCAAGGATTGAACACTTATCCTCTTCAAAATTTAAAGAACAAACTTCCAATAGGCTAGAAAGTGAGGAGTGAAGGGAAAGGCTTCAAAAAGAAGGCCTATTCATAAAAAGCTCAAAAAAAATCTAGCCCTTTGATAAAAAACTTGATCAATGGTCAAGAAGGAGGCTTGGTACTCGCCTTGGGATCCGCGAAGCATAATGATAGGCTCACATTCACTCTCAAAATCTCATAAGAGTCCTCAGCTCCAAAGTGTGTTTCTCCATAATACCAAAATGAAGAAGTAAACTAATACCTCACATGCATCCCAAAAACACTGCACTGTGAAGTCTACCAGAGAGCCTGAAGACCCTCTCGTAGACTGGGGGCAAGTGTGAATGCCAAAAATTTGACATACTCCAAAGAGGACCTCAATCAACACTTAAGAGAATAGGTGAGGCTTTCCCCCTAGTAACCTCGAGCACGCCAAGCAACCTCGCATCTCACCCTACACGAGACTCATGCCTCACGCAAGGCCCTCACAAAGTTGTGACTTTGCGCCTCGCCTCACCCGTCGAGGAACCTCACGAAGCTGACCGATCTCGTCCCACTCTAGACCCATGCATCACGTGAGGCCCTTGCGGAGTCATGACTTCGTGCCTCACCTCACCCGCCTGGAAACCTCACGAAGCTACCTCATCTCACTCCACACGAGACCCATGCATGCCTCGTAGCTCGCCCCATCTCCTGCCTTCGTTCCTTGTTGAATAGACCCTACTCAACTCTTGGAGTAGGTTCCACTAGCGAAGCAACTTGCCACCATGGCTCCTCATGATATATACTTGCAAAACCTTTGGGAGTATGCACTTAGAATGCTCATGAAGCCCTCATCATTGCTAAGTATCAATGTATGTTTCGTGAAGGCAACTTGGTGTGTCACTCCTAATAATTCGCAAGCCTTCCAACACTTAGAAAAATGTAAGGGATTTTGGAGAAAGGATTTATGCCAGGAGGATGAGAGGAACTCTCAGGTACAAAATATGTGTACGAGTACAGGGGTATGGCCCTGAAGACCCCAGGAATTTGTTCCTAATCTCCATGCCAGACAAGTAGTGGCAGTACAAGTAAGGTACCTGACAAGGTATTTCCCAACCAACCTCTGACGTCCGTACAAGACAGATGGTGGAGGTACGACATGGTATGAAAGCTGAAGTGCTCTTGCAAACCCCTGACATGTACTAGATGCAGCCACCACTCTCCCAGGACCACTACCACCTGTAGTCTGCATGTGTAGAGCCTTGTCTCCTCGGGACCACCATGTACGATGAGCTAGTAATGCTCTTCTATAAATATGAACTCCCTTCCCCTGAGAAGGGGTCGAATTTTTTAGCATTATAACCAAACATTTTTTAGCAATACACATATTTTCTACATTCTCTCCATTTCCATTCAAATATTCAAGTTTTATGTTCGTTGAGATATCAGAATTTTTTTTTTAAGATTAGTAAATTTAAGTTTATTTCCCTTACAAGTCACAAAATCCTTAATCTAACTTAGTTGATGAGTTCTTACCGTCAATAGCTGCATAGAATAAAATTTTTATAACTGCATAGAATTTTTACATTTAAAAATCTATTTAAGTTCCTCAAGAACATATTGACATGTCTGTGCCAACCTCCTAGCAACGCCCTCTGGTCAATAATTCATACTTTCACAACTTGGATGTTATTCCACCCTCCTTTTTTATCCTCATTACTTAATCCTTTGTGAGAATTCTCATAACACTTGCTCCCTTTCTTTACTTCCAATAGTTTAACACTTTAGGTCTATTTCACAATCCGTCCTCAAAGATCTCCTGAACTCTTCTATGAATGGTTGTTACATGTCCACTCAGTTATTACAACTAGTTTTCTACAAAACTCTTTAATCAACAATGTTTCTTTGCCACTTAATTACTTAGTTTTATTATTTGGAGTGCTCATCGTCTTTTCATTGCATATCCTCATGAAACTCAAATTCTTATCAACACAACAGATGAAACATACTTGATGCATATCTCCCTGTAAATCACATATTGAGTGATTAATATAGATATAAGCCAAGCGAAGCTTTCAAGATCCTTAAGGCCTATGGTGGCTCGTCTTGGCTTGTTTATATTGTCTAATTCTGTGATACCTCCCTTAAAGACACTCTAACAGATACGTAATCTCAACTTCAAGCCACACGTTCTGTTGCTTCAAAAACTGTTGACTTTATTTAAAAAGTTTCATACATACATGGGATCCCAAAATATTACAAACAAACGTTTAAAAGGGTGTATATACATCAAAAGTTACAACCTGCCGACCGAAGTGGCGAAAATAGGGTTACAACCCTAGTTCCTCTGAGATATCCTCGGTCGTGGTGGACGAGCAGCCGCATATGTACACACCGCCACCAAAGCTCTAGAACTCATGGCTAGTCAAGCTTTCCTTTCCCCTTACCTGCACCACAAAACACCTGTGAGCGAAGGCTCAACAAGAAAATGTAAACATGTGCATAAAGAGGAAGTATAAATCTCACGTCCAGTAGTAATATACTACTCATATAGGCATACAATTACAAATAAATCTCACGTCCAGTAGACACTGTTTTATGAAATAAATAAATGAATTGAATTTGTTATGCATATATTTTATGGACTATATTATTCTGTGATAATATTGTGTAAATATCAGGAAAAATTCCTAAGTTCATATATGTGATCTCAAACACGTATTGGTATGGGAGGATTGTGTTTGAGATAAATGAACTTGAATAGTTCACAGTAAAATGAAGTTATGAAATCTTTAGATTAATTACTACAAGTACGGTCCACTAGTATTATCAATACATGTGATCTAGATCCGAATCACTAGTGTGGTAGGACACTTTAGTGGAGGTGCTTTATATATTAGAGAATATATAGAATTGGACCAGATATTTTTATTAATACTTAGTTAAATACCGTTTCGAAGTATTAATTAAATATATCAACTGATGATCATATACAAATAGATCTTAATCCTGAAGTTACTATGAACTCTTGTTTTTGTTATATGAGTTCTTTGATTCACTTGTTAGGGTCTGTCAGAATGATCAGGCTTAAAACTTTTGTTTTGGGAACTCATTAATGTAGATTGCTGGGGACATAGTATATAGATATGGAATCTATGCCTTCTCGCAAGAGATTGAATGACGGTTCTCTTAAGGGTTGACTTTTGGGACTAAAAGGTTATTGAGCTCAAATTCATTATTTAGTTATAAATTAACCTTCACTAGTAAAGTCAATGGTACTTAAGGAAACATGTAACGACCTGAATTTGCTAATCGGGCTTAGGGGCTTGATTAGTGTGCTTGGAGGGAAATAAATGTTTTAATATGCTTTAATATGTTAATGGGTGAATTAATGTGAATATATGATAGTGATGCATGTTTAGTGAGTTAAATGTGCATGTGGGCCCTGTCTGGATATTAGGGGCATGAATGTGATAAATGTTATATATGTGATATGTCTGTGCAGCACGATCTGAGACAGTCCTGGGGAGCGCTTAACCAGAGAGTCACAACGGGGTTGAGATTCAGACTCGGGGTGAGTCGAGGGGTAATTTGGGTACTAGGTGTTATGGGATTATCGGGACATGAAAATAAATATTTGGAGATATATTTGAGGATAGAATGTCTAGGCAGGAATACTGGGGAAATTTACCATTTTTCCCTCGGGGACGTTTTGGTACCCCGAGCCTTGAGGTAACCCTTTAGACTTAAGTCAAGTAAAACAAAATAGGTGAATAGTTTAGAAACTTTAGAAACCGACTCATATTTCCTCCCAACTAAAGGTAGTTCTTACTTCCCTCTCTCTCTTTCACTCTCTAAGGAAACTCAAGGGAAACCTAAGGGAAATCAACTTACAGCTAAAGGTTTTCAGCTGGGGAAATCTAAGGGAACTTGAAGTTTAAAGATTGAGGCATAGGGAGAATTGGTTCAGAAGCTTAATTCAGTAAGAGGGTTTCGGAGAGGCTCACGCTAGAGGACTGTGCTCGGGGCATCGGTGCTCAGAAAGCTTGGAACTCAGGTAAGAGAACCCTTGTTCCAATAGAGTTTGTGTGCAGGGCTGAGCCCAATGTGTTTGAATAGAATTGATATGCAGGGGCGAGCCCAATATGTTAGAACTGCGGGGCGTAGCCCTTGATCTAATTATGCTAGAATTCTATACTTGCTTGTTATGCTATGTATATTATGATGTGAATGGTCGGCTTGAGCAGGGAATGGTGTAGACCGAGAACGGCGAAGGGCCGGGAACGGCATTGGGCACGTTGAGTGCAAGGTCGAGAACGGCAAGGGGCCAGGAGCAGCGTTGAGCACGTGGTGTGCGAGTTGCCAAGGTGAGTCCCAAGAAGGATACCTGGGATATCCTCACAGCGTGGTCTGCAAACCCAGGGCTTGGTAAACGCCTGGTACGGCTAGGCCGTACGTGTTTAACCATTGGTGGGCTCCTTATATTCTTGATATATGTGTTGCATATGTTATTTGTTTGTGGGTTTTCTTGCTGGGATTCGGCTCACAGATGCTCTGTGGTGCAGGTAAGGGTAAAGAAAAGATCAACCAACCATGAGTACAGCAGGCGTGAGGCAGCGTGTACATGTTTGGCCAGCCTGGCTACAGCCAGAAGAATTTGGGAGATGCTTGTAAATAAACCTAGATTTTGTCGTCTAGCCAACTTGGTTCAGTTTATATGTTGTAAATATTTCTAAACTATATTTTGGGATCCCAATTGTAAAACTTTTATAATTTTCTATGGAAATTACTATTTCTCAAGTCTTTCCTTTGTTTATGGCTTAATTACACTGTTTGACTTAAAACCTCGATTAGCGAGTTGAAAGCACGTTTTTCAACTCAATTAGTAACGACTCTAAGGAAGTAGGGCGTTATAACTTGGTATCAGAGCGAGCCAAGGTTATTGGTTCTGGAGATTGATCGAACATGTACACACGTAGTCAGTGACAGGCTTAACTCAGGGTTGGTTGGTAAGATTGGTTAATATGTCTAAATATGTATTTGAATGCCTTGTTTGCCTGCTTATCTTATATATAGAGCATGATGAATGAGTTAACATATGCATGGGATACTGATAGGGCCTGGCCCTTGACTATTACATGATGAGATTGAAGTGTGCTAAATAGCATTGCTATTGCATGTGGATGAATATTGGGATAATAATTTGCATACTGAGTGTGTGTGGTTAACTGTCTAAAATTGAGTCCATATGTAATATCTGTTTATTGGTCTGTATGAGGCATATTGAAACGTGAGTATACCTAGTTGTGGTATAATTGGGTAGCTAAATGTATGGTATTGTGGATTTGGCTTAATATGCTTTATGTGTGTATGAATGTCGTGATTTTTGGACCTGGATGTGGTTTGGTTCAGAGTGTGAACCTCAAGGTGGAGAAGTTTAGTCAGCAGTGGTGGATGAACTTAGATTGTTTGCATCCGGGACGGTTAAGTAGACCTGGCATCGTAATACAGGAGAGTTGCAGATGATAGTTGGGGTTGGAAATTTCCATCTACCCTGAAAGTCCGGAGATGTCCGCTAGCATATGAGTAAATGGTATCAGTACAGTATAAGGATACATACAGATAAATAATAGTAACTGGAAGGCTTAAGAGGCGTTAACCTCTGGTTGGAGACGAAAGTTTGGGTTGCCTAGGAATTGTTTAGTGGATGGACAAAGCTAACTTCATTCTTGGTTATATGGAGGTGAAAGGTCATAACTAAGGGATTGTGCTAAGTACTTGTGACAGGAGGATACTTGAAAGTGGTGTTCAGATTGAGATATTGGTGTGGTGGGTTGGAAAGAACTCAAATGGGGACTCGATAAAAGAAGTTATAAGGACGAGCAGATTAACAAATCTATGAGCTTGATTTGAAATGATAAGACAATGACAACCTGTCTTAGTGAGTGTAAGGAGTTGGGTACCTTACTTTGGAAATTTATGCAAGTGGTGGTGGTTGGGAATAATGACCCATGTACGGATTAAATTCTGGAATGGTTCAGGGTGACAAGGCCGCTTTAGTGTATTTGATCGTCAGTGGTATTTGAGTTGCAGAGAGAGCCATGTTATTTGAGATCTGTGGAATGAGGTAAAGAGCATGAGTGCTGCGGGGCAAGGGATGTGAAAGACAGTGCTTCTATTGGTAGAATTCAGTAAGGACAAATTCTCAATTTTTGAGGTAGAAGGACCCCAGATAGTGCTAGGGCACCTAATTTGTGATTGGAAAGGAGCATGATTGAAAAGGTAGTTATCAAGATGGTGACAGGAACCAGGGAGGTTATTCGGTGTGCACCTGAGGGAGAGGATGCCACCTGAGAGGATGTCGGGTGAGGGCACGACTTTTAAATGAAATAACTCAGTATGTTAGGATGGATTTTCCATGGTGAGGGAACGAAAGACTAGAATGCCTCATTACAATCGAAGTTCGAGGCCGATTCCTTGAAGATGAGTATTTAACTGGATGTTTTATGTTTTAGTCATGTAACGAGCTGGAGGAACTCGGTGTTGAGAATGTTCCGAGAGGGAGTTAAACATAGAGAGTTTGCCTCAAGGGTGCTATGTGAGAAGCTGAGGATAATGGCATTTGTTGAGGAGGAATAAGAAACTTCTGGCAGATGAATTGGGATACAAGTAATTAAGAAGTTCATAGTGAGAACAATAGAGTTCGTCTTAAGGAAGCCTCAACATGAGGCAGAGTGAAAGTGGATCTGTTAAGAGACAACCATGGATCATAAGAGATATCATTTCGAGTATTTTAATTAGACTGAATGGAAGCTGAGCTAACCAGTGGGAAACTTGTATAGGTATATAGGGAAAGATTGGGGTTATTATAGAGTCGGGCTACAAGTAGATTTGGTATCAGGAATGTTGTAGAAGACGACACTGGCTGACAGAAAGAATTACCTGAAGCAATAAAAGAAATTTGACCTTGGAGTAGTCAGAGCATTATATGGCAAGAATTGCTGGCATCAACGGTTAAGAATGAAAAGTTTGATGTTGGGTACAAGATGGGACAATGTCTCCAGGAGTTGATCTACGACCTGGTTATTACCAGCTGGAAATCAAGGAAAGAGATATTTCAGGAATTTTTATTTTGTACTGAGTAAGGTGTAGGGAGTTGGTAACAAAGATTCTAGAATGGTTTAAGCTACAGCAGCACAGGTAAGTTCTTAAGTAGAGAATATTAGAACGGTATGGGCAAGTCCCCTTCAAGTTTACGAGCAGTATATGTGGACTACTCCCAGACGGAAATGGTGAGCGAATGACTATTATGCTGAAGACGCTAGTACCAAGGAAGCAGGGTCACAGGTAAGGTTCTACGAAGTGTCAGTTTGGGTTTCGTTAGGAGTACTCAGAGTAGAGCTATAAGAAGAAAGGACAGGTATGAGAAGATTTGATTTGAAGTCACGAAGAAGCTAATGAAGAACGTCTGAAGAACAGAAGGCATAACAAGACTGGAAAATGCGTCATCTATCGCATAAGTATCTCTGTAGACAACTACATCAGAGATGGGAACAACAGTAAAACTAGAGGTTAGACGGAATGAATGGTGTCAAATCAGAATTCAGAAGACAAGGTAAGAGTTGATTGGTATCTGGTGATGGAAGAATATGTGTGTGTTATGGTTAAGTATAGAGGGATGGCATAAAGGACCTGATCTATGATGAGGGTATGGAACCGTGGGGGGTGCACCACAGGTTAGGCACGCCCAGGCTCAGATTGGCGCGAGGATGGGTCGAACCTCGCGGGAGGTGAAAGAATGGAACATTGTTGATATACTTAGAATGTTAAGTTGACAGTGATGTGTAGCATGAGGTACTTGAGTGTTGGGTTGTTAGTAAGAAAGATAATCTTGAGACTAAAATTTAGTGGAACGCAACAGATGGAAGGTTGATGTTATAAGTCTTTGACTGTATGAGGAGGAGATTGAATATGAGGTGGATCTCTTACTTGGAAGGTGTGTGTCAGTTAAAAGAGCGCCACAGGTTACAATTGAATGGACATGATAACGATTGAAATTGGTATAGTGTTAGTGTGCGGTGATGGACACATATGTTTTCTTTGGATAATGGAATCCAGAGCTTTGGTTTTGTGGAAATAGGGAAGAACCCCACGAGTATTATACAAGATAAGGTACAAGAACCAGATGAATGGTCCAAAGAGAATTTGGTGTGGAGATGGGATTTATAAGTGGGTGTTGTTTCACCTCCTAGGGTTTGTGGAACTAGGAGGTTTTGGCTGATGGTAGAACCTGGGATACTCGAATATGGAGAAGTAAAATAATGCGATGATGGATCAAAAGAATGGATCACATTAGACTGTAAATAAGGTGATGGATCAGGGGAGGAGTTGTAACTCAGCTGAATAAGATAGCTGTAACGACCCAAATTTGTTAATAAGGCTTAAGGGCCTTGATTAGTGTGCCTGGAGGGCATAATGGGAAATATGTGTGATTTTAATTATTAAGATGCATGACTATGATTTAAAGCATGTTATATGACTATTTGAATATCTGAGATGCATGATTATGTGTATTAGTATGCATATAGGCCATGATTAGGTTAGAAGGGCATAATCGTAATTTTGGCCATTATGGGCATAACTTTATTGATATATGTGATGATTGTCGAGACCACATTATTATGTGGATATGTCTGTGATCTGCGACTCGAGACGATCCTAGTGAGCAAAGTAGCGAAAAAGTCATGGCGGGGATTTATACCTGGCTCGGGGTGAGCTTAGGGGTATAAATGGGAGTTTAGTGAGTGTACTAGAGTCTATCTTGACATTGAGGAATATTATTGGTGATTAATTAGGTATCGGGAATTAAGCGAGAAATATTAGAGACACTCGAGGAGTTAGCGGGAATTGGGTAAAATGACTAGAATGCCCTTAAGTGGATTAAAGGGTTAGGAATAAAGGGGAGGGCATTAGGGTCATTTGGCTTTCTAAGGATGGAATTACTGAGACTTTATGTTAGTGGGAAGTGTAGAGAAGTGTAGAAGTCTGAAAGAGAGAAAAGAAGAAAAAGGAAGGAAAAAGAAAGGGAGAAAAACAGAGAGAGTTTTCTAAGGTCGGCTTAAGCTTCCTTCATCAATTTCTTGAGGATTTCTGGAGCAAAGCTCAGAGGAGAGCTGGGATAGACTGAACATCAAGGATCCTAAGCTAGGGTTGAGGAATTGGCAGAGGTTTAGCAAGAGGTCACTAACACTTGAGGTAAGACTTTAGAGTTCTTCAGTTTCAGTTTCTGGTTTTTGAGCTATGGTGTTTAAGTTGAATTGGATGGAAACTTTAGGGAATTCAGGCCTAAGGCTGAGGAGGAGCAAGCCAAGGAAGTCTAGAGGCAACTTATGGTCGAAATTGTAAGCTCTAACTTTGATGTTCAACTGGTTTCTGCTGAGTTTCATTGTCTGGAAGTGGCTATGGTGAATTTTGAGTTTGGGGATGCATGTGCTTGAGTTCAAGGTATTTGGGGTGCTTGGGATGAGTGGAGTATGGTCATAAGGTTGTTTTTGAGTTTGGGAAATATTTGGAGGAGTTTTGGTTGAAGTTGGTCCGAGGAAATCGCAGGAGGGAAAAACTGGTGTTAGGCTGCCTGTGACTAGCGCTATAGCTCTAGCCTTTGGGCGCTGTAGCGCTAGGCCAAGCTTGCTAAGGGGATTTTGCTGCTGTTTGTAGCATAGTAGCGCCCTCCCATGAGCGCTGTAGCGCTACCCTGCCTTCTGAAGAGGATTTTAGTGTTATTTGCAATGTTTTTTGACCAAGGGTTTGGGGTTTGGTTCCACCACCTTGTTTGGTGGAACTAGGACTTCCCAGGGGCTTGGGGTTAGCCCCAAGGCTAGGTTTTGGACTTGAGGATTGAAGATGACTTTGGCCTATGATTGTATTTAGGTGAGCGCTAGGGCTCGAGTGGGATCGTGCTCAAGGAGTCGAGGGATCAAAGCTAGTGAATTGAAAGGTAAGAAAACTGCACCCGGTTATATGTTTGTGATGGGACTAAGTACTCCCGATATTTGTATCATGTCAATGATGGTATTATGCCATGGGACATGTAAAAGCGGCCTAAGGTCGCCGTACACTATATTTGCGCACAGGGCACGGCTTGGCCACTGGTAGCCGAGGACAGCTTAATATTCACTGAGCTCGGTTTAAGCGGGCCGGAGTCAGTGGGATAACGGAGGGAGTGACCTAAGGGCGCTAGCCCTAGTTATCGTTTATGAACTGTAAATGATATGAGTTTATATGTTTAGTATGTGGAATACTTGATTATACTGAATGGTTATATGGTTGAGATTATATGATGCAATATGAGATATTGATTTGTCTATTGATTGCTTATGCTCTGTTGTTATGTTTTCTTGCTGGGCCTTGGCTCACGAGTGCTACATGGTGCAGGTAAAGGCAAGGGCAAGCTGGACCAATCTTGAGTTGGAGGGCTGTGGGGTTGAATGTACATAGCCAGCTATTCGATCGCCATGGTCGAGGAGTGGATCAGGACAGGGATTACCTAACTGTCTGTTTTGCCTTAATATGGCTTGTTATTGTATCCAAACCTTATGAATTTTGTAACCAGTCCTTAAACTCAATATTTTTGGGATCTCGTGTAAACAGATAATGTTACTTAATGAAAATGCGACTTTTGAGACCAAAATATTTTAACCCTAGTTCCTCTATAGTTTCGATAACACGCTTTTAATTAAATGACTTGATTAGCAAGTCTGGCCCTTTATAAACACACAGTGTAGCGGTCCTGGCTATCTAGGGCGTTACAATAGCATACTTTGGTTTGTATAAATTGGTAATGAAATAGGGCATTGGTAATGATGAATTGAGACCATATAGTTTCTAAGTTATGGAAAGGGACCTGAGATCGAAGAAAACAGAGTAGTAATCTGGAATTACTGATTGATTGCATAAAGGATAGCAATCTGAGGGTTTAACAATTATGTTAAGGGTATAAGCATTGAATGTGCAACTTTTAGAATATCAAAGGAGGTGTATTCTTTGATGAGACAGTCACGGTATTGGATGCTGGAGTACAGCTGAGGTGACAAGGCATAAGACTTGGTATGATAAAAGCAAAGAATTAAGAGTTAGAGGACACTACGGTTCAGTAATAATTCAGAGGAAAAGTAAAGAGGATGTTGGAATTCGTAAGGCAAGGGATGTCTACCTATCTGAAAGTTTATAGGAACCTGTAAACTGTTAACTTTGGAGTACGGGGTTCCAGAATGGGAGTTGTATATTCCTCCAAGTTAAGCAGCGAGGAAGAGTAGGATAGTGAGGAAAGAAAAAGGGAGTTAGAATTTTCGTTTCGACAAGAGTTCTAAAGTCGTACTAAGGATTTGGCCGCGGGCCTATAAGTTGATCTTATCCTGGTAAGGATGATGATTCATAAGAATTTTGACATTGAGAATAATCAACGAAGAGATTGCTGTGAACTAAGCAGACACTGGAGTTTTGTAAATTTAATGTATAAGTAAAAGTTAAAGAAAGTATGGTTATCAAACAAGATCTTGTGGAACAAGAATGTACTCGCGCATGGGTATTACTAATGATTAAGGGTAAAGGCATTGGACCTTGGGAATTTTCATAAGAGGTATGAGGTATACAGCCTAATGCGTTCAAGTAAATTTCAAGGACGAAATTATATTAAGGAGGGGATAGTACAAAGTCTTGCGGAGCAAGACCATCTCCTTGGTGAAAGTTCTGTGGAGAAACAACAAGGTTAAGGAGACGACGGGGGGAACTTGAGACAGAGATGAAGGAGCGGTATCCCGAGTTGTTCAGGTAATTTCGAGGACGAAATTTTCGTAAGGAGGGGATAGTTGTAACGACCCGAATTTGCTAATCGGGCTTAGGGCCTTGATTAGTGTGCCTGGAGGGCAATAAATGATTTAATATGCTTTAATATGTTAATGGGTGAATTAATGTGAATATATGATAGTTATGCATGTTTAGTGAGTTAAATGTGCATGTGGGCCCTGTTTGGATATTAGGGGCATGAATGTTATAAATGTTATATATGTGATATGTCTGTGCAGCATGATCCGAGACAGTCCTGGGGAGCGCTTAACTAGAGAGTCACAATGGGGTTGAGATTCGGACTCGGGGTGAGTCGAGGGGTAATTTGGGTACTAGGTGTTATGGGATTATCGAGACATGAAAATAAATATTTGGAGATATATTTGAGGATAGAATGTCTAGGCAGGAATACTGGGGAAATTTACCATTTTACCCTCGCGGACGTTTTGGTACCCCAAGCCTTGAGGTAACCCTTTACACTTAAGTCAAGTAAAACAAAATAGGAGAATAGTTTAGAAACTTTAGAAACCGACTCATATTTCCTCCAAACTAAAGGTAGTTCTTACTTCCCTCTCTCTCTTTCACTCTCTAAGGAAACTCAAGGGAAACCTAAGGGAAATCAACTTAAGGCTAAAGGTTTTCAGCTGGGGAAATATAAGGGAACTTGAAGTTTGATGATTGAGGCATAGGGAGAACTGGTTCAGAAGCTTAATTTAGTAAGAGGGTTTCGGCGAGGCTCACGCTAGAGGACTGTGCTCGGGGCATCGGTGCTCAGAACGCTTGGAACTCAGGTAAGAGAACCCTTGTTCCCATAGAGCTTGTGTGCAGGGCTGAGCCCAACGTGTTTGAATAGAATAGATATGCAGGGTCGAGCCCAATATGTTAGAACTGCGGGGCGTAGCCCTTTATCTGATTATGCTAGAATTCTATACTTGCTTGTTATGCTATGTATATTATGATGTGAATGGTCGGCTTGAGTCGGGAACGGTGTAGACTGAGAACGGCGAAGGGCCAGAACGGCATTGGGCACGTTGAGTGCAAGGCCGAGAACGGCAAGGGGCTGGGAGCAGTGTTGAGCACGTGAAGTGCGAGTTGCCAAGGCGAGTCCCAAGAAGGATACCTGGGATATTCTCACGGCGTGGTCCGCGAACCCAGGGCTTGGTAAACACCTGGGACGGCTAGGCCGTATGTGTTTAGCCATTGGTGGGCTCCTTATATGCTTGATATATGTGTTGCATATGTTATCTGTTTGTGGGTTTTCTTGCTGGGCTTCGGCTCACAGATGCTCTGTGGTGCAGGTAAGGGTAAAGAGAAGATCAACCAACCATGAGTACAGCAGGCGTGAGGCGGCGTGTACATGTTTGGCCAGCCTGGCTGCCACAGCCAGAAGAATTTGGGAGATGCTTGTAAATAAACCTAGATTTTGTCGTCTAGCCGACTTGGTTCAGTTTATATGTTGTAAATATTTATAAACTGTATTTTGGGATCCCAAGTGTAAAAATTTTATAATTTTCTATGGAAATTACTATTTCTAAAGTCTTTCCTCTGTTTATGGCTTAATTACACTGTTTGACTTAAAACCTCGATTAGCGAGTTGAAAGCACGTTTTTAAACTCACTTAGTAACGGCTCTATGGAAGTAGGGCGTTACAAAACAAATGATAATTAAAAGGGTAAAATGGTAATTTTATTCCCGATTAATTGCGAACCATTATTAGAGGGCCAATTTGTATGCAATAATTATATCAATGGATGCTTTATAATTATAAAGTACTCAGTAAATGAAATGTCTATAATTACAAGAGTGTGGTCTCATATTTATAGTGGAATAATCATGAGATTAATAAATTAAGATTATTTAATTAAAGAGTTTAATTATTGGAGCTTGGAATTATAGGTCCATAGGTCCCCATAGCGGCTCTATGAACACTATTCAAGGTAAGAGTTGATATGAAGGGGAAAAATAGTTTGAAGACATATTTGAGAAGAAATTTGTTCTTCAGACCAAATATGCAATTATATGATAATAGTTAATTAATTATAAATTAGTTGGAGTTAACAAAATTAATTAATATTTAATTATTGTATAATTTTCAAAATTATATTAAATAATTAAATTAATTTCAAATTTTAATTAAATAATTAATTAATTATAATTTTCGAAATTATAATAAATTAAATATTTATTTTCGAAAATATTGGATATAATTAATTGGTAGAATTAATTAAATATCTTTATTTGAGTGGGAGATAATAATCTGATAAGTTCAAATTGGATTTGAATTTAAAAGATTAATATTTATTCAAATAATTAATTATATTTGATAATTAATTAAAAAATAATTAATTTAAATTTGAATTCAAATTTGAATTAGTTATGAGGTTGATAGATTTTATCTGACAAAGAAGTTTGAATAAATAATTAAATAAAAATTGAAAAAACCAACATCCCTAAAAATAGGGATGCTACACGTGTACACACAGTGGCGTGTAGGGCTATTTTTCAAGGAAACGATTTTCATTTTTATTTATTTAGTTAATGGATAATTCAAAAAAAATAGTTTTTGGATTTTTTCATTAATAAAATAATTAATTATTTAAAAAGTAAATTGTACGATGGTTATAGATTTATTTTTTAAATTTGAATATTTTTCTTTTAAGTATGACTAATCAGAAAATATTCAGATATCTGAGACAACTCAGTCTATTCGCTCTGTGAAAAATAGAACGATAGTTTTCTCTCCCTGAAAAATAAAGAACAAATTCTCAGGCCTATTATCTTGATCTCATGTGTTGAGTACATCAAGTAGAATCATAAATAAACTATCCTTCATTCTCTAAGTGTCCACAAACTTCTTGAGGTGTAGAGAACGCTTTGGAAGATCTTGGTGAGAGTACGTGGGAGCAGCTTGGATAGGAAGATCATTCTTATGACGAAAAGATAGCAAGGACACTTGATAGGCTTCAAGAGGTATGAATTCTATCCTTAATTTTCTTATGATTAATGTATGTATATTAATGGATCCGCATATTTAAAGGTAGTTTAAATATGTTAGAAAATTTTTGTTGTACACTGGGCCAACCCCACCACCTTTCCGCTGCGTATTAGGAAATTCATTCCTAACAATTTGTACCCGGGCGGTCATTAATCTCTGCATACTTTAATTACTGTGTGGGCGTAATATGCATTCTTATGTTATTGTAAATATGTGAATGGATGGATGTATGTATGATTATAGTTTATTCTTAAGGGTCGTTAATTATATGGTGTTTTGGGTTATTAGGAAATGTTCTTAAAATTCTAGATGAAAATGTAATCCATTTTGGGGCATAGGAATTTTTGTAATTTTAATTTTTTACGTTAAAATTTTTTGTAAAATTCTGTAAGGCCCAAGGCACGGGTTCTGAGCCTTGAAGCCCAAGCCTCACCCAGCCGCATGTGCGCCCAGCCCCTGCGTGCTGCCTGCCCAGCGCGCCATGTGCACCACGCCCAATGGAGTGGCCGCGCCCCTGTGCACCTCGCCTGCGCGCCCCTGCGCGTCCCTACGCACCTTGGCAGCGCGCCCCTGCGCCTGCTACTGCTGCACCCAGCCGCGCGCCCCTGTCTGCCACACCCAGCAGCCACCATGCGCCCCAGTCATGCCCTATGCCGAGCCATCCTATGCAGCCGCCCCTAGGGTTTTAAACCCTAAGGCTTGCATCCAAAAATTATCCATTTAAATTATGGGCTTAATTAAGTTAACCCATAATTAAAATTGTTTTATTTTGAATTAATTGTATGAGCTCGAATTCAAAACTGGGCCTAACAACTTATCAGGCATTAAAACCCACATTAATTATTCTTAAAATTTGTTTAAGATAATTAAAAGTTATTTTAATTCAAAATTAAATGGATAAGTGGCTTAATGGATCAAGACTACTTGTGAAGGCCCAAAGTTAAAGATAATGATCTCTTTAGGTCTTATTTAGTTTCTTACATTTTTGTGTATATTTTTGCAAGTGTTAAATTTTTCTAGAAATACCCAAGACACCCGGCCCGTATTTATTTATTTAGTATTTAATTATTTAAATGTTTGAATGTGTTTAAATTGTTTAATACTTAATCAGATGGCCTCGCTAGGAGGTGCATGCCTGATGGCCCGAGGACCTAATGAGAGTGTAGGCGTATGGGGGTCTAAGTGCGTTCTTTGGGTCTTTTATAAGCATGGAACATTGAGCATCCACGGGTGTATGTCCCGGGCGTCTTTGGCAGCGTTTACGCGCATGAGTGCATCTTGACCCGCGAGCATGTCAGCCTTGCGCGGGCACGTCGGACCTCACTATGTGAGGGCGTTGTGCACCTATCCTCTTGCAGTATTCAATGTGGCCCCTTAGCTTAGCAGAGCCAAACCTTGTGGCTCATAATGTGTTATTTCTCAGGAGATGATCTCTTGTATTCAACAAGGCCTACAGGCTCGGGCCCAATAGCATGAATAAGTGACCTTTATCCCTATGTTCCAACCTAGGACTAAAGAGTTTTTATTTGGTGGATTTTTTTCATCCACACTTGCCCCCCAGTCTATAGGGAGGCCTTTAGGCGTTCTTGTAGACTCTTCCCTTCCTTTGTATTATCCTTTTTTTTTTCTTTTTTTTTTTTTTGGTATTCATCATGCTCGAGGTCCTTTGGAACCCACGCGAAAGGGGGTTCGATAGGTCTCTCTTTGGTGCACCTTGGTTGCACCTATAAGGATATATTGACCCCTTGGGTTCTAGTTATCCTTTTATATATTTTCGCGTGCGCTTATTATTTGTTGCGAGAAGCGTCCTTCTCGTCATTAGGCATAGTACTATTTTTGCAAGCGTCTTCTTTGAGACCCTTTTTGCAAGCGTCTTCTTTGAGACCCTTTTTGGAAGTGTCTACTTTGAGACCCTTTTTGCTAGCGTCTACTTTGGAGACCCTTTTTACGGGTGTCTAATTATGAGACCCTTTTTGCAAGCGTCTACTTTGGAGACCTTTTTTGCAAGCGTCTGCTTTGGAGACCCTTTTCCGAAGCGTCTTCTTTTGAGGTGATCTCCCCTCGGGTAGGGAATTTCATGGCTAGATGGTCTTCGTTCGATCTCCAACTTGGTCAGCAACCCCTCTAGCACGATGCCCCCCTTCTATACGGAATCCCCAAACATATTGGTAGTATGGCCATTGGAGGAAGGTTCGCTTTCTTCGACCTGGAAGTTCTTACGGCCCTCTTCCACACGTATGTACCTCTGTGCTCTCTCTCGAAGTCGTCCAAATCTAAAACTTCTCTTTTGAGCATGCTACTCCATAACTTGCTTCCTGGACGAACTCTGGCTGTAATAGCCATCTTGAGCTCCGCTTTGTTTAAATCTCCCACCTTTGTTGCTTCTATATTGAACCTATGGATGTAGTCCATCAAACTTTCATTCTCGCCTTGTTTGATGTTAGCAAGGCTGGTAGTTGGCATGACGTAGTCACACGCTGCATGGTGTTGCTGATGAAATTCATCAGAGAATTGTTGCCATGACTTGATTGTTCCTGGCCTTAACCTCCTGAACCATTTGTACGCCACTCCTTTAAGAGTAATGATGAAGGAATGACATTTTGCTCTGCTGTTGACCCCCCTTAACCTCATTAAGTTATTGAAGGAGTCTAAGTGATATTTTGGATCTGTAGTACCCTCGTACGGAGTCATGTGAGGCTTTCTGAAGCCAGTGGGCATTTTTTCAGCCTGAATCTCCCTTGTGAAGGGTGAATCACGGTCGAATTCTCCGTCATCCATGTGCCCCCCAAGTGCAGTGGTGATCTTGCCTCGAGGGCTTCGCATTTTGGTGTCTAGTCCCCTCCTCTTTTTGCATAAGGAATTTTGCGGGTTCTCGGGCTGATCCCTTGACTTGGTTGTGTCCCTCGGTGGAACCGCGGGGGGTATGTCCCTTACTTCTGACCTCTCCCCATGGAGCCTTTTTCTTAGGCCAGGGGGTGCCCCTTTTGGGGGGACTTCGGCCTCGTTCTTATGACCATCATCTTCTCTCTGCCTATGCTCCTGGGGACACTTCATTGGCCTATGTCCTCCATGGTACTTTGCCTGAGGGGTTTTACTGGCGGAAAGATGGGTTCCCCCATCGTCTATGGGGACAGTGTTTTCCCCTTTTTCATGCTCCTTCCCTTTACGCTTTGGGAGGGGTATGCTTGACTTCCCTTGCCGTAGGTTGTTTAAAACCTTCTGCGTGTTCTCTATCATGGCTTCCAGCCTCCTAGACTTTTTATGCAACTCGTGAATCTCATCCTTGTAGAAGCGCGTCCTTGAGCTGGAACTTACCGAGCGTACCCCGGGACCCTTGCCTGGCCAGTGCGTCGAGGGACCGGGGTCCCGGTGGCCTGAGCATGGGGTCAACCGGGGCCGGTTAAGTGGATACACTAGTGGCTCTGAACGACCTCCGTCGGGCTGGGTAGCTGGGGACGATGCTTCCTTCTCCTCCTCCAGGGGAAGAGGTTCTTCTGGTCCACCTCCATGCTCGGGCAGAGGGGGGTCTTTCTTGGAAGGCCTCCGCTCTACTTCGTGTCGGCGAACCTCAACCTCTTGTATTTGTCATAGGCGTTTTGAACGTCTTAGCATCTTTCTTTGTTGGAAATGATGGAAGAACACTGGCTTGATGCTTGTTCTTCCCACAGACGGCGCCAAACTGTTGACGGTGAAATCTCGTCAACGAAATTAGGTCGGAAAACTCAAAGGTAAATGCAACGATGTTTAGATAAGAACATAGAATTAACTTATGAAAGGATAAACACAGATGAATAATGGAGTGAAAAATGTATATTGCTTAATAGCCTCTGCATACAATGAATTTTCCAACCCCCCCTCAGGTGGTGTTCCAGTCCATTTTATAGTAGGCTCTAATGGCCTTAGATACATGGTGGTCTAGGGGACCAAATGGTACATAAGTACTATGTCAGGGGAGTGGCTTCAGAGGTTGTGGTCGTACATCAGTATAGGAGCAGGTGTCAGGAGGATGTCTCCACTACTTGTCTGTACCCATGTCTGATGAGTGGCGGCAGGCGTAGTGGCGCAGGTGGTAGTGGTTTCGACTCTGACCCTTGGCCGTAGACGTACGGGCCATAACTCTTACCCTAGCAGTCCCACTGGTACTGGTGTCCGTACTCAGTACTAGGTCGTACAAGTACGTCCCATTCGACTCGTATTAGAGCCTCTAAGCATAGGGGTCTCAAGGTGTAAGGAATGGGACCCTTGGTGCATGGCCCTACTCATGTGGCCACTAGGTGACGTAGCTCTCATTCCTTTGTGAGGCCCCCTCGGAAGGCTTATTGATGGTGCGACTCTCTTGGCTGTTCACAGGGCCAAATGTGTTGCGGATGTGACTCCCATGAGGCTATATGCGAGGCCGCCACCATGGGGCCTATCTGGCGAGGCCACTCCGTGGGCATGGGCGAGGCTACTTTGAGCCTAAGTGGCGAGGTCACCTTGGGGGCCATGGGCGTGGCCACTTTGAGCCTAAGTGGCGAGGCCACCTTAGGGCCATGGGCGAGGCCACCTTGGGGACATGGAGGGCCTCGCTGGTGGCGCGTGCCTGATGGCCTCGCTAGGAGGTGCATGCCTGATGGCCCGAGGACCTAATGAGAGTGTAGGCGTATGGGGGTCTAAGTGCGTTCTTTGGGTCTTTTATAAGCATGGAACATTGAGCATCCACGGGTGTATGTGCCGGGCGTCTTTGGCAGCGTTTACGTGTATGAGTGCATCTTGACCCATGAGCATGTTAGCCTTGTGCGGGCACGTCGGACCTCACTATGTGAGGGCCTTGTGCACCTATCCTCTTGCAGTATTCAATGTGGCCCCTTAGCTTAGCAGGGCCAAACCTTGTGGCTCATAATGTGTTGTTTCTCAGGAGATGATCTCTTGTATTCAACAAGGCCTACAGGCTTGGGCCCAATAGCATGAATAATTGACCTTTGTCCCTATGTTCCAACCTGGGACTAAAGAGTTTTTATATGGTGGATTTTTGGCATCCACACCGGCTAGTGCTGCTAAATAGGCTTGTAAAGGATGTTCCTTTAAGAGAACTATATATTGGATATCTCCCTGTTTGTGAGTCCTGTCTAGAAGGCAAAATGACCAAGAGACCGTTCTCTTCTAAAGGTTCAAGAGCCACATAACCACTTCAGCTAGTACATACAGATGTTTGCAGTCTACTTAATGTACAAGCAAGAGGAGGTTATGAATACTACGTCACTTTTATTGACGATTATTCAAGATATGGTTACCTATACTTAATGCAAAGAAAATCTGAAACTTTTGGATAGTTCAAAGAATTTCAAGTTGAAGCTAAAAAGCAATTAGGTAAGTCACTAAAAGCCCTTTAATCTGATCGAGGAGGAGAGTACTTGGATTTTGAATTCAAGGACCATTTGTGTGAGCATGGCATTCAATCCCTACTCACAGCACCTGGAACGCCATAGCAAAATGGTGTTTCAGAAAGACGGAACAGAACGTTATTAGATATGGTTAGATCAATGATGAGTTTCTCATCATTACCACTGTCATTCTGGGGCTATGCGATTCAATGTGCTCTATACATATTAAATGTTGTTCCATCTAAGTCTATCCAAAAGACACCCATAGAATTATGGAATGGTTGTAAACCTAGTTTACACCATTTTCAAATTTGGGGGTGTCCTACACACGTGCTTAAAGGAAAGATCGGGAATTTGGAATCACACTCTGAAGTGTGCATGTTTTTGGGATATTCCAAAGAGACCAGAGGTGGAATTTTCTATAGTCCAAAAGAAAATAAAACATTTGTATCGACAAATGCAACTTTTCTTGAACATGACTATGTTAATAACCACAAACCTCGCAGCAATGTTGTTCTGGAGGAGATGGTGTCGAATGAAGTTGCAAAGTCACCATCAACAACCAATGAAAAACGGTAAGTGGAAACTGCTAGTTCTAGTCAGAATAGTAGTGAACATCGTCTAGTCGAAGGGTTAGTAAGCAACCCACACGCTATGAACAAGAAGTTCAAATGCTTGTGTCTGACACAAACAAAGATGATCCATTGACATTTAAAGATGCAATGAATGATTCTGACAAGGACAAATGGCAAGAAGCCATGAACCAAGAAATGGAATCGATGTATTCCAATTCTGTCTGGGTTCTTGAAGATCCATCTGAGAATATCAAACCCATTGGTTGCAAGTGGATATTCAAGAAGAAAAGAGGAGCAGGTGGGAAAGTAGAGACTTTCAAAGCAAGGCTTGTAGCCAAATGTTGCACATAGAAAGAAGGGGTTGACTATGAAGAAACTTTTTCTCCTGTAGCCATGCCAAAATCCATTCGTATACTCTTGTCCATAGCTACATGCATGGATTATGAGATTTGGCAAATGGATGTCAAAACAGATTTTCTGAATGGCTACCTTGACGAAACCATTTACATGTCTCAACCAGAAGGGTTCGAGTTAAAAGGTCAAGAGCAAAAGGTTTGGAAGCTTCTTAGGTCCATTTATGGACTCAAACAGGCTTCTAGATCTTGGAATCTTAGATTTGATGATACAATTAAAAAAGTTTGGTTTTGAACAAAATATTGATGAACCTTGTGTCTATAAACAAATCAAAGATGGTGCAGTAGTATTCCTCATTCTTTATGTTGATGATATATTACTGATCGGAAATGACGTAACATCATTATCAAAAGTAAAGAACTGGTTAGCTGAACAATTCCAAATGAAAGATTTAGGAGAAGCCAAGTATGTTCTGGGCATTAAGATTCTTAGAGATAGACAGAATAAAACTTTGACATTGTCTCAAGCAACTTATATTGATAAGGTGCTAGAACGCTTTAATATGCAAAACTCCAAAAAGGGTGATATGCCAACCCATTCTGGAGTATTCCTTTCCAAGGAGCAGTGTCCTAAAACACCTCAGGAAGTGGAAGACATGAGACAATATCCCTATGCCTCAGCAGTAGGCAGTCTAATGTACGCCATGTTGTGTACAAGACCTGACATTTGTTATGCAGTAGGGATAGCCAGCCATTATCAATCCAATCCTGGATTGAGTCATTGGACTGCAGTAAAGAATATTCTCAAGTATCTTAGAAATACTAGAGATTATATGCTTGTATATTCAGGTGGAGACCTGAACCCCACTGGTTACACTAATTATGATTTTCAATCAGACAGAGATAGTTGGAAATCGACTTCTGGATCAGTGTTTACTCTTGGAGGAGGAGAAGTAGTCTGTCGAAGTGTTAAACAAACCAGCATTGCAGAATCCACCATGGAAGCCGAGTTTATAGCGGCTTGTGAAGCAGCTAAGGAGGCTGTGTGGCTCCAAAAGTTCTATTCCAATCTAGAAGTTGTACCAGATGTGGATAAGCCACTAGTCATATACTATGACAACAGTGTCGCAGTAGCTAACTGAAAGGAACCACAGAGTCACAAGAGGGGAAAGCACATCGAGAGGAAATATCACTTGCTAAGAGAGATAGTTCATCGAGGAGATGTTGCAGTTATGAAGATAGCTTCAGAGCATAATCTTCCAGATCCTTTCACAAAGACTTTATCCATAAAATCTTTTAAGGAGCATATAAGAAATATGGGAATGAGAGAGATGCATCATTTGCTTTAGGGCAAGTGGGAGATTGTTGGAAATGTGCCCTGAAATCATATGTAGTAGAAATCGTTTTATTAAATATATAAATGAATTGAATATGTTATGCATATATTTAATGGACTATAGTATTATGTGATAATATTATGTAAATATCAGGAAAAATTCATAAGTTCATATATGTAATCTCAAACACGTATTGGTACGGGAGGATTGTGTTTGAGATAAATGAACTTGAATAGTTCGCAGTAAAATAAAGTTATGGAATCTTTAGATTAATTACTGCAAGTATGGTCCACTAGTATTATGAATACATGTGATCTAGATCCGGATCACTAGTGTGGTAGGACACTTTAGTGTAGGTGCTTTAAATATTAGAGAATATATAGAACTGGACCAGATGTGTTTATTATTACTAAGTTATATACCATTTCGAAGTATTAATTAAATATATCAACTGATGATCATATACAAATAGATCTTAATCTTGAAGTTACTATGAATTCCTGTTTATGTTATATGAGTTCTTTGATTCACTTGTTAGGGTCTATTAGAATGATCAGGCTAGAAACTTTTGTTTTGAGAACTCATTGATGTAGATGGCTGAGGACATAGTATATAGATGTGGAATCTATGCCTTCTCACAAGAGATTGAATGACGGTTCTCTTAAGGGTTGACTTTTGGGACTGAAAGGTTATTGAGCTCAAATTCATAATTTAGTTATGAATTAACCTTCACTAGAAACAGTAAAAGAAAAAAAGAGATAATTAAGGAAACAAGAGATAATTAAAAGGGTAAAACAGTAATTTTATTCCAGATTAATTGTGAACCATTATTAGAGGGTCAATTTGTATGCAATGATTATATCAATGGATGCTTTATAATTATAAAGTACTCAGTAAATGAAATGTCTATAATTACAAGAGTGTAATCTCATATTTATAGTGGAATAATCATGAGATTAATAAATTAAGATTATTTAATTAAAGAGTTTAATTAATAATCTCAAATTTATTAGAGCTTGGAATTACAGGTCCATAGGTCCCCATAGCGGCTCTATCAACACTATTCAAGGTATGAGTTGATATGAAGGGAAAAATAGTTTAAAGACATATTTGAGAATAAATTTGTTCTTCAGGCCAAATATATAATTTATGATAATACTGATTAATTAATTAATTACAAATTAGTTGTAGTTAACAAAATTAATTAATATTTAATTATTGAATAATTTTTGAAATTATATTAAATAATTAAATTAATTTCAAAATTTAATAAATAATTAATTAATTATAATTTTCGAAATTAGAATAAACTAAATATTTATTTTCGAAAATATTGGATTTAATTAATTGGTAGAATTAATTAAATATTTTTATTTGAGTGAGAGATAATAATTTGATAAGTTCAAATTGGATTTGAATTTAAAAGAATAATATTTATTCAAATAATGAATTATATTTGATAATTAATTTAAATTTGAATTCAAATTTGAATTAGTTATCAGGTTGTTAGATCTTATTTGACAAAGAAGTTTGAATAAATCATTAAATAAAAATTGAAAAAACCAACATCCCTAAAAATAGGGATGCTACATGTGCACACACAGTCCATGGACTTTGTCTGGCATGCAGGGCTATTTTTTGGGGATATGATTTTCATTTTTATTTAATTAATTAATTAATTAATGGATCATTCAAAAAAATTTGTTTTTGGATTTTTTTATTAATAAAATAATTAATTAATTAAAAAGTAAATTGTAAGTTGGTTATAGATTTATTTTTTAAATTTGAATATTTTCTTTTAAGTATGACTAATCAGAAAATATTCAGATATCTGACACAACTCAGTTTATTCGCTCTGTGAGAAATAGAACGATAGTTTTCTCTTCTTGAAAAATGAAGAACTGATTCTCAGGCCTATTCTCTTGATCTCATGTGTTGAGTACATCAAGTAGAATCACAAATATTGTAATGCCCCGAATTCTCCGTTATGGTGTAATGGTGGGAATAGTAGGCCGGGAGGGCCATACTTGTTTAATTATGCCATTAAATGATAAAATGCATGAATATGTGGATTATATTATAATATGATGTTAAATGCATGCATGTGTGTGTCCATATTTATAATTACAAGGGTGTGATGATAATTTGGCCGTTGAGGGTAAATTGTATATTTGTACGCATGTTGGTGATATATTTTGAGACCACATTATAATGTGGGTTTGTTCGAGCCATTCAGCATGAGACGATTATGGTATGTTGATTATTGGTTTGGTCATAACAGGCTTAAGCTCGGGGCTCGGGGTGAGTCTCGGGGTGTTTTAATGATTAGAGTGTTACCGGGAATTATAGGGTAACGGGATATGAATTATTGGTGTTTGAGAATATCGAGATTAGCGGGAATTGGAGAGCGTTAATTATCTTTAACGAGATAGGTGGAAAGTACCGATTTTGCCCTTGGAATGACCTTAGAAGCCTTAAATGACCTAGGGGCATTTAGGTCATTTGGTTTGGATGTATATGAACCTTTAGTGGACTGTAGAAAAACAGAGCAAAAACAGGGTTTTTCCTTCTCCTTCCCGTGCATCATTCTCTTCCATTTCCTCTTTGGAGTTTTTGAGCTTGAATTGGGGAATTAAGCTTGGAAATCAAGGGGCTGAGTTTGTAGACTTGGTTCAGCCATTGAAGGAGGTCTAATCTCAGATTTGAGGTGAGTTTTAGCCATTGGTTTCTGGTTTTACTCTGATTTAGCTTTGAGTTTTTAGTTTGTAACTCTCTTGATGGATAGTTGAATTGATGGAAGTTTGATTGAAGTTTAACTTGGGTTTTGATGAGGGTTTGATATAGGTGATGTTTATGGGTGAGATTGGGCGTTTGGAAGAGGTTTGGAACTGGTTTGAAGGTTTGGTTCCGAGGGAAAACGCAGGGGAAAGCAAGCTGGTGCTTGCTGGTTTTGGTAAAGGGCCGCGGCATGGCTATGGTGAGCCGCGGCCTACGGTTGTTTTCGTGAGGGAAATGGCCCTGTCAGATGGGTGAGCCGCGGCCCATCAGGGCAATTTTGGCCAGAAATGTGTTTTTATCTTGGGGATTCAAGCCTTAGGCCTCGGGGTTGATCCTACTACCCTGTTTAGTAGTGTTTGATGTCTTGGAGGCTAGGTTTTGGTTTGGGAACCTTTTGTTATTCATTTTATTGATGGAATCCCATGATTGGTTATGACCAGGTAACCGCTAAAGGACCAAAAGGTTGATCGTTCTCGAGGGTCGTTCTTTTATTCATTCTAGCTCGAACCAGAGGTAAGGAAGCTGCACCCCAAACGTGACATGCATGGTTATTCATGAGTCATGTTGGTTGTATAAATGTGGACATGAATTGATTGTGGAATACTTAGAAAATGTTGCTCACTTGTGCATGGTACTGACTCATTAGTCAGATTTGGAAAATGTGCTAGTATCAACTGTGACCTGTGACTTATTAGTCAGGTTCAGCAGTGGTACTGGGCACTGGTCACATTGTGCTGACTCATTAGTCAAGACGGCCTTAGCGTGATTCACGCAAGACAACAAAGATTAGATCTAATCGACTTTCTGCATTGAATGACTCAAAGAGCATTAATGCCGGACCAACCTCAAGGTCGATGAATAATATAAGCACTTGAAGGCTAGTGGCTTACCTAGCAGCCACTCTTCCACTTGAAATAGTGACTTGCTTGTCAGTCACTCAGTATGGTTTATCAGGACCTCAAGTGATTTTCACTCATTTTTTTGAAAGCTTTGTGCTCAGTGTGATTATAATGATAATCATTTGATGATGTTTACATATAATGCTATGTTTTCTTGCTGGGCTTTGGCTCATGGGTGCTATGTGGTGCAGGTAAAGGGAAGGAAAAGCTCACCCATCCTTGAGTGGAGAGCTTAGGTGGTGATGTGTACATATGCGGCCACTTGACCACCACGACCAAGGAGTTCTCAGAGGAACTAGGGGGTTTACCCTATTTTTGCCGCTTAGGTCGGCGGGGTTTATAATTTTGGAACAGTAATGACCTTTTTGAAATGTAAATAACTTGTAAATGTTCTTGTGGGACCATGAACAGTTTTATGTATCAATAAAACATATCCTTTCCTTTTTATCGGTTTTCACCTTAACCCGTTAATAACACTTATAACACGTTTTTAACCAAAGGACTCAGGCAATGAGTAAAATTTCCGGTTCACCGTTCACCGTTCACCGTAGCTGTTCTGGGGTAACCAGGGCGTTACAAATAAACTCTCCTTAATTCTCTAAGTGCCCACACAATTCTTGAGGTGTAGAGAACGCTGTGGAAGATCTTGGTGTGAGTACGTGGGAGCAGCTTGGATAGGAAGATCGTTCTTATTACAAAAAGATAGCAAGGACACTTAACAGGCTTCAACAGGTATGAATTCTATCCTTAATTTTCTTATGATTAATGTATGTATATTAATGGATTCGCATATTTAAAGGAAGTTTAAATATGTTACAAAATTTTTGTTGTACACTGGGCCAACCCTACCACCTTTCCGCTGCGTATTAGGAAATTCGTTCCTAACAATCCTTAGCTCTAAGTAACTAGCCATAGAGCTAGGCAAACACTTGGGTCGGTCACCATAATAGTACATTGCTGATTTAGGCCTAAGCCTTTCGACCAGCGCACAACACACTATTGTCTTCCTTGACAAATAAGTCAAGCCTTGATCCAGGTATTCGAATATCGATACATAAATAGATATGGATAGACATACCTCAACAAGACAAGCACACATACATATTCATCACATAACATCACTAATTAACCATAATCATAGTAATAATCATGCTTATTTAACGAGGCCGAGCCTTAGCCACGCAACCCATGCGAACAGTCATGTAACATTTAAGCAAGTGTAGAATATTCAAGTGTGTTTAACCAACATGTGAAACGATAACTTAAACATAATCGTTCTTACGTGCCCAAGCCTTATTCATAATTATTATTAACAGTCTGGTCAAGCCCTAATGACATATAACACATGTTGGGTGCAGTTTTCTTACCTCAGGTTCGAGTATAGCGTAAAATAAGAACGACCCTCGAGTACGATCCCGGTTCTAAGCCCCTAGCGATAATCTAGTCACAACAATAATATAGGATTCCATCAATAACGAGCAAATAAAGGCTTCTAGACTGAGTCCTAGCCTCCGGGACCTCGAATTCTACTAAACCAAGTAGTAGTATCGATCTCGAGCACTAAGGAAAAGATTCCTGTCTCTAAAAACTCACCATGGCAAAAACAGCCCAGGTGGCCCGCGACCTGTCCTTGAGGGTCATGGCATGCCCCTCAAGTCAGAGGCCCTCCTCCCCTAGAAATGGAACACGGGCCACGACCTACCCTTGAGGGTCGCAGCGCGCCTCCCAAGGCCCTGGGTTCGGTTGGGTCGCGACCCCTCAAGAACAAGGTCATGACTTGGCCCTGCGAACTAAGATTTCCTCCATTTTTCATCAGCCAAATTCAACCAAAACAATCCCAATTCCACCCTAAACCAATAATTCAATCATGATAACAATTTTAATATCTTCCCAACAATAAAACCCAACTAGAATCTAGTTTAAAAACCAAACTTTCATACTTGAGCAACAAGCTCAAGAACACCTCAAAATTTAAGGAAAACAGAGCAGAAATCAATCTGAAACAAGGATTAATATATTACATTTGCTATGAATGGTGATCCCCTAGCCATAAGCTATCCGAATTCTAATCCCGAGCCTTCAATTCCTTAGTTTCTAGCAAAAATATTCTTACTTCTTCCAAGAGCTACCATAGAAAAGTTGAGAGAAAAATAGAGAGGGAGAGAGCCAGTTGTGAGAAGTGTTTATGCTTTTTTTCCTTGAGGCTTAAATGAGTTAAGCTAATCCCGAGGCTCGAGGTACCAAAAACGTCCCCGAGGGAAAAATGGTCAAAATCCCTAGTATTCCCTCCTAATCTTACTAACTCAAAATATATCCTCAATTATTTATTCCCATTACCCGATAACCCAATTTAATGCCAAATACCTTAAATACTCCTTGACTCACCCCGAGTCGGGTATTGGGTCCCGTTGTGACTTTCCTGCTAACTTGCTCCCTAGGATCATCTTGTGTCGAGTAACGCAAATAAATCCACATAATAATGTGGTCTCTCACATATATCACATATATACAATTATTCCCATAACAGACCAAATTACGAAAGTTTCCCTTCTAATAAGAAACAGGCCCACATGCATATTTAATATCCCTAAACATGCATAACTACTTTTATTATCATATAACTCACATAATCACAATAAAATATATCAAGTAAACATATAATTCCATATATTTCCATACTGGCCCCCTAATCAAGGCCTTCAGCCTTATTAAGTAATTTTGGGATGTTACAGTACCACTCCTCATATGTTATGATTCCAATTATCCTTCATTAGTCATAGAAAAACTCATTCAATATTGGATACCTCCTTCGAGGTTCACAATAAGCCAAGATGTTATTTTGCATTGAGAATGAAGAAACGAATTGCATCTCAACTATGTTATTGCCTTATATACACCTTTGTTGGTCTTGATAACCTTCTTCACTAACCATTTATTTCTTAACCAAAGATCCACACAACCTCATCATTTCATCATCATACTCATCGTGTCAGTTAATCCTTCATGTAAATTCTTGACATGTTTGAATGATGTGGTGTCCTTGCACATCCTGCACCATCATCCTCAAGGTATCTTAAGTTAGGATTGATGCCCTAAAAGCATGTAAAGACATTTTATTAGTTTTAAATAAAAGTACAATTTTATTATAGTTAAATGTTATAATTATTGTTTGAATCAGTTATATAATAATATCAAGAAAATTCCTTATTTATTTATGTGAATATGATCTTGTATTAGTACGAGAGAATTAAGATCATATATAATGAATAAAATAGCCAGTAACATATTAAAGTATGGAATCTTTAATGAATGGTTACTAGTAAGGTTTGTTAAGCATACAAGATGCGAGTAATCTAAATTCGAATTGCTGATGTGGATAGCCATCTTAGTAAATGTGTTGTATATAATAGAGATTATATAAAACAGGACCGATGAGAATTAATTTTCTTTATAAACTTGTCGTTTGTTCTAAAGACTTAATTCTTATCATAATAGTGATCATTTGTAGACTAGTCTAAATTCTGAGTATTCATGAACTCCTGCTTATTTTTATTGAATCTTTTGATTCACTCGTTAAATTTTTTTAGACTAATGAGGCTACTGACTTTTATTTTTGAGATTCAATACCATGGATGCTGCGAACATGAATTACAATAATGGAATCCATGTTTTCTTAACAGATCTAATATTGGTTCCCTTAAGGGTTAATTCTGGCACTAAATAATTGTTGAGCATAAATTTATAATTAGACTATAAATTAATTATTTGCTAGTGATTTAGTGGTACTTAAGGATCGAGAGGTAATTAGAAGGGTAAAACGGTTATTTTGGCCAGCTCTAATTAACAAACCAATAATTGAGGATAGAACTACATATATTGATTATATCAATTGACTATAAGACAAAACTCTATAAATATAATTCTATAAATACTTATAGCGCAATTCCATATTTATAATGGAGTAATAATGGAATTAATAAATTAGATTATTAGAATAAAGAGTATAATTAATAATCTGGTTTAGTGGAGCTTCATATTATAGGTCCATGGTCCTCAAATCACCTCTGTCCTACATTGTCAAGGGTAAATATTTGTAAAGAGAAAGGACTAAATTGCAAAGGAATTAATTTTCTAGGGCAAGGATATAATTATGTGATAATTATGGATAATTTATTAATTGTGAATTAATTAATTATTTAACAATATAGTTTTTATTTTAAAAAACTATAAGTAAAAATTAATATTAATCTTGTTTGGATTAATATGAAGAGAGATAATAATAAATATCTTATTTACAATATGATATTTATTTATTTAATTTAAAACTTATATTTTAAGATAAAGTTAATTTTGAATTAACTAATATTTATCTTGGGATAAATACATTGTCTTAAAGATTGATTAAACAAACAAATGAGAAAATCAGGGAAACCCTGATTAGGTTGGGCGACACACACTGTGCAGCATAGTGTGTGGCGCCTAACTCAGGGAGTTTTATCCCTGAGATTTGAATTTTAAATAATTTTTTTAATAATTTATTTAATTATTCTTTTCAAATATGATTTAAATAAATAATTAAATGTAAATATCTGATCAGTTTTAATTTGAATTATATTTTTAATAAAATAAAGATTATTTAATTAGATTAAATGTTTTTACATAAGTCTGATTGACTCTCTCCCTCTCTAAAGCGATAATTTTATCAAAACATGAAAACTATTCTAAACCTTCTCTCAACCAAACTTCTCTCGATCTCATAAGTTGAGTACATCTAGAGAGTCACATATCAACTTTTTGTATCCTACGTGCCTACACACGTCCTTGTGTGTTTGAGGAATGGTCGGAAGATCAGGGTGTGAGCTTTCATTTCTAGATTGGAAGATCGTTGATTTTAATACAAAAAGATTTAAGGACACTTGATAGGCTACAAGAGGTAATCTCTGATCTGTTCTGTATGTAATTTAATATTTATATATGTATTTGATCCTAACTGATATTAATATTTTTTTAAATTTGTCTATATATTCCGCTGTGTACCTTTGATTTGATCATTTAATACCAACAATTGGTACCAGAGCAGTCTATACATATCAACATACTGTGTGGGTTTCTTGCGTTTGTTATATGTATGTTGATATGTATATTAAATGGATGGATATGGCTTTTGAATGTATGGTTGAATGATGGATGGTTAATTATATGGTGCAATTGGGTTAGGAATTTTATTACTTTTCTAGATCTTGTGTAAGCCATAAAGGGCATAGTCTTTTTTGTAAATTTTATTTGTGAAATATGTATTTTAAAATTTTGTACACAAGAGTCGAGAAGGAACAAAACCCAGTCGAATGCACTAGCCTCGGGACAAGCCCAAGCCCTAGCCACGAGCAAGCCCTGCGACTCCCAGCGCACATCCCGTGCGCACGCCTAGGCTCCCAAGCCCCTACTCCCACGCGCACACACCCAGCCGCGCCCTAGTAGCGCCCCTGCACTCTAGTCTCCTGCAGTGCACCCAACACCTAGTGTTGAGTCCCTGCTACAGCCATGAACCTGAACCTAAGGCTAAATGGTGCCACCGGCCCTAGGATGGCTAGGGCACCAATCTTGGTGCCCAAGCCATAGTTCCTAATTTTGAGCAAAAATATTTTATTTAATTCTTTTTTAAGATTATTTGAATTTAAAAGTTTAATTATCTTATTTTATTTTATTAGAAAATAAAATATCGTCTGATTGAGTAAGATATTTTAATTTTTTAAGTTTAAATAATTATTTGAATTTGATTCTTTAATTATTTAAAGTCGACTAAATTAAAAAGATGACAAAAATGGTTATTTAATTAAAAGTTAGTTTTAATTAAATAAATTAATTAGAAAGTTTGTTTCTAATTAATAGGTTGGATATAACAAAGTTCCTAATGATTTGCAAGAAAGCCTAAAGGTGATAACTAAATTTTAGTATTGTTTTAGGATGTGTTTTTGTGGTAATCTTGAGTATTTATGTTTGTTTTTTGGAAGATTACGCTTGTTTTAGTCTTTGTTGTAGGTTGGTGCGTTGAATCATCACATAAATGTGAAAAGAAGAGGAAATGGTGAAAAAAGGATCTTCTAGTTGCCACTTTAATAAAAATGGTGCTAAGGACAAGTTATAATACATTTTTTGATGAAGGATGTTGAAAGGCTTAAATTTGAAAATAATGGAATTAGAGTCGCGACATGGGCTTAAGGGCCGCAACTCTAGTCAAGTTAGAAGCTCAAGGTTGCTGAAGGGAATTAGAGCCACTACATGCTCTTATAAGTCATGATGCTAGTGGAAGTTAGAGACGAACACAGGTGGGCATCAACACACGGGCCGCGACTGGGGTTTAGAGAATTGCAGCACCTGAAAACCTGAATCAGAATTTGAAGGGCCTTAAAAATGACATGGGCCGTGACCTAGGAAAGGCCAAGTCGCGACCCTCCTATGAAAAAAGAGGAAGTCGTATTTTTTTTAGTATAAATGCATACTTTAGGGTTTAATTAGGCTAAGGCCGAATTTTAATTACGAGTTTAGAGATAAAATTTGATTCAGAGATTAGTTTTTTCTGCACTTTCATTTTTTTTTTATTTATTCTTCAAGTTTTTGAATTTTATTTTTATGAATAATTATTTTGTTATTTTAGTCATGTCTGATATGAACTAAACTCTTCTATCTAGGGTTTATTGTAGTCAATTGAATTTCTATTTAATCTTATTATGATGTTCTATTGTTTCTTCTACTGTATTCTAATCTATATAATGTTTGCTCAATGCTAGTAAATACCTGATCAATATTTGCTTGATTTATGATTTTGATTCAAAATTTGAAAGATGAGAATTGAATATGCTATCTATATATAGACATAGGTTACATATTGGACGAAAGTACATGTATGGCTTGTGTAGTAATTAGGTTTCTATGGTTAATGCCTGCTATATGAAAACCTGCATATAGGTTGAGATCTTATATCTTGAAAAAGAATAGGAATCATTTTTTGTTAACCTGCTATTAGAATAGGACGATAGAAATTTAGAGCTAATTAATAAAATTAATAGAATGAAAAGTTGATGAAGTTAACACCCTAGTTTTTTATTATTGAATGTTGACCGCGACGTCAAAAACGATAAAAACCTTCAAGAGAAATAAACGACACATACGATTTTATAGTGGTTCAGCCCCAATGTGTTGGTAATAGCCTAATCCACTTAGAGTTGTGATTATAGATCTGCACTCAAGATCAGTTGAACCTGAGTCAACTGAGTTTCTTCTGTGCAGATTACAAGAATACAAGAATTCTCTCAAATACAAGTACTCTCTCTCTCTCTCTAGAAAATTCTGAATTAGAATCAAAAGTTCCAATGTCCTCTTTATGATGCCATAAGCCTTGTATTTATAGGCTCAGGATCGTACAGATGATATCCCCATAATCGAGATATTTTGCTATTCTCATTATATTTAATTTACAATAATATTCAAAATATAACAGTATACTATATTCGTGGGATAAACTGAGAGATTCCCGCACAAGCCAAGATCGATTCTTATTGAAGCTGTTTCTGGGATCTCTTGCGTAGCCTTGCTCTGTCTAGTCGATCCATATCTCATTCAGGCTGGTCAATCACACCTTCACTAGGCAGACACGCACTTGACTGGACAGACATGAACTTGACTGGGCAGACATGCACTTGGTTGGTCGGACATGGTCATGACTGGTTGGCCAAGGTCATGCCTGGGCAAACAAACACATGACTGGTCGGACATGGTCATGCCTAGGCAGACAAACACATGACTGGTCGGACATGGTCATGCTTGGGCAGACAAACATGTGACTGGCCAGTCAAAATTCTTCACTGGTCTACCGGGTCACTCCTAAGCCAAATCACCCAACTATTCCTTGCCATTTGTCATTTTTATTGCCACGTCATCGAACTCCAATTTTTGGGGATAACATTTGCCCCCCAAGTTTATTATATGATATACTCACATAATAAACTTTTCTTCTAGAAAAATTCTTTTGAGGTCATCCAAAAGCTTCCATTCGGTCGATAACTTTCACGTAATCCCATGATTGAACTTGTCTTTTGATTTCTTCAAATTCTATTTTGTGATCTTGTGGTAGTATCTAATGAGTAAGATGTCGTGGTAGTATCCCAAAAATAGCTTTTGAGGAGTCTTGTGGTAGTATCCCAGTCAAGTAGAAATACTTGACGACAGTGCACCAGATGGTAACAGCAGCAGTGCAAGGTTTGTTGAAACGACCTTCCAGGATAAATGCGATAGACCACCGGAGTGGCAGCCCATTTTGTGCCCGGATTAGAGCAGCCCAGCCGTCGGCAAAATATAAAGCATTAGTTCTGCCAATATATACAGAAAAGGCAGATCCCATCAGACATGTTGGGAAATTCGAGGACCAAATGGAATTGCTCGGAGTAAGTGACGATTATCGGTGTAGAGTTTTCCCGACTACATTGTCGGATACTGCCCAAGAATTGTATTGGAAGTTTAAGCCAAACTCCATTACCTCTTGGGAAGCATTCAGGAAGGAGTTTTGTGGACAATTCAACACTGCCTGGACTCCACCTGTTTATGCCAACCACTTGGCAGATATTAAACAAGGAAAAGATGAATCTCTAAAGAATTATATACAGAGATTCATGAGAGAAGCCAATAGAGCAACTGCTGTAGGAGATGAGGGAAAGATGGTTGCAATATCTGCTGGAATAACTTATCGGAGCCCTTTGTGGGATAGCATACATAGAAATCCAATTTCAACACTTCAACAATTTCTTGACCGAGCAGACAAGTATTTGAAATTGGATGATGCAATCGAGAAAGAGGAGAATGGCATAAACAATCTGGGCGGATCAACTGACTCTCCTAAGGATGGTGGAAAGAAACGTGGAAATAACGGGTCTGACCACCATGAGGTAAAGAAAGTAAAGTTGAGTTCAAATGAAAAGCCAACCAAGTATGAGCCTCAGTTCACTAACTACACCACTCTCTCGACCAGCCGAGCAGAAATATATCTTGCTAGTCATGAAGAGGTTCCCTACAAGAAGCCTCCCCCCATCAGGAAAAAGATGAGGAAGAGAGATATGAATAAGTTTTGTCGTTTCCATGGTGATTATGGTCATGACACGAATGAATGCAATCACCTCAAGGACGAGATAGAATTTCTTCTCTGGTCGTGCAAGTTGAGGCCATAAACAAAACTCTGAAGGACACCTTAAAAAAGCATCTAGAGCGAGCTAAGGGTGATTGGGAAGAAGAATTGCCAGAAGTCCTTTGGTCATACAAGACTACTGCCCGGACAGCAACTGGTCATACCCCCTTCTCCTTGGCATATGGGTATGAGGCCATGTTACCTGTGGAAGTAGACCCACCATCTCATCGAAGGACCATGTACAACCAGGAGGAGAATCATCAATTGCTAGCAGAATCTTTGGATTCCCTCGAGGAGAGGTGAGAAAAGGCAAGCCTGAGAGTTGTTGCTCATCAGCAAAAAGTAGCGCGCTATTTCTATTCCAAAGTCCGAGATCGAAAGTTCCAGGTCGGAGATTTGGTCCTCAGAAAGGTGTTCATCAGAGACCCGGCAGCTGGAGTACTAGGACCAAATTGGGAGGGACCGTATCAAATTGAGCAAGTCTTGCCACTCGACACTTACAAGCTTGCTCGGTTAAATGGAGAGCTGATCAGGAACTACTGGAATGGCGAGCACTTGAGGAAATATTATCAATGAATACTACTTACAGAGTAGTAGCTTTGTATTAAGTGCTGAACTTGTTATTTAAGCTTGTTTGTGAACTGGCTATTTGCTAACCAATCATGTTATTTTGTTTGAGACTCATAATTAGACACGTTTTGTCATTTATTTTTACGAGTAATAAAAGAGATCACGCGCAGCGTGGTCGAATCTTGCAACAAATTTTGCATATGTGTTGATTATTCTTGCTTGGCAGTGTTCAACTGTCATTACAATTTAAAACAAAAAAGGTCTTCTAAAAAAATATATATATACCGGGTAGTGTTCAACTGGTCGGTATCCATTAGATGAATGACCAACGTTTAAATAGTTGCATGTTTTTGCAGTGGTTAACTATTGAAATATGTTTGTATATTCTATGTGTTTCACGAGTAGTAACTGCTTGGAAAAATTCGGTCAAGTAGCAAGTGATCAAGGATTTTTCAACCCTCAATCACTTGGGGGGTACATAGGGTATACTGGCGTGCACTTCAACACAGGCAATAAGAGCATGAGCAAAGATATTTGTTTTTAGGCTGACTTGTAAATTTTTGAAGTCCAAAAAGGCCATTAAGCTAACTTGTTTGACAAATCTTAAGTAACTTGGAATTTTTTAAAATTTTAAGTTAGAAGCAGATATTCGTGTGACAATAAACGTTATGCTCATAAAATGTTAGAGCAATAAGAGCGTGAGAAAGTATACTTAGTATGGACTTATGAAATGTCTAGAATTTCTAAGTTAGAAAACTAAGTACTCATGCGAAAATATAAGGCATAGATCAGGGTGACTTTGCTATTCACAATAAACTTGTAATGTTTTAAGTATAAAAAGAGTAGAATGTTTCAAGTTAGCCAAAAAATAAAAGTAAAGTACAAATGCCAAACAGCTCGATCATTCGAGCAAGAGTATATAACAAAACACAAAACAAAGTATGATAGAGAGCTGGTAGGATGACAACTTGTCTGGTCAGGCGAAGGCTTCTCCAGTCGGATGAGGGGTCACTAGTCGGCCCTGGCAGGTTGGTCAACCCCTTCCGCAGCTTTAGCTGCTCCTTCCAGTCGGAATGATAGCGTGGGAGAAGTAGATGTGGCACCGGTAGGATTAGCAGCTTCCTCAGTGTAACATGCCAGCCTTGATGGCATGTTACAAGCTAGGATGGCGCTCGGTCAGATGCGCACGCGAGGGTGCAGGCTGGTGAGCATGCTGATGCCTAGTTTGTACGGCAGTGGCATTTTCGTAAATATCTTCAATATTGCCCGGAAATGGACGGGACTTGGTATGTTCCATATTGAAGGGTCAATGAACGCAATGGTATGATCGGATTTGGGAGATTCAGAGAATTGGCGAGCTGGAAGCCAAATATGTCTCCCAAGCGAAAATCATATATGTTCCTGGTAGAAGGCTAAAAGCTCAGAAGGCTCTTTGTAGGGGGAGCACCTGGTGTCAGCTCTCCACCACCCCCTGGCGCAGGTGCGTCAAGTGAGCTACTACTAGTTGGGAGGACTAGTAGGGCGGGCATATGAGGACCACGAGGGGACTCATATGTCTCCATGAGTAGGAGTACTCATGGACATTACCGGGCCGCCCCGGTAGTGCGTCGAAGTGTTCTGCCAGAGGTTTAAGGGTACGGTTCCCTTGGCTTGCCGGAATGCCGCTTGCATGGAACGTGGCCCAAACCCTCGAGAGATGTCATGGTGCGCCATGGCCATGAATCTCGACACGAGATGGCACGGGAAGTCATTCGTGGGACTTGTTAGCATGCAAGCATTGGAGGGTGCACTATGCTTGAGTAGGACAGAGGTCCAGTGTATGCTACTAGTCTGGCAGCCAGTCTCGAAGGCCTGCCAACATGCATGATGGTATGGTGCCTTGAGGATTGGACCATAGACGTATGGGAGTCCTTGGTCTGTGACGTGAGCTAATCGGATAGTATCGAATGGGACATGATGGGAGGTGTTGGCACGTCAGCTTGGTGTTGGCTCTTAGCCACACATGCTACCTTGACTTGCGAATGTCTGGGTGAGCATTGGTGTTAGGATTTGCCTTGCCATAGTGAGAACCTATGGACAGTGTGAGTGTCTTGGCTAGATAGCCTTGATGCATGGTTGCACTCATAGATGCTTGAGAGCATGACTCAGCGAGAGTTGTTCGAGAGACGGAAGTGTGCAGAGGCACACGGTCGCGCGAAAAATGTGCCCATTGTTATTCGAATGGTTGGAAGGCTGACCTTGGCTCAGAGGAGTCAAGGTACCGCACGGGCATTTCCGCTGTCAAAATGTCAGCCCGTGACAGTTGGTATCAGAGCCAGGTTCATCTCAAGTTGGGGTGAACCTGGTTGGCCCATCCTAGAAAGGATGTAGGCGTGCTGAAGGGCCATAAGGGTCTGGATGCTTAGACAGATGTCGTTGAGCCTTCTAGTCACCTAGAAAGGATCAGTAGGCTGAGACAGGATGAGACTTGGTTGCTCTTCTTCGTGGGAATACTGGACATCCTAGAGAGGGGACAAGTTATGGCTGCTTCGAATCAAAGTTCAGAGATGCTAGAAAGACAACAACCACGTGCAATTGTGGAGAGGTGCTACAAAAGAGTTGGAACTCATTGACATGAGACAAGGTTTGATCGAGAGGTCAAGGTTTTATGCTTGGTTCATTAGTCCAGGTTCGCCTGAGTGACAGTGTAAGTCGCGTGAAGCGCTATTGTTGAAAAGGGAACTTGTGCGCAAGAGTGAGTGAGCATAATAGTGGCCGTCAGACGCTTGTCAGTCACGACAGTAGTCGAGAGTGGACATCTTTGGGGAACTAGATAAAGTTGAGCATGGAATGCTTCAGGTGCTACTTGTGTGCCAAATGGCATCACAGGGAGACCAAGGTGGCCGTGGCCGCGATCGTCAGAGGGCAGTCGTACTTGGAAGTGTTTGCATGTTTACTTGTTCTGGTCCGGAGGGGAGACGCCGAGACAATTGAGTGGGACGTGTTGGCTCACAGAGATGTTAGCTTGTGTGAGCAACACTAAAGCATTGTAAGATATGCTATGTTGTGGAATATATGCATCAAAGGCCAGCAGGGCCGAGTAGACCGCGCGCAGTGGTCAGAATAGTACTAGGGTTTCGAGAGCGCTGGAGGGCTGCGTCAGGGAAACTTAGTACTGCAAGAAGGCTTAAGGAGGCAGAGATGGTGCTTGAGTTTAAATGTGGGCCGGAGGGCCTTGCTATTGGGACTTAGTGACCATAGAAGCCGAGAGAAGCTGCCCGGAGGGGCGAGATGCTAGTATAGAGCAGATGGATAGCTATGTGGACAGTGCATGCATAAGGGAATCGACAGTGGTGCTACACGAAGTAGTTGACTCGAGAGTCACATCCTACGGGGGGCACTTCTAGATTTGTTGTGTGCATGAAAACTTGGGGCGGTCAGACGTTCTTGCGTGTGGGCAAGTTGTCGAGGACGCCAACAGTTGAAGTGGGGGAGAGACCTTCACGGTTCAAACATCCAAATAGCAGACCGATGTTTCATTACAAAAGCATCGAGATGAGTTATCGTGGAGATCGTTAGTTGTTCAGAATGTAAAGTCAAGGAGACTCAGAGACAAAGACAGAGTCAGTTACCTAGGGTGAAAGTCGTCAGGACTCAGGTACTAAGGTAACAACAGTGCAACGTTTGCCTAGGGTGAAAGTCAACAGGACTCAGGCACTAAGGCAACGTAGAGATGTCGAGGGGCGAAGAGTCAGAATGGCTGAGACATTAGTTCAACATCATCTTCAAAAGTGATAAATGGAACGAGGGACCGCACGAGATAAAGCGGTTAGCTTGCGAGCTATACCTTGAGAGGTACACCTCGAGAAGAGAAGTTATTCCCAAGTTGAAGTGGGGGAGCCCACTAATTCATATGTTCGAAGAGTCAGGGTACTTGTTCAGTTTTGGTGTGTGAATCTAGAGAGAAACACAACAACAGATGAGTTGTACAGTGCGAAGACATGCATGACTGATGCGAGTAGGTCAAGTGACCAATTGAAACTGCAGATAGACAGTATGCATGGGCGTAGGCTGAGACCAAGATTGGGCAGGTTTTGCGGCATGTTATGGGACATGCTTAGTGTTTTATGGGGACACGTGTTTATGGGAATACAAGCCGAATGATTCAGAGAACATATGCCGAAGGGAGATAGCGGATTGGGACAACTTCAGACCTCAAGGGTGAGGTAGAGTGCAGTCAAGTTGGTCAAGATTCAACATGCCGTCTAGAGTTAGGCAAGGTTGATTTGGGGGCAGAACTTGAGGCACGATGCTGAGAGTCAGCATGAGCACGAGCCAGAAGGCAGTGTAGTGGTTTCGAATGATGTCAGATCATTGCCCAAGTTGTAGAAGCTCAGAGGAGCAGTGATGCTTATGGTCAGAAGTGTCCATTTTGCATTAAGCCTTGGGTATGCAGTAAGGCCGGAGGGCCAAAAGTCTGGGAGACTACTTCGCGAAGTCTGTGTGCAAGGATGCACTAGATACTGCATAAGGCTATAGTTGGCATGAGTGCCACGTTGAAGAGAGACATGCCTTCAATGGAAGGATGTTTCGTAGGTGCCGTTGGGAACGGTTGGTTTGCGAACCTCACCTTGAGGGGTGCACCTTAATTTCGTCCTTGTCAATAAGAGAGTAGGCATTGGAAAATTGGCAGGAAAGAAACAATCAAAAGATGTGTTGGCTTTGGGGTCAGTGTTCCAAGGGCTGCTTGGTTGACTGGAGGGACATCGTGATGGACTCGGAGGAGTTCATGTATGCAAGGAGTATTCGAGTGCAGCGGCACTACTTCATGGGAGCATTCCGAATAGTGAAGGTGGCATGGGGTCCGTGATCGAGTCCAAGGGTGGACGTGGGAGATCATCACCAAGTTGGTGATTCTACAGTAGTAGAGGGACTAGTGCAGACTCATGATTTGGAAGAAGCATGGAGTGAGCTTAGGAGTCGAGGCAGGAAGATTAGCCAGCGGTCTGTCGATGAGGGCATCGACAATTGAAGTGTGGGAGAGTGTAACATTCCAGCCTTGATGGCATGTTACAAGCTAGGATGGCGCTCGGTCAGATGCACACGCGAGGGTGCAGGCTGGTGAGCATGCTGATGCCTAGTTTGTACGGCAGTGGCATTTTCGTAAATATCTTCAATATTAACCGGAAATGGACGGGACTTGGTAGGTTCCATATTGAAGGGTCAATGAACGCAATGGTATGATCGGATTTGGGAGATTCGGAGAATTGGCGAGCTGGAAGCCAAATATGTCTCCCAAGCGAAAATCATAAATGTTCCTGGTAGAAGGCTAAAAGCTCAGAAGGCTCTTTGTAGGGGGAGCACCTGGTGTCAGCTCTCCACCACCCCCTGGCGCAGGTGCGTCAAGTGAGCTACTACTAGTTGGGAGGACTAGTAGGGCGGGCATATGAGGACCACGAGGGGACTCATATGTCTCCATGAGTAGGAGTACTCATGGACATTACCGGGCCGCCCCGGTAGTGCGTCGAAGTGTTCTGCCAGAGGTTTAAGGGTACGGTTCCCTTGGCTTGCCGGAATGCCGCTTGCATGGAACGTGGCCCAAACCCTCGAGAGATGTCGTGGTGTGCCATGGCCACGAATCTCGACACGAGATGGCACGGTTAGTCATTCGTGGGACTTGTTAGCATGCAAGCATTGGAGGGTGCACTATGCTTGAGTAGGACAGAGGTCCAGTGTATGCCACTAGTCTGGAAGCCAGTCTCGAGGGCCTGCCAACATGCATGATGGTATGGTGCCTTGAGGATTGGACCATAGACGTATGGGAGTCCTTGGTCTGTGACGTGAGCTAATCGGATAGTATCGAATGGGACATGATGGGAGGTGTTGGCACGTCAGCTTGGTGTTGGATCTTAGCCACACATGCTACCTTGACTTGCGAATGTCTGGGTGAGCATTGGTGTTGGGATTTGCCTTGCCATAGTGAGAACCTATGGACAGTGTGAGTGTCTTGGCTAGATAGCCTTGATGCATGGTTGCACTCATAGATGCTTGAGAGCATGACTCAGCGAGAGTTGTTCGAGAGACAGAAGTGTGCAGAGGCATACGGTCACGCAAAAAATGTGCCCATTGTTATTCGAATGGTTGGAAGGCTGACCTTGGCTCAGAGGAGTCAAGGTGCCGCACAGGCATTTCCGCTGTCAAAATGTCAGCCCGTGACACTCAGTAGCCCTGGCCTCACATTTAGCAAGCTCCTCTGCCTTAACCTCCTCGGTGAGAAAGTCGAGGTTTAGAGGCTTGTTTAGTTTCCACACCTGATAAAAATAGTTGGAGCAAATCTCCTCGTAGCGAGTGAGATCGACTTCTTTCTCTTGCCTCAGCTCCTCAATCTTGCGAATCAGTCCCTCGTTCTCGCAAGCCAACCCCTCCTTCGCACAAGTCAGTTTGTCTAGCCAATCAGTCAGCGACTTGTTTGTTTAGGTTAGTTTGTCATTTCCATCAGCCAACCCCCTAAGAGACTCCTCTTGCTCAGCCACAGTCTTCTCTGACCGCTCCAACTTGGATTGAAGAGCATCCACCTTAGCTTGGGCCTCCACTAGTTGATCATTTAAGACCTTCATCAACTCTTTGTAGTCTACTACTCGGTGTTGAGCATGACTGATGGTGATGAGCGTCTGCATGAAAAACAAGAGGTTACTACAAAGTATGAATATGAGTAACAAACTATCTTGTGGTAGAGTACTTACATTCGCCAACTTAGCAATCCCTCTCTATAAGACGACATCAACACTAAGTCGAGGGAAGGATTCAAAGCTTTGAATCATTGAAGCGTCGTGAAGAGTCTGATCAACTACTCCCTTCCTCGGATTGTCTCCCTTGGGTGGGCGGTACTGTCCTCAGGACCTTGCTAGGGGGAGTGAAGCCACTTCCTTCTCCAGACTTCCTCTTCGGGGCAGGAGGGGCGTTGTAATGCCTGAACATCTCTAAATCTGCAAAAGAGGAAGCACAAGATTTTTTTTTGATGAAAAGGAAATATATTGAAAACAAACCAATCAGATTACAAATAATCCAAACAGATTACAAATAATCCAAACAGATTACAAACAACAAGCCTTACATCTGAATCACTCTATTAAAGAAGGCTAGATCCTTTGTCCTAATAAGCCTCTTATAATGATAAAGAAGTCTACCCCTAACCCAGTATTTGATCAACTGAACGACATAGTCCACATAAAAGGAGCTAAGTTTAAAGATGCAATTATTTCTGTTTTTCCAAATAAAGTACACTGAAGCTGCCAAAGCAGCAGCCAAAACAGAATGCATCAGGCCCTTCGACTTACCAGCCATCCAAGCACGCCACCCATCCAGCTGAAGCGGCCACAAACCCCATCCCAACCACTTCTCCACAAGAGCTCGGACCTGCCAGGAAAAATGACATTCAAAAAACAGGTGAGCGTGAGACTCTTGCTCCTCTTCACAAACC
Source organism: Humulus lupulus (assembly GCF_963169125.1). Classification (NCBI taxonomy): domain Eukaryota; kingdom Viridiplantae; phylum Streptophyta; class Magnoliopsida; order Rosales; family Cannabaceae; genus Humulus; species Humulus lupulus. The sequence continues at coordinate 119,550,616 of NC_084795.1, read as the reverse complement.
GGGCAAAGCACAGAAGAAAGCTCCAAGTGACAACGACTGAGATTGTCTCGAGTCAACAGATGGCCCAGTGTAGCATGCCATAAAATGAACCTGTGCTTAGGCACCGCAAAGGAGTTCCACACTACATTCGCATAGGCAACTCTGTCTTTGTTAATGAGCCTGTGGTACAGAAATTTCAGATTAAGCTTGCCGAGATGGACTGCCTCATTAAGTCTGCAACCAGGAAAAATATCTCTAAGTTTTAATAATCTCTTCCAATACCAGCTCACATCTTGAGGGACTCTATAATGCCATAAATTCTACCCCTTTAAGTAGATAGAATCCACCCACTTGACCCACAAAATATCATGTTTCGAAGAAACTGCCCAAACATATTTGGCCAGAAGCACTAAGTTCCAAGTATTACTATCCTTGAAGCCAAGACCACCCATACACTTAGGCAAACAAACCTGATCCTAGTCAGTAAAGTGCAATTTACTCCGCTGAAAATTACTATCCTTAACTCCCCAAAGGAAGTTCCTACATAACCGATCAACCTCCTTAGTTACACTCTTAGGAAGGATAAAAATGCTCATCCAAAAAGTTCTTATACTCAGAAGCACTGAATTGATCAATTGCGCCCTCCCTGCAAAAGAAAGGTGTCGACTCGCCCAAGTATGAAGTTTGGACTGAATCTTTTTGATAATAAGAGAACAGTCACCAGCCTTCCATCTTGTTGTTCGAAGAGGCACTCCCAAGTATTTTAGGGGAAAATGACCTTCAGTGAAACAGAGCCCCTCAAGCAATTTTTGAGCCTCAACTTCAGCCACACCACCAAAGTAAACCTGGGATTTATCCTTGTTAGCTGTCAAACCAGAGGCACAACAGAAATCACTGAAACTTTCTTTAATAATCTGAATAGAATTGTGAACTCCCTTGCAAAAAATAACCAAGTCATCTGCGAAGCAAAGATTGACGATCTTGAGGTGCTTGCACTTACGATGAAACCGGTACCCCTTGTTCATTGAAGCTTGCTGAAATAAGCGGGTACAGTACTCCATGGCTAAGACAAATAATAACGGAGAGATAGGGTCCCCTTGTCTAAGCCCCTTCCGACCTCTAAATTCCCCTTGAACCTTTCCATTCATAAGGAGAAGATAGGTAGGATCTTTCAAGCAAGCCATGACCCATTTGATGAATTTAGCCGGAAATCGAAACTCATTGAGAATATCCTCTAAGAAGTTCCAATCTAACATATCATAGGCTTTGCTCAAATCAATCTTCAAAACACACCTAGGGGAAATGTTTTTCCTCTTATAGCCTTTTTATAATATCCTGAAGAATAAGGATATTATGAGCCAATAATCTGTTTTTAACAAAGGCTCCTTGGTTTTGGTTAACAAGACTAGGAAGCACCAAAGCCAATCTACTACAAAGCATCTTAGAAATGCACTTGTAAATAGAATTACAGCAAGCAATAGGACGATAATCTGCTGCGCGGGAGGGAGTCTCAATTTTAGGGACTAAGGAAATAGTAGCTTTGTTGATTTCCTCTGGCAACACACCATACTCAAAGAAGTCTAGAACAGCTGCTGAGAGTTCAGCCTCTAACTCGCTCCAAAGGGCTTTAAAAAAACCCGAGCCAAACCCATCCGGCCTCGGACTTTTAATCGAGTTAATGCCGAAAAAAGCTTCTTTAACTTCCTTAGTAGAAAAAGGCTTAACTAAGCTAACTTGCTGTTCCAAGGTCAGCTGGTGACCAAGCTCAAAACATGACTTCTGAATAGTGCTAGAGGCCATGCTCTTGCTTCCCATAATTCTCTTGAAATGATTCACAAAATGATCAACTACAGCATCAAAATTCTCTATACTCTGACCGGATTCATTAACTACAGAAGTGATACAATTAGAGGCTCTCCTTTGCTTTAAACAAGCGTGAAAATACGCCGAGTTGTCGTCCCCAAACCGCAACCAGTCCACTTTACTTTTCTGTCTCAAGAAACTCTCATAAATTTTAGCATGATAAGCTAGAGAGTCACCAGCATCAGCTTCGATTTTTTGAAGACTTAGCGAATGCGGATCACCCTGCAGAGAGACCTGGGCAGCTTGATACTTCTCTTTAGCCTCAGAAAAATTTTGGGCAACATCACCCATTATATACCTGTTGAACCGCCGAAGCACCTACTGAAGTCTACGCAGCTTATTACAAAGGTGAACTAGACCAATCCCTCGCATAGGCCTACACCAGCTCTGCATAACAGTGGATTTAAATTGATCATGTTTAGTCCACATATTGAAGAATCTAAAGAGCTTAACACCACAGCTAACAGCAATATCTGGTTTAATAATACAGTAGCAGTGGTCAGAGTGAAGCTCCCAGTTGAAGACAGCCTCAGAGTGAGGGAAAATGTCCAACAAATCTTCATTCTTGAAAACTCTATCCAATCTTGAGAAAATTCTGCCTTCATTCATCTGTTTATTCGTCCAAGTAAAATGAGACCCTCTAGCACGCAACTCATCAACTAACCCCAAAGCCCTCCAATTTTGAGCATCATCCAACTCAAGGGAAGATATCGCACGACCACCTACTCTGTCCTCGCTCTCAAAAGCAGCATTAAAGTCTCCAGCTATGAGCCATGCAGCAACTGGAAAACTAAGATTAGACAGATCTTTCCAAAGGGCCATTCTTTCCTCAATAGAATTCCTACCATAAACAAATGTCACACAAAATGATTTATTAGTTTTCAAGCTCCTGACAAAAACATGAAGTAATTGGTATGTTTCTTTCAGAACATCAACAGACACCAAATTAGGTTGCCAAATAAGCAGTAATCTGCCTTCAGAAGCTGAACCAGAAAAAAATTCCCAACCACTAAAAAAAGACTGCATCATCTTCTTAATCTTATCACCCCGAAGTTTTGTCTCCAATAAGGCACCTAACCCAACTTGATTAACAAAACAAAAGGAGCTTAGAAATTTCTGCTTCTCCCTCTTATTGATACCTCTAACATTCCAACTAAGAATGTTGTGGTTCTCCATGTAACAAACTTGTTGATTTTAATCCCAAATTTGCTACCTTCACTGCCTTATCTTGCAAAGCACTATAGGAATTCTTCAAAGTGTTCTTGGTCTTATTGATGGCCCTCTTATTCCCACCAAATCGTTTCGGGGTCATCCAGTCCGAACTGCCTCCCTCAACTGGTGTCCGGGTCTTGTTTACAACAGGAAGATCAGAGGCAGATTCTGAGTTATCCATAGTCTTGTCCACTTCCAATTGAATCCTAGAAGGTGCCTCCAAAACCTAATTCCCAGATCCTGCACCAGCAGGCTCAGTAGCAGAAGGCACTGTCTCAGTGGTCTCTGCAACTCTGTCCTCCTCCTTCCTAACTCTGGTTTTTTCCCTCCAGACCTCCACTGGCTTCTTGTTACACATTCTTTCAGTGTGACCATAAACTTTACAGCCCCTACATTGGGTGGGAAGCCATTCAAACTCAAGAAGTTGCTCTATTAACTGCCCTTTCTCATTAAGAAATTGAACCGATTTAGGGAGGTCCTCCGAAAGTTCAATTTCCACCAAAAATCTAGCAAATTGCATCATAGATCTGTCTTTTGTTACTTTATCAACTAAGATCGGCACCCCAATCGTACTCATAATCGCACTCAAACACTTAGTGCCCCAATATTGCAGCCCAAGCCCTAGCAATCTAACCCAAACAGGAACTGATTTCACTGCCTTCAAAGTATCCAAATCAGTAGTCCAAGGTTTCACTATGACTGGTTTCCTGTCAAAATGTAGCACTCCAGCTTCTAAAACCATATTTCTAGTGACTTCATCTCGGAAATTAACCAATGTGAACCCATTATTCAATCTGGCAATTCTCTCAATGCCAAGCTTGCCCCAAATTCTTTTGATAAACCCTTCGAAAACACCAAACGGAGGATTAGCCCCAAGAACCTGACAAACCACCGCAGCATTCCAGAATGAACTTTCAGATTGGACCTCATCCACATCAACCTGAGCAATTCGTTGACCCTCTTGAATCATTGGCTTCTCGAACTTGAGTCTTGCCCCATCTTGATTCGGAAGCAATGCTTTGAATTGAGACCATTTATCCCTAGCTTGGCTTTGAAAATTACCTGCATTATCAGTCAATTCCTCATCGGCATCGCCTACTGATCTACTGTCTCCAAGTGTTCCTTCAACATTAAAAGGATCATGAAAACCAGAATCAGGAAACTCAAACATCGAGTCAGTGAAAACTTCCTCTATCTCCTCCGGAATAGCTTCCTCGACATCAGATTGCTGACCTCCAGCCGCACGGACCTCTGGAGTTACAGCCACCGTCGATTGAGTAGCGGGCTTTGGGTTACTTTTCTTGCGTCTCGCCATGGAGAAGCCAGAGAGCACTTACTCGCCTTTCTAATAACTTGCGAAACTAAATTTTACACATTTGTTATTAAAAAAAAAGATTTGTTAGTAAAAAAAAAGTAAAGCAATATGTGGATAAATACATTACTACTACTAGACAGTTCTATTAATCTCATATCAGCAAGATTATCAAACATATTACTATGACTACTAGACCTGAGTTGAGGAACTGATCGAGGAAGTCGTCCTCATCGTCGGATGATGAGCTCAGGTCCCTCTCAAGCTGGATGGCCTTTCCCTTCCCGGACTGGGTGGGAATAGTAGGTCTGCGCTGATCCTCTGGCTGAGGCTCCCTAATGACAAGATTGCCTGGTCTATGGGAGTGAGGAGATGGTCCAGGAGAAAACTGGTCAGTCACCACCTCAGTGTCGGCGTTGGACTGATCAGTTGCGTTATTTTCCTCAGTAGTACTCTCCACTGTGATGTTTTGGTTACATGGTTGTAGGCCCACCATCTGAAGGTTGTCCACAGTAACAAAAATTTTCATGTCCTTCCCCTCGATACACATGTTGGCCAACTCCTCTGCTCGCTTGAACATCTATTTAGTGGGCGAGGGCTGCTCGAATGGACTCGCATGTGTAAAAGCCAAGTTGTTGGCTTTGATGTCTGATGTGAGAAAATACTCTGTATAGTATTTCCCAGGGTTCGACTTGTGAGTGATGCCACAAAGGTATTTAACCCCCTTTTGCCTGTGAAAGAGGTGGAAAAAACTTTATAGTAGTTCGGCCCCAATGTGTTGGTAATAGCCTAATCCACTTAGAGTTGTGATTATAGATCTGCACTCAAGATCAGATGAACCTGAGTCAACTAAGTTTCTTCAGTGCAGATTACAAGAACACAAGAATTCTCTCAAATACAAGTACTCTCTCTCTCTTTCTAGAAAATTCTGAATTTGAATCAAAAGTTCCAAAGTCCTCTTTATGATGCCATAAGCCTTGTATTTATAGGCTCAGGATCGTACAGATGATATCCCCATAATCGGGATATTTTGCTATTCTCATTATATTTAATTTACAATAATATTCAAAATATAACAGTATACTATATTCGTGGGATAAACTGAGAGATTCCCGCACAAGCCAAGACCGATTCTTGTTGAAGCCGTTTCTGGGATCTCTTGTGTAGCCCTGCTCTGTCTAGTCGATCCATATCTCATCCAGGCTGGTCGATCACACCTTCACTGGGCAGACACGCACCTGACTGGGCAGATATGCACTTGACTGGGCAGACATGCACTTGGCTGGGCAGACATGCACTTGGCTGGGCAGACATACACTTGACTGGGCCAACATGCACTTGCCTGGGCAGACATACACTTGACTGGGCAGACATGCACTTGACTAGGCAGACATGCACTTGGCTGGTCAGACATGGTCATGACTGGTCGGCCAAGGTCATGCCTGGGCAGACAAACACATGATTGGTCAGACATGATCATGCCTGGGCAGACAAACACATGACTGGTCAGACATGGTCATGCTTGGGCAGACAAACATGTGACTGGCCAGTCAAAATTCTTCACTGGTCTATCGGGTCACTCCTAAGCCAAATCACCCAACCATTCCTTGCCATTTTTCATTTCTATTGCCACGTCATTGAACTCCAATTTTTGGGGATAACATTTGCCCCCAAGTTTATTATGTGATATACTCACATAATTAACTTTTCTTCTAGCAAAATGCTTTTGAGGTCATCCAAAAGCTTCCATTCTGTCAATAACTTTCACGTAATCCCACAATTGAACTTGTCTTTTGATTTCTTCAAATTCTATTTTGTGATCTTGTGGTAGTATCCCATGAGTAAGAAAACATGTTTGTGCCCCATGTCCTTGAGATTTATTGTCCTTTTGGACCTTATAGTTAATTGGTCATTATTTTTTCTAACCATTCGGACAATGGGTATGCCCCAAGCTGCTCGGACGCAAAATATTTAGTCTTGAATCTCTATGCCTACCAATCGGTCACCTTGATGCCCGCGGACACCTTGATGCTCCTCGGACATGCACTCGGACACCTCGGCGCTGGCTGGTCGGATGCCCAAGACTTAGCTCCTCGGACGCGTGCTGCTCGGACGGACGAATGCTGCTCAGACACAGACGCTCGGACATAGCCCAAGGCTTAGCACCCCAGCCACACGAACGAATGCTGCTCGGACATAACCACACCCGATCGGATGCAGCTCAAATCTGCCTGGACACAGCCCCAATCCGCTCGGACACAGCCTTCGGACGCCTCTCCCCCTCGGATACCCAGCCAGCCGATCGGATGCAGTCTCTAGCTGCTCGGACGCAACCTTCGGACGCCTCTCCCCCTCGGATGCCTAGCCAGCCGATCGGATGTAGCCTCCAGATGCTCGGACGCAGCCTTCGGACGCGTGCGCGGATACAACCCAGCACACTCGGAACCTGCTTAGGCATATGCTTAGGCAGCCATGCCATATGCCAAAAACTTATCCCTCCAAAACCATCAAAGCACCTTGTTCTAATCTCCCAAAAGTATTTTGAGAGGTTGATTTCTCTCACTCAATCTTGGGGAAAAATTGACTTCTCTTCTCAAAGAAATTTTTTCACTGTGTGGTAAGTATTTTTACTTTTCATTCATTTGCTCGTGTTTGTTTGATTCACTCCAGAGAATCATCGATGTTATTTATGCTAAACAACAGAGTTTCCTAATCGATCAGTGATACATGCTTAGCCGACCAGGGAAGTTGTATCTGCTCTCCCGACCAGGAAAACTTTGCACCTGATCAGCTAAACCTTGTACCCAGCTAGTAGTTTCCTCTTTATTCTTGTGAAGACAATTGTTGCTTAGCAGCTTTGATATTTCTCTCTTACAACTGAGTTGTTGGCATTAATACTTTACTTTTCTTTTCTAACTTAAAACATTCTAAGTCTTTTTAGACTTAAAAAAGTTATAAGTTTTTTGTGAATAGTAAAGTCACTCTGATGTATGCCTTATATTTTCGCATGAGTACTTAGTTTTCTAACTTAGAAATTTTAGACATTTCATAAGTCCATACTAAGTATACTTTCTCACACTCTTATTGCTCTAACATTTTATGAGCATAATGTTTATTGTCACACGAATATCTGCTTCTAACTTGATATTTAAAAAAATTCCAAGTTACTTAAGCTTTGTCAAACAAGTTAGCTTAATGGCCTTTTTGGACTTCAAAAATTTACAAGTCAGCATAAAAATAGATATATTAACTCGTGCTCTTATTGCCTATGTTAAATTATATACCAGTATACCCCATGTGCCCCCCAGGAGATCGAGGGTTGAAAGATCCTTAGTCACTTGCTACTTGACCGAATCTGTTCGAGCAGTTAATTACTCGTGAAACACATAGAATATATGGAAAATATTCGAGCAGTTGAACACTGCTTGAACATATCGACCAGTTGAACACTGTCCAATTTTACCGACCAGTTGAACACTGCTCCGATAACTAACACACATGCGTATTTGTAGCAAGAATCGACCACGCTGCGCACAGTCTCTTTTATTACTCGTAAATTAAAAATGACAAAACATGTCTAATAACGAGTCTTAAACAACCAAAATTGTTCGAAAATAAAATGACTGGTTAGAAAATAACCAGCTCATAAACTAAACTTAAATAACAAGTCTAACAACTCGAAATCAAGCTACCACTCTGAAAGTGGTATGTAGAAATAATATATTCATAGATGTTTGCTGTTCCAGTCGCTCTTGATCCTAGCACTCCCACTCAGCATACTTCTCCTTTGCTTTGTTGTTTTCCTCAACCAAGTGTGGACCTCCACATATAGTGGCTAAGGTAAAGTCCATAGGTTCGGGCTGCAAGGGTGGAGATCTTTGTCGCTTAAAACCAGGATTGCTGCTACCTCCTTATCCTTGGGGTGTCTCTGCCTGGTACTTCCTCAACGTGCCCGACCGGAGAAGAAATTCTATCTCGTCCTTGAGGTGATTGCATTCATTCGTGTCATGACCATAATCTCCATGGAAACGAAAAAATTATTCATATCTCTCTTCCTCATCTCTTTCCTGATGGGGGGAGGCTTATTGTAGGGAACCTCTTCATGACTAGCAAGATATATTTCTCCTCGACTGGTCGAGAGAGTGGTGTAGTTAGTGAACTGAGGCTCATACTTGGTTGGCTTTCCATTTGAACTCAACTTTACTTTATTTTCCTCATCGTTGTCAGACCCGTTATTTCCACGTTTCTTTCCACCATCCTTATGAGAGTCAGTTGACCCGCCCAGATTGTTTATGCCATTCTCCTCTTTCTCAATTGCATCATCCAATTACATATACTTGTCTGCTCGGTCAAGAAATTGTTGAAGTGTTGGAATTGGATTTCTATGTATGCTATCCCACAAAGGGCTCCGATAAGTTATTCCAGCAGAAATTGCAACCATCTTTCCCTCGTCTCCTATAGCAGTTTCTCTATTAGCTTCTCTCATGAATCTATGTATATAATTCTTTAGAGATTCATCTTTTCCTTGTATGATATCTGCCAAGTGGTTGGCATAAACTGGTGGAGTCCGGGCAGTGTTGAATTGTCTACAAAACTCCTTCCTGAATGCTTCCCAAGAGGTAATGGAGTTTGGCTTAAACTTCCAATACCATTCCTGGGCAGTATCCGACAATGTAGACGGGAAAACTCTACACCGATAATCGTCACTTACTCCGAGTAATTCCATCTGGTCCTCAAATTTCCCAACATGTCTGATGGGATCTGCCTCATCTGTATATATTGGTGAAACTGGTGCTTTATATTTTTGCCGGCGGCTGGGCTGCTCTAATCTGGGCACAAAATGGGCTGCCACTCTGGTGGTCTATCGCATCTATCCCGGAAGGTCGTTTTGACAAACCTTGCACTGTAGCTGTTAGCATGTAAAGCTAGGCTTGGATGGCCGGTGCAACTGATGAAGTTCCAAGGTTTTGACCGCTTGGTCTGGCATTACCATCTGGTGCACTGTCGTCAAGTATTTCTACTTGACTGGCATGGCGGTTCAGATTTTGCCCTTCGACTGGGACGGTCCTCCTCTTGTTGGTGATAACATCCCTCAGATCCTTCCGGCAAGCATGCTCTCCTGCCCGATCAAACACCGTACTTTTCGATTTTTTCAGAGGGCTTACTACGCGGGACTTGCGCTCTCCCACTACGTTGCTGGCCAGGGTGCAGTGGAGGCCTTTCGGTACGCCCTGGGCAGTCTTTTCCTCCTTGTTGGTCATTGCCCTCCTTTTCCTTTGACTGGTCGGTGTGATGACTATCAGCCTTATCACGACCATGCCCATATTTGAATTGTGAAGTCCTCTTCTTTCGAGGAGTCTTGGTCTGATCCTACCTGGGTGGAGTCTTTTTACTGCTTGACTGGTGACTCCCTGACCTCGAAGTTTCTGATCGATGGCTTCTGGAGGGGGTTCTAGAGTTCTCCCTTTGCGTTGAGGCAGTTCTGGATTGGTCTGCATCATCTTCCCGACCAGGGGGGTTACTCTTGCTTCTGCCCGGTCCTCGAGAATCGGCTCTGTCAGTGGTCCTCCGAACAGCGTTATTATTTCTTGCTCCCTGGGTGGCTGCTTGTGCTGCGGCTTGAGCATTGGCTTGGGCCAATTTGGTAGCCGCTTCTAGAGCAAGTGCTGCTTCATGATCTCTCCGGTTGACCTCCTCCTGTTGTTGTCTGAGCTCTTCGCTTCTGGCTTCCATATCGCGCCTTTGATGCTTTAACGCGGCTTTCTGCCTGGCCATCTCTTCAGCGAACGCCTCCTGTCTGGCGTGGAATTGTGCCATTTCCTCCTGGAAGGCCCCCATGGCTTCCTGGAGTTCTTCGACTTCTGGAGTCACGTCCTCGAGCATGACCCTAGGCTCAGTCTCATGGTCTTGTGGGCCAGGAACTTCTGATCTAGCAGGCTCTTTAGAGGAGCCTGTCTTCTTGGAGGCCGCATTGGTGCTCTTAGGTGCCATAATACTTCAGGGACCGTCTGTCTTTCTCTTCAGGCTCTCAATGAAAGCACCAAAATGTTGACCGCGTTTTTGGCCAACGACGTGTAGACGTCAAAAACGATAAAAACCTTCAAGAGAAATAAATGACACAGACGATTTTATAGTGGTTCAGCCCCAATGTGTTGTTAATAACCTAATCCACTTAGAGTTGTGATTATAGATTTGCACTCAAGATCAGATGAACCTGAGTCAACTGAGTTTCTTCAGTGCAGATTACAAGAATACAAGAATTCTCTCAAATACAAGTACTCTCTCTCTCTCTAGAAAATTCCGAATTTGAATCAAAAGTTCGAAAGTCCTCTTTATGATGCCATAAGCCTTGTATGTATAGGCTCAGGATCGTACAGATGATATCCCCATAATCGGGATATTTTTCTATTCTCATTATATTTAATTTACAATAATATTCAAAATATAACAATATATTATATTTGTGGGATAAACTGAGAGATTCCCGCACAAGCCAAGACCGATTCTTGTTGAAGCCCTGCTCTGTCTAGTCGATCCATATCTCATTCAGGCTTGTCGATCACACCTTCACTGGGTAAACATGCACCTGACTGGGCAGACATGCACTTGATTGGGAAGACATGCACTTGGCTGGGCAGATATGCACTTGATTGGGTAGACATGCACTTGACTGGGCAGACATGCACTTGGCTAGTTGGACATGGTCATGACTGGTTGGACATGGTCATGACTGGTCGGCCAAGGTCATGCCTGGGCAGACAAACACATGGCTGGTCAGACATGGTCATGCCTGGGCAGACAAACACATGACTGGTCGGATATGGTCATGCCTGGGCAGACAAAATTCTTCACTGGTCTACCGGGTCACTCCTAAGCCAAATCACCCAACCATTCCTTGCCATTTGTCATTTCTATTGCCATGTCATCGATCTCCAATTTTTAGGGATAACATTGAATTAATCTTTATTCTTGCAAAGTTTATTTTAATTTTAAGTCTTAGTTTAAAAATTACTCTATTTTTAACAGCCAAATAGAAATTTAAAAGCATTTATTGGTAATTGGTTGATAGTCCTTGTGGGAATGATACTTTATTTACTATCTATATTTCTTGAATTGATTACGTGTACTTGCATATCATATTTTCAAGATCAAGTTCTTGGCACCGTTGCCGGCGACTTAATATCCAATATCAAAATTAATTATTGTAAGCTCATCATTGTGCTCCGCGGGTCCCAACGGAAGGGCCCAGCTCCCTTCTTGACCATTGATCAGGCCTTTGGTTTGATGGCTAAGATGAGCCTGTGGTTCCTATAAATAGGCCTTCATACCTATCCTATTATTTACACTTTACCTCTTCAGCTTGGTGGTTTTGGAATCCTTACTCATTTCATGAGGTAAGGGGTTCAATCCCCCACAACCTCACTTTTGCTATCTTCTTTTTTTTTTTTTTTTATAATTTGAGTTCATTTCTTTTACGCCAATATCCATGCAGGTACTTGAGGGCTAAAACTCCCTTTTCTTTTGTTTTTGCAGACACATACTTTCGACCCTTTGCTTTTCTTCGACCACAACAGTGCTTTTGACCCTCGGCCTCCTTTCGACCACGACAGCGCTTGATTTTACTTACTTGAGGTATACTTTCTTTCCGTCTTCTGCTCACTGGGTCTAAATTAGCACCACTCGAGATGGGTTGCCTTGGCCGGAGCTCGTTGTGAATTAATCCACTTACATGCCCTCGTTTATACCCCGTAGTTGGTCATTTAGAGCGCTTGTTCCTAGGGGTTTTGAGCCCATTCCTTTGTGTTTTGTAGCAATCCTCTCATTTACACATGCACCTTAATTATCTACGAGACGAGGTCCCATGGTATGTGAGGGATCATCTGGTGCTCCTCCGAGGGTCGAGTTTGTTGACTTATCTTCAGATTCGAAGTCCCTTAAAAACAACCCTTACCAAGACTATGACACTTTGAGGCAGCCCCGTATACGTCACCTGAGCATATGGCTGAACTTAGACGTAAAATCTGGGTGGTGGAGAGCGAAATAGACTCATTTCTGAGGGGCAACGGAGTTTCTTTCCCCCTTGACCTTAGCGACCATATAGCGATTCTTAGGTTGACCCTTTTAGATCTGCAGATGGAGTTGGAGTTTATGGAGGGAAATCTCCCGCCTGAACCTCCTGCTCCGTTTTCCCCTTATGATTGTCATGGGGTCATCTTGGGTTCCCCTTAACCCTTGTTTTTGATCCACCCTTGCTTAGCACTCTCACACTCAGCGCCTCGGTGGAAGACCCTTGCTAGGAAGAAAAACTGGAGGCTAAAGTGCCATGTTTCTACCTCACCCTTTTCTTTTGGTTTCGCAGATATGGAAAAGAGAGTACAACAACAAGTGGCTTCCGAGGCACAAGATTCTGGTCCTTTACTAGCGTCCTCCATTGTGTCCAACATGTCGGAGAACCGACTTTTGGTGCTATCTACAAAATACCGCATTGGCAAGGAATACTAATTGTTTGTTCCTTCCAATACCTGTCGGCCCGATAATCCCCCTCAAGGGTGCTTGGCCATGAGCGAGCATATCCTGAAAGCGGGTGGGACCATTACTTTGCACCCGTTCTTTGTCACGATACTTAATCACTTTGACCTTGCCCCGCTCCAATTGGCGCCTAACAGCTGGCTGACCCTGAGTTCCCTATACATGGCATTCGTTGAGCTCAACCAACGTGCTCCTACGGCCCGGGAGGTGCAATTTATGTATAAACTTATGCCAACCCCAAAATCCAAAGGCTTTTATTTCTTACAGAAGACCAATTCCCAAGTTTCCCTCATAGAGGGTTCTGTTTCAAACTCGGGGTCTTGGAAGCAGGACTTTTTCTTCATAAAAGGTCCCATCTACGTACGCGAACGCTTTCGTAATTGCTTTAAGCTTGTCGTCCTTTTGCATTGAATTAGTTATTTAGGAGCTTATGCTTACATTTGCAATTGTGTTGATTGTGCAAAGGAGTTAGGTGACCCTAACATTACCTAGTCGGAGGCATCGCCAGTGGACAAAATCCTCGATCCCAACTCCGCCTTGAAAATGGCCTCTCCCCTCTTCATTGTGGCAAACGTGAACCACTATAACTTGTCTGTGGTTTCGGATCCTAATGCGTTGTGGCACATTTTCGAGTGAAGGAAGAAGGCACCTCTAGTTGAGCATTGTTGACGGTGAGAACTCGTCAACTAAGTTAAGTTGGAAAAATTGCAAAGTAAAGATTATCAATAGACAAGCTTTGGAAATTTAAGTATCAACTCCAAGAACAATTGTAGAAGAAAAATGGTGAAATCAGTTTTTCATTCACTATGGTGTAGTTGCTACAGTAAATTTTCCAACCCCCTTCCAAATGGAAATGGAGTTTATTTTATAGTGGGCTCTAATGGCCCCTAATACATTGTGGTCCATGGGACCAATCTGTGCACAAGTACACTATTAGGAGGGTGGTATCAGATGTAGTGGTGTCAGCTCTGGTACACAGTCAGAGTTCATGGGAGAACCTCAGCTTTTGTACCTGGTCATGACTCCACCACTCGCCTTGTACGGGTGTTAGAGACGTGGTGGTGGTGTAGCCACTCCTCGAACTATTCCGAACCGCCACTATTTGTCGAGTACAGGTGTCAAGCCTGACCCATGATCCTTGCAGGCATGTACATACCCCTTTAGAGGTACCTTGTTCGTATTCTTTTTGTCTCTTGTGGGCCACCTCTAACACTGGCATCATCCACGCGGGGCCTTTGGACGAGACCCATTGGGGCGAGGTCTCCATATACGCGTAGCCCTTTGGACGAGGCTCTCACGAGATGCCTCTCACGATGCGAGGCATCTAGGAGGCATGCCACACGCGAGGTGCTCTTGGTGAGGCGCGGCTTCAAGGGTGTGAGGCCCTCACGAGATGCCCCCCGCGAGGCTGCTGGGCGCGCCAAGACATTGCACGCGAGACGGTGCCCGCGGCCTAGGCATGGCTGAGCCATGGCCTCGCGGGTTATACGGGCTCCCCACAAGATGTTGAGATGGTGGCACGGCCTTGCGTGGGTGTACTGTGCAAGAGGCGGTGCCCCGCGCCTAGGCATAGGCGAGGGCCTCGCATGGCCTCGCGTGGCCGAGACGAGACACGAGATGGTGACGAGCGGACATGGCCTCGCGTGGGCGTGCTGTGAGCGAGGCGGGGCCTCGCACCTGGGCATGGGTGAGGGCCTCGCATGGCCTCGCGTGGCTGAGACGAGACGCGAGATGGTGACGTACGGACATGGCCTCGCGTAGGGGTGTTGAGAGCGAGGCGAGGCCTCGAGCGTAGGCGTGTCCGAGCGAGGAGGTGGCGATGTGTGCACGCGAGGTGGTCCACGCGGGGTCCTGGGCGCACCAAGAGGTGGTGCGCGGATGGGGCCTCACGAGACGCCATGATCCATGAGGTGATGCGAGGCCGTTGCAAGAGGACGGTGGCTCGAGCGTCCCGCGGCTCAGACACGCATTTCGGCCTTTATGGGACCTTAGCGCGCATCTTGGATCTTTTACGGGCGTGGAATATTGAGCATCCACACTTGCCCCCATTCTAGGAGAGGACCTTTAGGTGTTCTTGTAGACTATTCTCCTTGATTCTTATAAATAGGCCCTCATGCAAGGCTTATTATTTTCACCTTACTTCATTGGCTTAGTGGTTTCGAGAATCTTTCCTCTTTGTCTATTTGGAGGCTAACACATCCTTTTTGTCTATTTTTGCAGACGCGTATTTTCGACCATTTGGTGCTTTTGGCCTTCGACCTCCTTTTGACCTCGACAGCACTCCATTTCACCTGCTTGAGGTATATTTTCTTTTTCCCTCACGTTCATTGGGTCCAAATTAGCATTACTCGGGATGGGGTACCTTGGCCTGAGCTTGCAATGATTTTGCCCATTTGCATGCCCCTCTTTTTTGTACCCCGTAGCGAATCATCTAGGGCGTTTGCATCTAGAGGTTCTAAGCCCATTCCTTTGTGTTTTGTAGCCATCCCCTCATTTACACGCGAACCCCTTTTTGCTTTCGGGACGAGGCCTCATGGCTAGTGTTGGTCCGTTCGACACACCTCCGGGGGTTGAGTTTATTGACCTGTCCTCAGACTCAGAATCCCCTGAGGAAAACCCTTACCCGGACTATGACTCCTTAAGGCAGGCCCGTATCCACCATCTTGAGCACATGGCTGAACTTAGGCGTAAAATTTGGGTGGTGGAGAGCGAAATTGACTCGGTGTCGAGAGGAAACGGAGCACCTTTCCCCCCAGACCTTAGTGACCATGTAGCGAGCCTTAGGGTGACCCTTTTAGAGTTGTAGAGGGAGTTGGAGTTTATGGAGGGACTCCTTCCGCCTGAACCCTCCAGCCCATCCTTGCCTAATGACTGTCATGGGGCCGCTATCGCTTCTCCTCAGCCCTTAGTCTCGGTTTTTCCTAGCCTAGCACTTCCGCATTCGCTCCCCGGATGGAAGACTCTTGCTAGGAAGAAAACATGGAGGGTCAAGTGTTCTGTCTCTTTCTTACCTTTTTCTTTTGGTTTTGCAGATATGCCGAGGGAACGACGACAGGTAGCCTCCCATGACCCAGACGATGTTCCTTTACTGGCATCCGAACTGGTGTCGCATGTGTCCGAGAACAGACTGAGGGAAATTGTGCATCAATATCGTGTTCCCCCGGAGTACGCTCTATACACTCCTTTGGAGACATGTCGGGCCAACTGCCCCAAGACCGGTCATGTGGCCCTCAGCGAGCACATCCTGAAAGCGGGTGGTACCATCCCGCTACACCCGTTCTTTGTTGCGGTCCTCAACTACTTCGACCTGACACCGCTTCAGCTGGCACCCAATGGCTGGCTGACTTTGAGCTGCCTTTTCGTTGCGTTTATGAAACTGTTTGAACGCGCTCCTATGGCGTCAGAGGTGCATTTCCTCCACAACCTCATGCCTACTCCCAAGTGAAAGGGCTTTTACTATTTGCAAAAAGCCAACAACGAGGCCTCTTTGATAGAGGGCTCGGTGTCCAACCTAGGGTACTGGAAGCAGGACTTTTTCTTCGTGGAAGGCCCCTTCTCTGTCTGCTAGGACTTCCGGGCCACTCCCAGTAAGTACCCCAAGCATCACTTTCTCTCTTTTACTTTTTGCAACTTATTGTTTCATGACTTACGTTCATATCATCCATGGCGTGTATTGTGCAGAGCAACTTACCGAACCCACAGCCGTCGAGTCAGAAGAGAGAGATCTGAGGAAGTTCCTCCACGCTGACCCTGATATGAAAAAGGCGGTGTACTTATTCACTGTGAAGAATCTGAACCTCCATAAATTGTCCCCTGTCTCAGACCCCAAGTTGCTGTGGACCATCTCTGGGTCCAAGAAGATGAAGGGGGTATTGGCCGAGCCTTGCCCAGCTGACGATGGAGCTGAGGAAGTTCTGGAGGATTCCCCCCTTGATCGCGGGGGACCTCACCAGCTACCTCCATCTTCTGGGGGATGCCTTCCATGTGCCTCTTATGATCCGGACATAGCCCCTCATTTTCAAGATCAGCAAGCCGTTCCGGGGTGTTTTGTTTGTCCTGACCTTGAGGGCTACGACGCCTTCACTATGGCTCCTCTTGACCTTGGACCATCGAGGACTTATTTTGCCGATCTTCCGGAGCCTCCCTCTGATCTACCGGGGCCTCACTTTTCCACTTTCACCGCACCCCTCCTGTTTCGGCAAGCGGGTCATCTGTCCTCACCCAGCCAGGTGCCCCTGGTGCGCATGGGGAGCCCTAGGTGACTCGGATGGCGACGTCTTACGGACAGCGATACATCCAACTTGCCTCGGGCCTCCCCGTATCTGACTGGAATGGTCTCGGGAACGTTGCTCAGTCAGACCTTGGGGAAACCCTAAGGTGCACCATGGCTTGGGTGAGTTCCTGCACCTCGCGTCGGCCCTATAATGTATAGATGTACATGCATTTTTTTTTGTTAGTTATTGTTGTTGTTGTTAACTTTCTTGTGCAGGCCTATACCGTGGCTCTGCGATTTGCTGACTCTTCTAGCAACCTCTCCGCGTCTACTACTGAGAGGGACCACCTTACGGCCCGGGTCCAGGAGCTCGAGAAAGAGCTTGAGGAAAACCAGACTGAGCTAAAGAAGGTTTCGACCAAACTTGCCTCGTCGAGAAGGAAGCTGAAGGCGGTTTCCAAGGCCACAAAGCTGAAGGACCAAGTCACCAGCCTGAAGAGAAAACTCCAGGCGACCAAGGCTATCGCGGCAGCGTCACAGGAGAGGGTTACTTATTTAGAGGCCGAAGTCGAGGCTACCAGGGGCGAACTCCAGGCTGCTAGGGCCGATGTCGCTTCATTGCAAGAGAGAAATGCTTCCTTAGAGGTGGAGAAGACTATCATTGAGTACCGGTCCATAGATCGCGCCCTTTACAACGTGTGGAGGCAGGATCCCAATTTTGATTTTTCTTCTTTTGGTGAGCACGCCGTTGCTCGGGCGGCCGTGTGGAGCGCCCGTGGTAGGAGGCCCTGAAGTTGTTATTTCATAACTTTTATCATCTAGCCCGCTATGGGTGTACGCTCTTTTTTGAGACTTTGTAATATCATTATCATTACTATTTTTCTTTTGTAAATCTTGTCATGTCCTCAAGACTCCCTTATTTTTTTATGTATATATACATGTGTGGTTATTTATCTCTTATTCCACTGCATTTGAGGCCCTTTTGAGCATGTATGATGGGATTCGGCGGGTTCCCCTCTTTTATTTACTAGGTTGGAGGTCCTTCAGAGCCCATGTGGAAGGGTTCAATGGGACCTCTTTTGGTGCCTCTCGATTACTTTTATAAGGATATTTTGACCCCTTGGGTCCTAGCTATCCTTTTATATATTCTTGCGCGCGCTTATTATTTTTTGCAAGAAGCGTCCTTCTCGTCGTTATTCATAGTACTATTTTTTGCAAGGGTCTCTTTTAGGACCCTTTTTGGCTAGACAGCTTGGTGGCCGCTCTAGACTTATTATTGTTGTTACTATATATATATATATATTTTTTGTAAGACCCTCTGGCCTCCTTGATGTTCACAAGGGTATCTAATCCTTGTGAACCCAAGGGATGCCTTGCAAGGTCCTCTCCTTGTTTTCTACATATAAGGACCTCGCCTAAGGCCCCGATATAAGAGGTCCTTCTGGGACCCCCTGTTAAAGGGTCCTTTTTAGGGTCATGGTCCCTTTTGGGTCCTCCTGATAGAGGGTCCTTTTTAGGATTCTCCTGGTGCATAGGGTCCTTTTTAGGATCCTCCTAATAGAGGGTCCTATTTAGGATCCTGGTGCAAGGGGTCCTTTTTTGGATCCTCCTATTTGGTGGGGGGTCCTTTTTAGGCTCCTCTTGTTAGAGGGCCTTTTTTTTTTTTTTAGGATCCTCCTGTTAGAGGGTCCATTTTTCTTTTTTTACTTGTTGTATGTCGTTATCTCCTGTCCTGCCCCCCAAGTGTTTGGTGAAATTTATTTCGACAGACACTTTTGATTGATGCTCGCATAAAGAAGAAAAATAACACGCGAAGTTGTAAACAGTTTCATTCATAGCATGTGGTTTACAACGACATATTTAAAAAAGGGTTACATCTAATTAGGAGGTTACCTAGGTAGCCTCTTTGATTCTTACACACTATGATAGCATAACTAGGAACAAACTTAAACATAGGTCCTCTGTGCACCGGGGGCCGAAGCCCCACTGGTAGCATTTCTCGAGGTGTTTCGCAACTCGTGGGTCTAACTCGCTTGGATCGCGCCTTCATACACAACCATTGCCATCGGCACCGATGGTTTTGTGGTTGTGCGGAGGGACATGTCATAGCATTCCCTCGCTTCCTTCTCCTCCCCTTTCATGCATGCTACTCCCCCAGGGGTTAGGAATTTCATAGCCAGGTGATACACTAAAGTTATTGCCTTCAATTCTCTCAGAGAGGGTCTCCCTAATACGGCATTGAAGGCTGAGGCGCAATCCACAATGAAAAAGTTTGCCATTATGGTGGTTTGCTTAGGTTGTTCCCCCATGGTGAGGGCTAATTCAATCGCACCTAGCGGCTATATCGAGTCCCCTGTGAATCCATAAAGGGAGGAATTGCAGGGTTTCAAGTGTCAGACGCTCAGTCCCATCTTCTCCAAAGCGGGGCGATGCAAGATGTCCATAGAGATTCCAATATCCACTAGGACTCGATGCACTCTCATGTTCGTGATAACTCTACAAAATAGAGTTATTTTACCATATTTTATATGCTAATTGTTGCTTAGTTCTTGAGTTTTTAATTAACTTATTAAAGTTTTTATGTAATTTTTAATTTATTAGTCTTATTGTAGTTTTCTAGATTTTTATATGTTTTTATATATATTTTATTATAATATGTTGTAGTTTAAATTATTTAAAATTTGTTTTGTTAGATTATAAGTTAAAAAAATTGATTTTATTGAGCTTAATTGCCAAAGTACATTAAATTTCAATTAGTATTTTCATGGAATTAATATGAGTTATTTTATAATTGAAAATATTTGATTCTAATTTAATATTTACTTATTTTGTAGGTTGTACTTTACAATTTTTATGCTTGAAAAAGAAGAGTAAAGAAAAGAAATAAAAGTGGCAAATGTCAAAGAATTGCTGAATTATGGCATTTCAGCCCCCTTGGGCCGCCTGCCCAAGACCCAGGCCCGGCCCAGATCACTTGCCAGCAGCTGCCACCAAAGTCTTCTCCTCAGCCTGCCTCCACGCCTTCAATGACCCAGCAGCAAGCTTTCATTTCAGCAAGCATCACACAATGCCAAAGCCTCCATCTAGCTGCCACCTGTCCCATTTTTCTCTCAGCATCCCGCCTGCTACAGCACCAAGCGCCTGGCCATTTACTCAGCTGAAGCTTCTCCAAGCCCACGGCCTGCCTCCAAAAGCCCAGACGCCAGGCCCACGGTCCCCAGCAATCTGTCCCCAGCAGCCTCCAACCTCTTTGCCGTACAGCCTCTTGAGCCCATAAAATTGCATTTTGTCCCCTATGACAAAAATGCCACCTTTTTACCCATTTTCTACACACTTTTTACCCCAAAATCATCATCACTCCTACAATTTACCCCTATTTACCATATTATTATTAATTTAATCAATTTACTTAATTTAAATTGATTATTTTAATAATCTCATTTTGGCTATAAATAAGGGTTTTGAAGACCATTTTGGGGGGGTGCTTAATGTTTTGGTTACCATCTTTTTCTCTCATTTTCTCTCTACCATTCTCTCTTCCATTTGGGTTTTTCAAGAGCATTTTGCAAGTATGTATGTCTTTTATTTTGTAATTTCTACTCTAGTTATGTGCTTCTAATTTTTTTCATAAGATTATTAAGATCATGATGAAGCAACTTGTAACTAGGTAATATTTATGTTGTATGTTGGTTTCCCTTGTAATGCAACAAGTTTATGGATTTTTCTTCTTCATATATTTCTTTCATCTTTAATATCTTGTATTTTAGATTGTTAGAACATATTTACACTTTATCCTTCATTAGTGCATAAACATAATATTCTTTGTGTAAGATGTGTCATTAAATTGTACACATCCATGCTTAGAACAAAAATATTATGTTTTGCCTCATAAATAATGTTCATTGATTTATTTGTTATTTCATTAGATTAATTTACACTAAATGCTTTGAAATTATAATTTTGAAAAGTAAAGAAAAATCCTATCTTTTTATAAGAAATTTGTGCTTAAAATTATAAATCTTTTTAGAAAATGATAATTTAAATTATTTTAACTATCACTAAAATTTGGGAATCAATATACTAATAAATATTATTAAACTTACAATTTGTGGATTCTAGTATCTTAATAATCTTTTCTTTTAGCACTTATTTTCAACTCATTATTGCTTTATTTTTATTCTCTTAAATAGCTTTATTTTGCAATCTTTTATTTTATGTTCATAATATTAAATCTCATCAATCTTTGAAGCTAGGTTAGAATTTATTATTTTTGATGTAAAATAGTTTCATTTTCGATTTTAGACAACTCCTTTGGGTTCGACATCCTTGCTTACACGATCACTATTCTATATGGACGATTCGTGTGCTTGCGATATATAAATTTTTAAACATACCCGTTTTGGGTCCATCAAGTTTTTGGCGCCGTTGCCGGGGAGTTGCAAGAGAAAAGAAACAAAAATTATCTCAAGGTTAGTAAATTCTTCTACTAGTTATTTTAATTTTTTTTTGCACTTAAAAAAAAAAACTAACTAAAAATATATATCTATAAAAACTAAAAAAAAAAAGATAAAAAGAAAACTTGGGACGATTCAACCACCCACAAAAAAAAATATGCACTTCTATTTCTATATGTATTGTTTTTTTTTAGTTGATGGCACTTGTGCCTCCTATCTATCCTTTTAATTTTTATAGTCGATGGCACTTGTGCCTCCTAATTTTGGTATAATTTTGTTGTAATTTTATTTCTTTTATATCTTTGTTAGTTGACGGCACTTGTGCCTCCTAACATTTGTTGTAATTTTCTTTATTTATATTGTTGTAATTTTTATTTTATTTAATTTCCGCAAATTACTAGTTGATGGCAATTTTGCCTCCTAGCCCTCTATCTTATGTTTAAGTTGATGGCACTTGTGCCTCCTAGTTTTTACCTTAATTTTGTCATGGTTGATGGCATGCTATGCCTCCCTACTCTTGCCTAAATTTTAGTCTTATTTAATTTTTGTCTTATTTTTCTTTGTCTTCTTTAATATTTTAGTGTAATATTGTGAAAAATACTTGAAAAAAAAAAATAAACCTAAATCTTGTCCTTTCACCATAAGCAATTTTTGCTTAAAGGAAATTTGAACAAAATTCCCAATCCGCCTCTACTAATTAACCTTGGGGAGTTGTTAGTAGTGCGCGAGTAAGTGGAATCAGTTTTTCATTCAGTATGGTGCACTTGCTACAGTAAATTTTCCAACCTCCTTCCAAATGGAAGTGGAGTTTATTTTATAGTGGGCTCTAATGGCCTCTGATACATTGTGGTCCACGGGACCAATCTGTGCACAAGTACACTATCAGGAGGGTGGTATCAGATGTAGTGGTGTCGGCTCTGGTACACGGTCAGAGTTCATGGGAGCACCTCAGCTTTTGTACCTGGTCATGACTCCACCACTCGCCTTGTACGGGTGTCAGAGACGTGGTG
The DNA here is from genome assembly GCF_963169125.1 of Humulus lupulus. NCBI lineage: Eukaryota > Viridiplantae > Streptophyta > Magnoliopsida > Rosales > Cannabaceae > Humulus > Humulus lupulus. The sequence continues at coordinate 119,528,044 of NC_084795.1, read as the reverse complement.
GTGGTGTAGCCACTCCTCGTACTATTCCCAACCGCCACTATTTGTCGGGTACAGGTGTCAAGCCTGTCCCATGATCCTTGCAGGCATGTACGTACCCCTATAGAGGTACCTTGTTCGTATTATTTTTGTCTCTTGTGGGCCACCTCTAACACTGACATCATCCACGCAGGGCCTTTGGACGAGACCCATTGGGGCGAGGTCACCATATACGCGTAGCCCTTTGGACGAGGCTCTCACGAGATGCCTCTCGCGAGGCGAGGCATCTAGGAGGCACGCCACACGCGAGGCGCTCTTGGTGAGGTGCGGCTTGAAGGGTGTGAGGCCCTCACGAGATGCCCCCCGCGAGGCTGCTGGGCGTGCCAAGATGTTGCACGCGAGACGGTGCATGCAGCCTAGGCATGGCTGAGACATGGCCTCACGGGTTATATGGGCTCCCCACAAGATGCCGAGATGGTGGCACGGCCTCGCGTGGGCATGCTGTGCGCGAAGCGGTGCCCCGTGCCTGGGCATGGGCGAGGGCCTCACATGGCCTCGTGTGGCCGAGAAGAGACGCAAGATGGTGATGTGCGAACATGGCCTCGCATGGGCATGCTGAGAACGAGGCGGGGCCTCGCGCCTGGGCATGGCCGAGCGAGGCGTGTCCGAGCGAGGCGGTGGTGATGTGCGCACGCGAGACGGTTCATGCGGGGCACTGGGCGTGCCGAGAGGTGGTGCACAGCTGGGGCCTCACGAGATGCCATGCGCCATGAGGTGATGCGAGGCCGTTGCAAGAGGACGGTGACTCGAGCATCCCACGGCTCAGACACGCATTTAGGCCTTTATGGGACCTTAGCGCACATCTTGGATCTTGGACGGGCGTGGAATATTGAGCATCCATAAGCATCACTCTAAGAGAGGCGATGCAGAGTGGGTGCCCGAGGAGGTTTCCCTTCACACAGGCGACCTCGCCGATCATATCAGTCTCATATGGGGTGCCCTCCCTTGGCTCCTATGGATCATGACATGGCCTCTCACTCCCATGGTCAACAGGCCATGCTGAGGAGCTTCATCTATCCCTTTTCTGAGGATTACGATGCTCTCCTTCATGCTTCCGTCAACCCTAGTTCATGGGGGGCTCATTTTCCCGATATTCCCGCGCACCCTCCTCCTTCGGTGAGTGGGTCATCTGTCCCTACCCATCTAGGTGCCCCTGACTCGGAGGGGGCACCGTGGGTGGGTCGTATGGCAACCTCTTATGGGCAATGGTATATCCAGGTCATCAGGGATCTTCCTGAGACTAATTGGAGAAGTCTCAGGAATTTTTCCATGTCAGAGCTTGGGGAGACTCTTGTGCGCTCTGCCACTTGGGTGAGTTCATGCATCTTACATTGGCCTTACCTTTTTTTTGGCTCGTCATCATTATTATTATTTTTCTTATGCACACTTATACAGTGGCCCAACGCTTTGCCGACTCGGCGCAGAACCTTTCCTCGTTGAATGCCGAAAGTGAGGGTCTAACAGTCAAGGTTCAGGGACTCGAGAGGGAACTTACTGACACCAAGCTTAAGCTTGAGAAGGCCTTGGCAAATGCCTCTTCATCATCGAAAAAGAAGAAGAGGGCGAATGCCAAGGCCGAGATGCTATAGGAGAAGGTTGCTCGCCTAGAGGCCAATCTTAGCGGAGCAGAAGCCAAAATCGCAATGTTGCAGGAGAGGGTCACTTCCTTAGAGGCGAATTTGGATGATATCGAGTACAAATCCATAGAGCGCGCCCTCTACGGAGTATGGAGGAAAAATCCTAACTTCAATTTCTCCTCCTTTGGTGACCACGCCGTTGCCTGGGTGGCTGAGTGGAATGCCTGTGGCAGGAGGCCTTGAGATTCTTCTTCTGGGATCTTATCTTTTAATTCAATTTGGTTGTATGCTCATTTGAACTTATCATTTAATTAATTTATATTTTTTGTTGGAACTTATATTAGTCCTGTGACATTATCGCAACTCCTTTATTCTATATATATATGTTATTATTTGTGTTGACCCTCAAATTGGTCAATGACATAGAGTTAGATAAGCGATAGAAAATGAGAGGAAAACAAGAAGAAATTCAAATGGAAAGCAAATGACACAAATGATTTATAGTGGTTCGGCCCCAATTGGATGGTAATAACCTACGTCCACTTAGTGTTCTTATTGATGTTGAATCCCAACACTGTGATCAATGAACTAGGATTCACGAGTTTCACAAGCCTTGGGAAGATTACAACTTAGGTGAATAATCACACTATATTCTTCTTTCAAAGTACAAAGATCCAAAGTTTAGAATTCCCTTCATTGAGCCCCTTTGATTCTTATTTATAGGCTCAAGAAGATTACATGGGCTGATGGGCCTTAATCATCATTAAGACTTGTGTATCTAGGCAATAAAAGAAATTACAATTAATGCAAATATTACAAAATTGCACATCTAAAAGGAAGTAAATGAAAGTATGCGACCAGACTGGTCACACCTAAGTGTCATGCTTGATTAATCAATAACTTTCTGGTCGATGGTCGAACAAGATTCATTCACTTAAAGTCGCCATGTGCCAGCCGTGTGTAAGTCAATCCTGCCAAGTCATTAGGAGCCGTTTTTGGGTAAACATTTGCCCCAAGTTTATTTTACTGTGACCAGCATAAAGTAAACCTAGACAACCGACCTTTCGTATGCCTTGTCAAATCTGTCAGAGCCATCCATGCCTTCTTGAAAAGGGCAACCAATCATAACATTGCGGTTTCCGAAAAAGTTGTTTGATGGCCATTACACTTACCCATGCCTTTGAAAGTCACCCCTTATGATTACCTTTGTAACCGTGCTTCGACTAGTATATATAACCCCTAAAAATCACTTTTTTATTTTTTACTTTTCACTTTCTCCTCAAGAACACTGAAGAATAGAGTGTAGAAAACCCAAAAACTCAGACGATCTTGACGAGCCACGAAATTTTTGTCCAGCCACTTGACTTAGCATCTCAGAATTTTGCTCCAATCTTTATCCAGGTAAGTTTATTGACCCTTTCAGTCATTGAGATGGCATGCAATATCTGTTTTATATCTGTATCGGACCATGAGTAATTGAAAAAATGATTTGGGGTAAGTGGGTACATAGGTCTGAGCATGATAGGGTAAGGAAATAACACTACATGAGGCTTAGGAATTGGTTTGGGAGTTAGGATTATTAATTTAGGGTGTAAAATCGAAGCAAAATTTCGATTTTTACGCATGTAGAAAAAACTGGGTTTTTCCTGTCCTTTCAGAGTCGGATAGTTTTTCCTGAAAAACTTTTCACTTCTGCTTTTTAATCCATTTTCCAAACTGTTCGCATAGAATTTAGTATTTTTGTTAGAATGTTGCTGGTCGTATAAAAGCTTAACTTTTATACACGAGCAACGTTATGCCTACTTTTCCACTTTCTTGGTCTATTGGCCGTAGATTCTCATCTCCCTTTCTCTGTTCGCAGATTTTCATGCACGACCCATGAGGAGGTGAGAGGCCAATTGACGATGACTTGCTTGCGCAGTTACTCAAAGATCAAGAACAGCCGTCGTTGCTAATCCTGGAAATTCCTTTTTCTCATAACCCTTCTAATAGACCTTCAACCAGTCCAACAAACATGGGTCGCGTAAAATCCACTGCTCAAAAGATAAGGAAAACAACCAACCCACCTGCCAATCAGCCTACTCCTCGAGCTGATAATCCTTCGACCAACCCTTCACTCGAAAGCACATCCCAGCCAGAAATCCAAATAAAAGCCCGCCTTCAGGATGTCCTTCGACCAAAGGTCGAATGGTACATTGCACCTCCTAGCAATATTACAGTTAGGATGGAAATGAATTACCTCAAGAAGTACGGACTTCCTGGGGTAGCCTTAATCAAACCCTCCATCGAACAACGAGCAAACATTCCTGGGGTTGTCTTCAGCGCCTAGTCGAGATATGATATTGAGGTAGGGGAAACCTTGCCTCTTCATCCATTTTTTCAGGGGGTGGCCAACTATTTCAAATAACACCAAACGGGTATAGAGTGCTTTCTGCTCTCTATATCCTGTACAGTCATAAGAAGTGGCCCATTCTAACACCATAGGAGATCAATTATTTGTTTGATCTCAAGTCCAACCCCAATCACAACGACAGGGGGTTCTTCCACTTCTATCACAAGGAATTTGCTCACACTTTCCTGAGCGATATTACCCACAAGTCCAACATGGGAAAGTACTTCCAGGAGTACTTTTTAACAACAGACCTTATTGCCAACAATCTGGCCTTCACCAAAGGAGGTAAATCATTTATTCCCTGGTCATTCAATTTCCTTTAGCTTTTCTGCACATTCCTTAAAACTTTTATACCATTCAAGTCCATGGCATCGACTAGCTCCTACTCCAGAGATGAAGATACGAGAAGCATCTTTGGCTAGCATGACCAACATAGAAAAAAGCGTCAAAGAGCTGGTCACAGAGGACAATCTAAGGCTAGTCGATCTTTTGGCACCTCACCAGGATGTAAGGGAATCTACAGCGGGGAGTGCCACTGGTGGAGAAGTACCTGGGCAACACCATAATGTGTCACAACCCCAGAGGAGGAGGGCAACGAGAGTGACCATCAGGGAGCCCTCCAACGCCCCACGAATAGCCGCTGCTCCGGCTCCACCAGGAAAAAGCAAGCAGAAGGCTTCTGAGCATCCCGAGACTATTCTAGAGTCTTCGGATGAGAATGGTATTGACTTCTCACTCATAGACAGTTTTCCCATACCCTGTCATTTATTTGATGGGGACGAAAACTTTACATACACGCCTAATTTAAATTCAGACTTCTTCAAGCCAGAGAGTAAGTGTAGCACTAGTACAGTAAATAATGTAGGGACTAGTAGTTGTAGCTTGGGTATTTTACTTATAATTGCTTTGCTCTTATTTTACTTGCAGACATGCCTGCCGAGAGAGCCTTTGATCTGTACACCAATCCGACGAGCAAGAAAAAATCTAGGCGGCGCCATCCTTGGGAGGGCTGCAGCGACCCTTCTGCAAAGAGGTCTCGAACGGAGAACCCTGCTGCAGCACCTCCTACCAAAGAGATGACTCCTCCCCCAACTCCTGTTAATCAAAATCCCCCAGCTCCAGTCGACCAGACTCCTCATGTAGCTCTCGCTGACATAACTCCTCCAGTTTCCACTGACCAAACACCTTCTGGTCATCCAACAAAAGCTCCAGGAGAAGCTCTTACGAATGTGGTCCTCGGCGCAGCCAAGGATAGGCTGACAAGGCTAACAAAACATCGACGTAGCCAAGAGGCAATCCACGTGACTGAATCGAGGGAGGTTGACCAGATCTTCAACCGTGCGCTGAATGAAGTGCTTAGTGTGAGTTGCCACTCTTATCGTGTTTTACTAATTTATCTTGTCAATTTATTCCCACTAACAATTTTATCTTTCTGTGGTTGCATGGAAGTTCCCACCATGAGCTGGTTGGGGGTGCTCGAGGGCACCGACTACTCAGTTCGAAAAGAGACTTAGCGATTAGCTCAGCATGGTTGAGGCCAACATGTCGAGCAGCTTAAAATTATTGAGGCTAAGCATGCTGAGTAGCTCAAGGAGGTTGAGGTGAAACATACTAATGCGTTGCAAACATCTGAGGTCAAAATCGCCTCTCTTGAGGAGGAGCTGAATAAGAAGGAAGCATCAATTACCAAGATCACTACTTCTAAGGAGAAATATAAGGAGGTGTCGCTATCGGGAAGCTGCATATCAAGGAGCATATCAAGTGATTGATGAGCTTAAGGTCCTCGGTCACTTGCCTTGACCAAGACCTATTCAAACATCACTGCTCGTAATAGATATTTAAAATGATTATATAGCAAAAAAACAAACATAATGAGCAAATACTTGTAATAAATACAATAATTGGCAAGATTGACTGGCTCCACACAGTCCCTTTTATTTCTCGTAATAAATGGACAATCGTGTCTGTACGAGTGATCAAAGTACGATCTTACACTTATAAGTGATCAGTCACATGATTAACAAACCCTTGTTCATAAACTTGTAAAAAGTAAATTTAATACATGCCAATTCTTTGAGAAGAATTGTTTATTGATAGTACTTGCACAGGTGTTCTCCATTCAAATAGCAAGTAATGAGATCTCCATTTAAGCGAGCAAGTTTATAAGTGCCTGGATGGAGGACTTCTTCGATTTGGTATGGTCCTTCCCAATTAGGTCCAAGTACTCCGACAGCTTGATCACGGGTGTTAAGGAAAACTCTTCTAAGTACCAGATCTCCCACATTAAATTTTCTTTCACGCAATTTAGAGTTGAAATATCAGGCGACCTATTGCTGGTAAGCTGCTACTCAGAGTTGGGCTTGCTCGCACCTTTCATCGACCAAATCCAAAGATTCCACCAATAACTGGCTATTAATGTCTTGATTGTATGCCATCCGTCGATGTGATGGCAGATCTAATTCAACAGGCAATATAGCCTCATATCCATAAGCCAAGGAGAATGGAGTATGGCCTGTTGCTGTTCGATGGGACGTTCTATATGACCAGAGGACATCAAGAAACTATTCTGGCCATTCCCCCTTTGCTTCATCGAGCCTTTAATTCAGAGTCTCCTTTAGTGTCTTGTTGACAGCCTCAACTTGTCTGTTTGCTTGTGGAAGAGCTACTATTGAAAAGCTTTTGATAATCCCGTGCCTTTCGCAAAAATCCATGAACAGATCATTGTCAAACTATGTGCCGTTATCTGAGACAATTTTTCTTGGCAATCCATAGCGACACACTATGTTTTTGACCACAAAGTCCAGCACTTTTTTGGTCGTTATCATTGCAACAGGTTCAGCTTCAGCCCGCTTTGTGAAGTAATCAACAGCCACCACGACATATTTGACATTGTCTTTTCCTGTGGGCAAAGACCCAATTAAGTCTATTCCCCATACTGCGAATGGCCATGGACTGTGCATCTGCTTTAGTTCGTTGGGGGCTACTCGTGGTATCTTGGAGAATCTCTGACACTTGTCACATTTCCAAAAAAAATCCATAGATTCTTCATTCATTGTTGGCCAGAAGTATCATTGCCTTAGGATATTTTTTTATAAACTCTGCCCCCCAGCGTGATCTCTAGAGAAACTTTCATGGACTTCTCACATTAAATCCCTAGCCTTTTCTTTTGATACACACCTTAGAAGTGGCATTGAGTACCCCCTTCGGTATAGAATTCCATTGACCAGGATTAACCGAGCAACCTGCCTCTGAAAGGTCCTTGCTTTGTTTCTGTCCGTTGGCAACAATCCATGTGCCAAGTACTCAATGAAAGGTACAATCCACGTATCTACTGCCTGAATTACCAAAGAGGTTTCTTTTACTCTGATGCTTGGTGCGGATAGCTATTCAACAGGCACTATATTCAGTGTGTCGACATCCTTTGCATTCGCAAATTTGGCCAAGGCATCAGTGTTTGAGTTCTGGCCGCGAAGTACTTGTTGGAGAGTATATATTTCAAACTGTGCCAATAAATCCTTTGCTTTGTTCAAGTAATCAACCATCTTCAAACCCCTGGCCTGATATTCTCCAGTAATTTGATTAACCACCAACTGGGAGTCGCTATAAATCTCAAGTGAATTTATTTTCATGTCCCTGGCTAATCATAAACCTGCGAGTATTGCTTCATACTCGGCTTCGTTGTTGGACATTGTGAAGTCGAATCTGATTACGCAATGGAATCGATGTCCTTCAGGGGTTACCAAAATCACCCCGGCTCTAGCGTGGTGTTCATTAGAAGAGCCGTCTGTAAACAACTTCTAAGAGAGGATTTGGCCCCAATTGGATGGTAATGACCTACGTCCACTTAGTGTTTTTATTGATGATGAATCCCAACACTGTGATCAATGAACTAGGTTTCACGAGTTTCACAAGCCTTGGAAAGAGTACAACTTTGGTGAATAATCAAACTATATTCTTCTTTCAGAGTACAAAGATCCAAAGTTCAAAAGTCCCTTCCTTGAGCCCCTTTGATTCTTATTTATAGGCTCAATAAGATTACATGGGCCGATGAGCCTTAATTATCATTAAGACTTGCGTATCTAGGCAATAAAAGAAATTACAATTAATGCAAATATTATAAAATTGCGCATCTAAAAGGAAGTAAATGAAAGTATGTGACCACACTAGTCACACCTAAGCATGATGCTTGATTAATCAATAACTTTCTGGTCGATGGTGGAATAGGATTCATTCACTTAAAGTCACCACATGCCAGCCGCGTGTAACTCAATCTTGCCACATCATCAGGAGCCGTTTTTGGGTAAACAATTTGCTTTTGTTCCTCTATGTTTGAGCCCGCAAAACGGGGTTCGATAGTTTTCTCTTTTTTTATATATACTTTTTTATTTATCATGCTCGAGGTCCTTTGGAGCCCATACGAAGGGGTTCGATAGGGCTCTCTTTAGTGCTTCTTGATTGTATCTATAAGGATATGTTGACCCTTTGGGTTCTAGTTATCCTTTTATATACTTTTGCGCGCGCTTATTATTTCTTGCGAGAAGCGTCCTTCTCGTCATTATTCATAGTACTATTTTTGCAAGGGTCCCTTTTAGGACCCTTTTTGGCTAGACAGCTTGGTCGCCGCTCTAGGCTTATTGATGGGTGCTCTTCCTGAGGCATTTCCTCTAATGGAAGCATCTTAGTTTATAAGGAGGCTCTTTTTTTTGTAGGACCTTTTGACCTCCTTGATGTTCATAAGGGTTGCTAATCCTCGTAAACTCAAGTGATGTCTTACCAGGTCTTCTTCTTTATTTATAAGGGGTCTTTTTTAGGATATAGGGTCTTGTTTAAGATACAAGGGTCTTATTAAGAACCCCCTTTTTTTTTTTGCTATATACTCTCCCCCAAGTGGTTGGAGAGATTTATCTCGGCAAACACTTTGATCATTCCATTCACGCATTTTGATAATCATTTTTCTTAAACAAGAATCTTTGCTATATATTCATCTAATGTCACATCATATGCATTGGAAACAGGTGAAGTACATGGTAACTTAATGTGACTTCGTTCTTACTACATATTAAGGAGTCCAAATTGAACTCATAGCTATTACATTTAACTTGCATGCTAGATAGAACAATAACATTCGTGAATCAACATGGAGGTCTTAGTGATAATATTTCTTTAGATGCTCTGCATTCCATGCTCTGGGTACCATGGTATCATCCAAGCGTGCATGCTTGTAGGTGTTAGGGGGCACAACCTGGGCAACTTGGTAGGGCCCTTCCAGTTTGCCTCTAACATACCTGCACTCGGGTCTTGAGTGTTGGGCAGGACTTTCCTTAACACAAGGTCTTCAACTCTGAACGCCCTCTCTCACACCCTTTAATTATAGTATCTTGTGGCTCGTTGCTGATACGTTGCCAGCCTTAGTTGTGCCCTTTCTCTCCTTGCTTCCAACAAGTCCAAATTTTTGGCTAATGCTGCGATGTTAGCCTGGTCATCATATGCTTGTATGCGGATGGAGTTAATCTTCATTTCTATTGGAAGGATAGCCTCATAGCCATAGGCTAAGGCAAAAGGAGGCTCTCCAGTGGTGGAACAAGGTGTGGTCCTGTAGGCCCAAAGCACATTGGGCAGTTCTTCGATCTAGGCCCCTTTCAACTTTTCCAACTTTGTTTTTAGGTTCCTTTTTAGGATCTTGTTGATAGCCTCCACTTGTCCATTGGCTTGTGGATGTACTACATCGGAGAAACTCCTCTTGATTCCCTTTTACCTGCAATATTCTTCGAATACTCCTCCTTCAAATTGCGCCCCATTGTCAGAGATTATCTTGTAGGGTACTCCAAACCTGTTGACGATAAATTTATTGACGAAGGTTGTGATTTACTTAGACGTTATGTTGCTTCCACCCATTTAGTAAAGTAATCGACTGCTACAACCGCGTATTTTGCTCCTCATCTTCCTGCTGGAAACGGTCCAATCAAGTCAATCCCCCACAAAGTGAAGGGCCACTGACTAATCATGCTCATCAACTCATTTGGTGACTATCTGGGGTAATTTTCATGCCTTTGGCACTTGTCACACCTTTTCGTGAAATCACTCGCGTCCTTCTCCACGGTAGGCCATACCCCTGGCAGATGGCCTTTTTTGCCAAGACTGCCCCCCAGCATGATTTCCACATTCCCCTTCATGTATGTCTTGCAGAATTTTTAAAGCCTCTCCCTTATCTATGCATCGTAGGAGCGAGGTAGAGAAGCCTCTCTTATATAAGACTCCATCTACTAGGGTGTATTAGGCGGCTTTGTAAGTCAGCTTACAGGCATCTTTTTTGTCCAAAGGCAAGGTCCTGTCATTTAAGTACCTCAAGATGGGCGTAAACCATGACTCCTCAGGGCTATTAACACCTTAGCTAGCCGTAGGCCAGCTAATAGTGCCTCGTATTCTTCTTCATTGTTGGAAGCTTCGAATCTGAATCTTTAGGCGCAGTACATCTTGTGCCGCTCATGTCTCGTCATCACTATGCCGACGCCAACTCCTCCTTCATTAGATGCCCCGTCTACATGGAGGCTCCATACTTCAGGCAGCTTTTCCCCTTCACCCACCGATTCATTCTCTTCTACTTCTCCCTCCTCACGGGGTCAGTGTGTAAACTCGCTATAAAATATGTGAGTACATGCTTGTTGATTGAGGTTCTTGGGGTGTAAGTGATGTCAAATTGACTTAATTCAATCGACCACTTTAACAACCTTCCCGAAGTTTCTGGTTTGTGCAAGACTTGACACAAAGGGGTGTTGGTGAGTACTTTGATAACATGAGCGTGAAAATAGGGACTCATCTTTTGTGAAGCCACTACCAAGGCATATTCTAACATTTCCATTTATGGGTACTGGGTGTCTGCGTCTACCAACCGCTTGCTCACATAGTACACAGGCTGCTTCTTTTCTCCTTTAACCAAGGCAGCACTTATAGCGTGCTCTGAAACAGCTAAATACAAGTACAATTTTCCCCCTTTTTCTGGCTTGGCTAAAAGGGGTGGTTTTCCAAGGTGTTCCTTTAGCTTAGTGAAGGCTTCCTGGCAATCTTCATCCCAAGCAAACATTTTTCTCCCTTTTAGGATGTTGAAGAAAGGAAGGCATTTGTCAGTGGATATGGAGATGAACCTATTGAGGGCTGCTACTCTCCCTATTAAGCACTGCACCTCCTTCTTGCTTCGTGGTGGGCTCATTTCCAGCAATGCCTTGATTTTGTCAAGGTTGACCTCGATACCTCAAGAATTCACCATAAAACCAAGGAACTTCCCCGATGAAACTCTGAAGGTGAACTTGAGCGGGTTTAGCTTCATTCTGAATTTATGGAGGGTGTTGAACATCTCAATGAGGTCGTTTGTGTGCTCGTTTTCCTTCTTTGTCTTTACCAGCATATCGTCCATGTATACTTCCATATTCCTCCCTATTTAATTCGCAAACATTCTGTTCACCAGCCTTTGATAAGTAGCATCTGCTTTCTTTAAAACTAAAAGGCATCACTTTGTAGAAATAAAGCCCCTTGTTTGTTATAAACAAAGTGTGCTCTTCATCGGCCGGGTTCATGGGTATTTGGTTGTACTCGGAATATGCATCCATGAAGCTAAGTAGCTGGTGCCCCACTGTGGCGTCTAATAACTAGTTTATCCTAGTGTTATCCCCAAAAATTGGAATTCGATGACGTGGCAATAGAAATGACAAATGGGAAGGAATGGTTGGGTAATCTGGCTTAGGATTATTCCGGTAGACCAGTGAAGAATTTTGATTGGCCAGTCAAGTGTCATGACCAACCAGTCATGACCAACCAGTCATGACCTTGGCCGACCAGTCACATGTTTGTCTGCCCAGGCATGACTTTGGTCGACCAGTCATGACCATGTCCGACCAGTCATGACCTTGGCCGACCAGTCACATGTTTGTCTGCCCAGGCATTACTTTGGCCAACCAGTCAAGACCATGTCCGACCAGTCATGACCTTGGCCGACCAGTCACATGTTTATCTGCCCAGGCTTGACTTTGGCCGACCAGTCATGACCATGTCCGACCAGTCATGACCATGTCCGACCAGTCATGACCTTAGCCGACTAGTCACATGTTTGTCTGCCCAGGCATGACCTTGGCTGACCAGTCAGGTGGATGTCTGCCAAGTCAAGTGTGTGTCTATCCAGTACAGTGTTTTGCCGACCAGTGAAGGTTTGGTCGACCACCCTGAATGTGATATGGATCGACTAGACAAAACAAGGCTACGCAAAAGATCCCAGAAACGACTTCAACAAGAATCGGTCTTACCTACGCGGGAATCTCTCAGATTATCCCATAAATATAGTGTATCATTGTATTTTAAATATTATTGTTAATTAAATATAGTGAGAATAATAAAATATTCCAATTATGGGGGAAATCATATGTACGATCCTAAGCCTATAAATACAAGGCTCATGGCATCATAAAAGGGGTTCAGAATTTTTATTGTCTAGAGAGAGAGTAATTGTATCGAGAGAACTCTTGTATTCTTGTAATCTGCACTGAAGAAACTCAGTTGACTCAGGTTCATCTGATCTTGAGTGTAAATCTATAATCATAACTCTAAGTGGATTAGGCTATTACCAACACATTGGGGCTGAACCACTATAAAAATTATCTGGGTCGTTTATTTCTCTTGAAGGTTTTTGTCATTTTGACGTCTACACGTCGTTGGCCAAAAACACGGTCAACATTTTGGTGCTTTCATTGAGATCCTGAAGAGAAGAAACACACGACTCTCATATTGAAATGGCACCCAAGAATACCAATGTGGCATCGAAAAAGGCAGGCACGTCAAAGGAGCCTGCTAGATCAGAACAGCCTGGACCACAGAACCCAGAGACTGAGCCCAGGGTGTTTCTCAAGGAGACCACTCCAGAAGTTGAACAACTCCAGGAAGCAATAGGTGCTTTCCAAGAGGAGATGGTGAAATTCAATGCTCCGCAGGAGTCTTTCGCTGAAGAGATGGCCAAGCAGAGAGCTGTGTTAGAGCAGCAAAGGTGCGACATGGAGGCCAGAAGCGAAGAGCTCAGACAGCGACAGGAGGAAGTCGACCGGAGACATCATGAAGCAGCACTTGCTCTAGAAGCGGCTACCTAATTGGCCCAAGCCAATGCTCAAGCCGTGGCATAAGCAGCCACCTAGGGAGCAAGAAATAATAATGCTGGTAGAAGGACCACTGACAGAGCCAATTCTCGAAGACCGGACAGAAGCAGGAGTAACCCTCCTGGTCGAGAAGATGATGGGGACCGATCTAGAACTGCCTCGATGCAAAGGGAGCACTCTAGAACTCCCTCCAAGAGCCACCGATCAGAAACTTCGAGATCAAGAAGTCACCATCGGGTAGCAAGAAGACCCCACCCAGGCAGGATCATACCAGAACTCCTCGAGATAAGGGAACTTCACAGTTCAAGGATGGGCATGGTCGTGATGAGGCTAATAGTCATAACACTGACCAGTCAAAGGAAAAGGAGGGCAACGACCAACAAGGAGGAAAAGACTGCTCGGGGCGTACCGAAAGGCCTCCACTGGACCCTGGCCAGTAGCGTAGTGGGAGAGCACAAGTCACGCGTGGTAAGCCCTCTGAAAAATCGAAAGTACAGTGTTTGATCGGGCAGGAGAGCATGCTTCCCGAAAGGATCTGAAGGACGTTATCACCAACAAGAGGAGGATCGTCCCGGTCGAAGGGCATAATCTGAACCGCCCTGCCAGTCAAGTAGAAATACTTGACGACAGTGTACCAGATGGTAATGCCCGACCACGCGGCCAAGACCTTGGAGCTTCATCAGTTGCACCGGCCATCCAAGCCCAGCTTGATGTGCTAACAGCTGCAGTGCAAGGTTTGTCAAAACGAACTTCTGGGATAGATGCGATAGACCACTGGAGTGGCAGCCCATTTTGTGCCCGTATTAGAGCAGCCCAGCCACCGGCAAAATATAAAGCATCGCTTCTGCCAGTATATACAGAAAATGTGGATCCCATCAGACATGTTGGGAAGTTTGAGGACCAGATGGAATTGCTCGGAGTAAGTGACGATTATCAGTGTAGGGTTTTCCCGACTACTTTGTTAGATACCACCCAGGAATGGTATTGGAAGTTTAATCCGAACCCCATTACCTATTGGGAAGCATTCAGGAAGGAGTTTTGTAGACAATTCAACACTGCCCAGACTCCACCAGTTTATGCCAACCACTTGGTAGATATCAAGCAAGGGAAAGATGAGTCTTTAAAGAATTATATACAGAGATTCATGAGAGAAGCAAATAGAGCAACTGCTGTAGGAGACGAGGGGAAGATGGTTGCCATATCTGCTGGGATAACTTATCGGAGCCCTTTGTGGGATAGTATACATAGAAATCCAATTTAAACACTTCAACAATTTCTTGACCGAGCAGACAAGTATATGAAATTGGATGATGCAATCGAGAAAGAGGAGAATTGCATAAACAATCCGGGCGGATCAACTGACTCTCCTAATAATGGTGGAAAGAAACGTGGAAATAACGGGTCTGACCACCATGAGGAAAAGAAAGCAAAGTTGAGTTCAAATGAAAAGCCAACCAAGTATGAGCCTCAGTTCACTAATTACACCACTCTCTCGACCAGCCGAGTGGAGATATATCTTGCTAGTCATGAAGAGGTTCCCTACCAGAAGCCTCCCCCCATCAGGAAAGAGATAAGGAAGAGAGATATGAATAAGTTTTGTTGTTTCCATGGAGATTATGGTCATGAAACGAATGAATGCAATCACCTAAAGGATGAGATAGAATTTCTTCTCCGGTCAGGCAAGTTGAGGAAATACCAAGCAGAGACACCCCAAGGAGAAGGAGGTAGTAGCAATCCTGGTTTCAAACTTCAACAATCTCCACCCTTGCAGCCCGGACCTGTGGACTTTACCTTAGATACTATATGTGGAGGTCCACACTTAGCTGAGGAAATCAACAAAGCAAGGGAGAAGCATGCTGAGCGGGATTGCTAGGATCAGGAGCCACTGGAGCGGCTAGCGTCTATGAATATATTATTTCTAAATACCGCTTTCAGAGTGGTAGTTTAATTTCAATTTGTTTAACTCGTTATATAAATTTGGTTTATGAGCTAGTTATTTGCTGACTAGTCATCTATTTTTAAACAATTTTTGTTGTTTAAGACTCGTTCTTAGACACGTTTTGTCCTTTTTAATTTACGAGTAATAAAAGAGACTACGCGCAGCGTGGTCGATTCTTGCTACAAATGTGCATGTGTGTTAATTATCCGAACAAGTGTTCAACTGGTCGGTAAAATCGGACAGTGTTCAACTGGTCGATACATTCAAGCAGTGTTCAACTGCTCGAATATTTTCCATATATTCTATGTGTTTCACGAGTAATTAACTACTCGAACAGATTCGGTCAAGTAGCAAGTGACTAAGGATCTTTCAACCCTCGATAACTTGGGGGCACATGGGGTATACTGGTATATAATTTAACACAGGAAATAAGAGCACGAGTTAAGATATTTGTTTTTAGGCTGACTTCTAAATTTTCGAAGTCCAAAAAGGCCATTTAGCTAACTTGTTTGACAAAGCTTAAGTAACTTGGAATTTTTTAAAATTTCAAGTTAGAAGCAAATATTCGTGTGACAATAAATATTCTGCTCATAAAATGTTAGAGCAATAAGAGTGTGAGAAAGTATACTGAGCATGGACTTATGAAATGTCTAGAATTTCAAAGTTAGAAAACTAAGTACTCATGCGAAAATATAAGGCATACATCAGAGTGACTTTACTATTCACAAAATACTTATAACTTTTTAAGTCTAAAAAGACTTAGAATGTTTTAAGTTAACAAAGAAAAGTAAAGTATAAATGCCAACAGCTCGACTGTATGCGAAAAATATCAAGGCTGCTAAGCAACAATTGTCTTCGCAAGAAAAAAGAGTAAACTACTGGCCAGGTACAAAGTCTAGCTGATCAGGTGCAAAGTTTACCTGGTCGGAAGAGCAGATACAACTTCCCTGGTCAGCTGAACATATATCACTGGTCCAGTAGGAAACTCTGTTGTTGAGCACAAACTAACAATGAGGCTTTCCTAGAGTAAACCATTTTTTTACAAGCCCGAGGACATAAGGGCATGCATCCGAGTGGTTAGGCTGTGATGTCCGAGCAGCCAGGCGTGGGGCAAAGAGGCTATGGTGTCCAGGTGGCTAGGCATGCATCCGAGCGGTTGCATCACATGTCCGAGCGGTTGCACCACATGTCCGAGAGGCTGGCATGACCGAGAGGCTACTTGTGTCCGAGCAGCTAGGTCTGCGTCCGAGCGACTGGAGGAGCTGCATCCGAGCAGCCATGGTTATGCGTGCACGTCCGAAGGCTGGTGTCCGATCAGGTGTGGGCTGTGTCCGAGCAACCAGGGGTACGTCCGAGTGGATGGTGGAACTCGTCCGAGCAGCTGGGGTGTGTCTTCAAGGAGCGTCCGTGTCCGAGGAGATGCTAGCTAGCCATCCGAGGAGCTTGGTGCTTCTGAGGGTCTGCTTCAGACAGGTTGAGCATATATTTAGAGTGGTGTCCGAAGAGCCAGGGAGGCGTCTGAGCAGCAGGAAACAATACACCCAAGGGTTAGCAGTCAAAAAATTATTTGGGTCCCAGGGACCAAACAAGCATTCCAAATCAGCTATTCAAACAAGCTCAAATAATGGAATTTGAAGAAATCAAAAGAAAAGTTCGATCGTGGGTTTATTACAAGAGTGAAAATTACCGACTGGATGGAAGTTTTTGGATGACCTCAAAAACATTTTCCTAGAAGAAAAGTTTATTATGTGAGTATATCATATAATAAACTTGGGGGGTAAATGTTATCCCCAAAAATTGGAGCTCCATGACATGGCAATAGAAATGACAAATGGCAAGGAATGGTTGGGTAATCTGGCTTAGGAGTGTTCCGGTAGACCAATGAAGAATTTTGACTGGCCAGTCAAGTGTCATGACCGACCAGTCATGACCTTGGCCGACCAGTCACATGTTTGTCTGCCCAGGCATGACTTTGCCCGACCAGTCATGACCATGTCCGACCAGTCATGACCTTGGCCGACCAGTCACATGTTTGTCTACCCAGGCATGACTTTGGCTGACCAGTCATGCCCATGTCTGACCAGTCATGACCATGTCCGACCAGTCATGACCTTGGCCGACCAGTCACATGTTTGTCTGCCCAGGCATGACTTTGGCCGACTAGTCATGACCATGTCCGACCATTCATGACCATGTCTGACCAATCATGACCTTGGCCGACCAGTCACATGTTTGTTTGCCCAGGCTTGACCTTGGCCAACCAGTCAGGTGCATGTCTGCCCAGTCAGGTGCGTGTCCGCCCAGTAAAGTGTTTTGCCGACCAGTGAAGGTTTGGTCGACCAGCCTGAATGTGATATGGATCGACTAGACAGAGCAAGGCTATGCAAAAGATCCCAGAAACAGCTTCACCAAGAATCGGTCTTACCTACGCGGGAATCTCTCAGATTATCCCATAAATATAGTGTATTGTTGTATTTTGAATATTATTGTTAATTAAATATAGTGAGAATAATAAAATATCCCGATTATGGGGGAGATCATCTGTACAATCCTAAGCCTATAAATACAAGGCTCATGGCATCATAAAAGGGGTTATGAATTCTAATTGTTTAGAGAGAGAGTAATTGTATCGAGAGAACTCTTGTATTCTTGTAATCTGCACTGAAGAAACTCAGTTGACTCAGGTTCATCTGATCTTGAGTGTAGATCTATAATCATAACTCTAAGTGGATTAGGCTATTACCAACACATTGGGGCTGAACCACTATAAAAATTGTCTATGTCGTTTATTTCTCTTGACGGTTTTTGTCGTTTTGACGTCTACGCGTCATTGGCCAAAAACACGGTCAACACCTAGGAAGCGGGAAGTTGTCCTTAGGGCAGGCTTTATTGAGGTTAGTAAAGTCCACACAAGTCCTCCACTTTCCATTGGCTTTGGGACTAAAACTAGGTTTGACAACCATATTGGGTAGAATGCTTCTCGGATAAACCCATTTGCCTTCAACTTGCCAACCTCTTCTTTTAAGGTCGCGTATCTTTCTGGGTCTAGTGCTCTCCTATTCTGCCTCACAGGCCTTGCTCTTGGGTCGATGTTTAAGTGATGACACATGATAGACGTGTCTATTCCTACCATGTCCTCAGGACTCTAGGCCAATACGTCGAGGTTGGCTTTCAGAAATTGTACCAGCTTCTCCTTCATGATACCCGAAAGGTTTCTTCATATCTTCAACTTCCTCAACATCTCATTTGTGACCGTGACTTCCTCCAACTCCTCTACTAGCTCGGCTCTAGGTTCTTCTGTGACTCGCGGGTCCAACTCGTGCGGGTTTGCACCTTCATGCACAACCATTGCCATAGACACTGATGGCTTTATGGCCGTGCGAAGGGATGTGTTAGAACGTTACCTCGCTTCCTTCTACTCTCCTTTCACGCTTGCTATTCCACCAGGAGTTGAGAATTTCATAGCTAATTGGTACAGAGAAGTTTCAACGACCCCAAATTCGCTAATGAGGCTTTAGGGCCTTGATTAGTGTGCCAGGAGGGCATTATTGGGTGAAATGTGATTTGAATGACTTTATTGATTTAAATGCATAATTATATGATTGTATGATTATATTGGTGTTAATGTGATATATATATGGTATATGTGAGAACCACATTATTATGTGGGTTGATTTGCAGAGCACGACTCGAGGCGATCCTAGGGCTAGATAGCGGGGAAAAGTCATAATGGGGCTTAGCAGTTGACTTTGGATAACTCAGGAGTATTTTAGGTATCAGATAGTTATTTATACTGTCGGGTTTTGAAAATAAATATATGGAGATATATTTGAGGTTAGGAAGTCTAGGTGGGAATATTGGGGAATTTTACCGTTTTGCCCTCGGGGACGTTTCTGGCACCCTGAGCCTCAGGTTTGACCTAAGTGATAGAGGATAGACTTAAGAAGAAATACAAAATAGTAGAAAGAAATTAGACCGACCCTTTATTCTCACACTTGTCTCTATTCTCTCCCAACGGAAACGCAAGAAATAAACAGAGGGATTTGAGCTGGAATTCAGCTGGAATTTAGTGGATCGAAGGAGTGATTTAGAGGCTTAGTTCAAGAATCAATCAGGAAACTTGATCAGGACTAAGGTAAGCATTTAATTTCCTTCTTTGTGGCTGGGTATTGAGGAAATTGTGATTTTGGTGTTTAAGGGCAGAATTAAAGTGGAAAGCTTGGGAATTAGCTTGGATTTCACTTGCAGAAGTGGTTCAGCAAAAGAGGTAAGCTTTAATTTGTGATTTAGAGGTTTCAATCTGGGTTTGTATGGTTGGTTTTAGTGTTTGAATTTCATGAGTTTCAGAAATTTGAAATGGAATTCTAGTAGGTTTTTGGGATGGATTTCTGTTGGGATGTGTTGTTAGAATCATGATAAAGGTGTTGTAGTTAAGGGGTTTTGAATTGGGGAGCCTTGGGATGGGATTGGATAAGTTTTAGATGTTGGAAATGGTGGGTTTTCTGGGCACGAAGGGAAGGGCCGCGGCTTAGTTCTAGAGCGTTGCGGCCCTAGGATGAAGATGAGCCAGGAGGGCCCGGCCAAGGGTGAGCGTCGCGGCGCCCAAAGCAAGGGTCGCGGCGCGTGTCTTCTTTCAGGAATGCCCTTGGTGTTGTTTTGAGGTCAGGGCCGCGACTAGGCTTCAAGGGCCACAGCCCTTAGATGCATACTTGAGCGTTTAGGGATTTTAAACATGGAATCGAACCTAGTGTGCTCGAGATCTATTTCACCACCGTGCTTGGTGGGATTTGATTTCCCGGAAGTTAGTTTTGTATTCAGAAACCCTTATTTGAATATTAATGGAACCCTACACCTTGGTTGTGACTAGGTGATAGAAGCTAAGGCTCGGGAACGGATCGTGCTTGAGGAGTGTCGCTCGTAATCAGTAACCGCAAAGATCAAAGGTAAGAAAACTGCACCTGGTTGAATATTTGTAATGGGACTAAGGGTTCCCTATTGTGTATGCTTGAAAAGATGGTATTATGTCATGCAAGCTAATTAGTGAACCAACGGCCTATGGGTGCCAAGGGTTACACTAGCGCACAAGGCGCGATTTGGCCACTGGTAGCCGAGGATAGCTTAATTTGTACTGAGCTCGGTTTAAGCGGGCCGGAGTCAATGGGGAAACAGAGGGTGCGGCCTAAGTTGTCGACCCTGATTATTATTATGTGATATGAATGTTATAAGTGATTGATTGCATCTTTGATTATGAATATATGTGCTGAATGGCAAATGTGGATTATTAGATGAGAGTTCATACTTAGTGAATTTGCTGTTTGTTATTATTGTTTGTGTTGCACATCATGTTTTCTTGCTGGGCCTTGGCTCACGGGTGCTACGTGGTGCAGGTAAAGGCAAGGGCAAGCTCGATCATCCTTGATTTGGAGAGCTCTGCGAGCGGAATGTACATGGCCAGCTGCTCAACCGCTAGGGTTGAGGTTTAGGCAGGGACGCGAGACCCAGAAATTGTTCATTTTGCCTTAGTATGGCTGACAGTTGTCTGTATTTTTTTGGGAGTTTGTAATCCAACTTTTAAACTCTGTTTCTTTTGGGATCCCATGTATATAACTTCTCAAGTATATAAAATGAAACTTTTGAGACCAAAACCTTTTTAACCTTAGCTCATACATGTTTAGTGACACATTTTTAAATTAATGACTTGATTAGCAAGTCTTGAACCTTTATAAGTACACAGTGTAGCGGTCTTGGCTATCCAGGGCGTTATAGAAGTTGTCACCTTCAATTCTCTTAGGGAGGGTCTCCCTAATATCGCATTGAAGGCTAAGGCGCAAGGGGTCATTATGGCGGAAATGTACACCCCGTGCATCTTCTTAGGTGAAGGTTATCGAGTCATTCTCACCCTTAAGACTCTTTGGGGGGCTTTGCTCCAAACTTAAGATGCATGGTGGTGGACTTCGTCTGGCCTCCCTGGTATATTTGTCTCGCCCCATCCTTGATTCGCCTCTGAATCCTTGCCCTCCGAAGATGGTCCTGACTTCTCCTTTTTCCTCTGGGGCTACCTCTCATGCCCGTGGCGAGGATGCTCCTTCTTCCGGTCTTTGGTTCTCTTTGTGAATGTATCTACCCAAATTTCCCCTGCGTATAAGCTCTTCGATTTCTATTTTCAAATGGGTGCATTCTGTGGTGGTGTGGCCAATATCTTTATGATACTGGCAGTATTTACTAGGGTCTCTTTTTTATTGGTCTTTTTTCATTGGCGGGGGCCTTCTGAAAGGGACCTGGTTTTCATTCGTGATGAAGATATGCTCCCTAGCATGGGTGAGGTTAGTATAAAAGGTATATGGGCCCTGCTTGCGCTCATCAGTGCGTTGGGGCTTCTGAGGTCGATCATCTCTTGTCCCTTCATAGACCATCTTCTTCTATGCACCGCTTTGGCTTTCCCAGATTGGGGGTTTTGGTGGGGACCGGTCTTTTCTGGCCTTAAGGCTCTCGTGACCATCCTCTACATGAATATATTTTTGTGCCTGCTCGTAGAAATCGTCCAAATTGGTGACCTCTCTCTTAAGCATGTTATCCCATAACTTACTTCCCGAGCGTACTGCGGCCGTGATGGCCATTTTTGCTCCCTACAGGTCAAGCTCCCTACCTTAGCTGCCTCCATATTGAACATGTTGATGTTGCTCTTTAGACTCTCATTTCTCCCTGTTTTCGTTTAGCGAGGGTGGTGCCCGGCATTGTGTAATCACGTTCGGCATGATGTTGCTGAAGAAATTCATTAGAAAATTGTTGCCAAGACCCGATGGACCCTGGCTGGAGTCTTTTGAACCGTTTGTACGCGGGTCCTTTCAACATGACAGCAAAGTAATGGCATCTGGCCCCGCTACTAATTCCCCTTAATTTCATCAGATCATTAAATACATCTAGATGGTACTTTGGATCTGTATTTCCTTCATATGGGGTCATATGAGGCTCCTTGAAGTTGGCTGGGAGCGGATGGTTTGGATTTCCTTACTGAAGGGCGACTCATGGTCGAACTCGTCATCAACGACTTGTCCTCCAGATGCGGCGATTATCTTGCTCCAGAGGCTCCTCAATTATGTGTCTAGGTCTTGTCTCCTCTTGTTCAAGGAGTCTCTCAACGTGGATGGGTTAGCGTTTCCCTTTCCTTTGTCTTCCCGGGGCACCATAGGAGGTGTAGTCCTTTCACCCACCCTTTTCTTGTTGAGTTCTTCCCGTAAGTCTGAGGTTGTTTTCCTTTAAGTGACTTCGACTTCGTTATGAGGGCCAATGTTGTTCTACTACTCTGGCCTCTGGGGCTGCTTCGGTGGTCCAGGATGTTCGCACTGCTTTATTTGGGGGTATTACTGGTGGAGAGTCGAGTCCTCCCATCTTCCACTGGGACCGTGGTTTCTACCCCCTCTTGTCCTTTCTCTTTCGCCTAGGAAGAGATATGTTCAATTTTCCTTGTAACTGGCCATTCAACACCTCTTTCATGTTCTCTAAGGTGGTTTCTAGCCTTTGCTTCTTCCGGTGCAGTTTGCGTATCTCCCCTTTGTCAAATCGAGACTTAGAACTCGAGCTCACGGAATGGACTCGAGGATTCTTGTGAGGCCTGCACATCGATGGGACCAGATCTTGCCGGCCGAAGTTCAGCACCTGTGGCGGTTTTGGGGACGGGAACTCACCGACATCTCTCGTGGGGGCAGCCTCTGACCTCGGACAATGCTCATCAGGTGGGATGACCAAGGATGAGGCATCCCTTTCACCTTCGGGAACCTCTGGCTCCTTCGATGCATGCACATTTTCAGGTGGCGGAGGATTCTTCATGGAGGCCTTCAGTTGATCTCCATTAAGGTGTACCTCAACCTCCCTTGGTTCTCTCAACCGCTTAGAGCATCTCGGCATCTTTGCTATCGGAATTGATGGAAGAACAGTGGCTTGACACTTATCCTTCCCACAGACGACCCCAAACTGTTGATGGTAAGAACTCGTCAACGGAATGTGGATGGAAAACTCAAAAACTTAAATCAAAATATAATGAACACAAATCAACGTATAGAAACTAAAAGTAAAATTGCAAATAGGAAATAGAAAATAGAAAGAAAACTCGTCTATTTCCCTTAGATCAATCTGGTTTTACAAGACTTTTCCAACCCCTTTGTTTGAGGGGTCCGGATCAATTTATAGTGAAACTCTAATGGCTTATGATACACTGTGGTCCCGGGGACCATTTGGTACATGGGTACATCGTTAGTGTGGTGGCACATGTAGTAGTGGTGCAGAAGGTCGTGGTGTCGGCTCTTGTACATAGCCAGGGTCTGTGGGGGTGCCTCCAATACTTATTTAGTACGAGTGTCAGAGAAGTGACACTAGGCATAGTGGTGCGGGTGGTGTTGGAGGAGTGGAGGTCAGCTTCAGTATGTGTCAAGGGTCTGCAAAAGTACTCCTGCCTTGGTACCATGTGATACCTCCACTACTTGTTTGGTGTAGGTGTTTTCCTTGTATCCAGACAACTCTTGATTGGTACATACATTCCGTACCTATACATGTACCCTACACCTAGTGGATGTTTTCACCTTCCGAAGATGTGCATGTTGATCTAGCCCCTTTATATTTTTCTAAGTATCAGATTACTTATTGACTGGAAATGATACATATGGGAGGTAAGTTTTACTGGTGATACCTACCCTCAAAAGTAGGGCACGGCCTCGTCAGTGAGGCTCATATTTCAAAGAGGATCAACAAATGATGGCCTTGCTAGTTTGTTAAGGTGTACAAGGTGTGAGAAGCTTCACGGGATGTTTTATACGCGAGGCCACCCCTACGCGAGGCGCCATCTGAGGCGTGAGGCCTCCATTTTCGCGAGGCGCCCTTTGAGGCGCGAGGCCACCCCTTTGCGAGGTGCCATCTGAGGCGTGAGGCCACCATCTTCATGAGGCGCCCTCTGAGACGCAAGGCCACCCCTTCACGAGGCCACCATCTTTGCGAGGCGCCCACTGAGGCACGAGGCCACCCCTTCGTGAGGCGCTATCTGAGGCGCGAGGCCACCCCTTTGCGAGGTGCCATCCGAGGCGCGATGCCACCATCTTCGCGAGTAGCCCTCCAAGGCGCGAGGCCACCCCTTCACAAGGTGCCTCCTTCTCTCCCAAGGCGATACCCTTGACATGAGGCCACCATTTTCACGAGGTGCCTCCTTCTCTCCCGAGGTGATACCCTTGACACGAGGCCACCATTTTCACGAGGCGCCTCCTTCTCTCCTGAGGCGCTACTCTTAACACGATGCCACAACCCTCACAAGGTGCAAGGTACTCCTTTGGTGCTACTTTTCATAACCCTCGCGAGGTACAAGGCGCTTCGTAGGCGAGGCTGTGTCTTGCGAGATTAGCAAGGTGAGCGATTGGGTGTATGTAATGGCCTTGTGAGACCTTTGGCGCAAGGGGCAAGGACGGGTTTGGTTGCTTCAATCCCGAGTTTATATTCTAAGAGATACGTGGTGGGGGTCTTTTATAAGCACAGAGTTTTAGCATCGACACGTAATTAAATAAATTAATTGAGATTATATAGATGATTTTATCCAAGGTACTGTGGGGACCATGGGCCTATGAAATCAAACTCGAATAAGTTATCATAAATTTAACAAATAAATTTACTAACTTATTAATTCCTTGTGACTCCACTAAAGACTCAGAATTGCACTCTTGAATTCATAGAATGTTATATAAGAAATATAGTATGTTATTAGTTATCCATTGTTACAACCATAATTATCACTCAATCCTCTATAGACGGTCTACAATGAGGTGGGACTAAAATATTGTTTTACCCCTCAATTTATTTTATCCTTAAAACATTTAGCTCCTTGTAAATGATATTTCAGTAACCTAATATTAATTACTGAAATGAGATCTCGATCATTTAACACCTCAAAGCAAACTAAAAGGAAACCATCGTTTTATTAGTTCATCAAAAGCTATAGATGATCATATCTATGATTAACACTCCCACACAATTATACTATCGAGTTCCCAAGATGTAAGTATAGGCTAGCCCATAGGGTATGCTGGTAACGAATAAGTCAAAGAACTCAAATAATATAATTAGTTAGAATACTAACCACTCATAATTGAGATTGAATTGACCTATGGTGAACTATATGATACGACTATAATAGTTAATAATGGTCTGTTTACTTATCCTATCTACTTTCAATATCGGTCCAGTCTGATGTGACAAATACGTCCAATCTTATCTACTTTACTAATGTTCTCGAAAGAACATAACACTACAATGTGTAAGTAGATCATATATTAGATTGGCAAGTCAGTGTAAATCCTTTTTACTGACTAATCTTAGGACTAACTTATTTTTTAAAAATAAATCCTATTTATATTCCACTTTGATTATGTCACTATAAATATGATTAGCTATATGCTCAGGATTTAATAGAAGAATATATTAAACAAATAATCATTAAAATAAAACATGTGAGCTAAGTGATTGACCAAGTGAAAAATGATTTCTATTCTTTTATTGATAATAAAATGAGGTGACAAAGAAATTGGGTTTTAATTAGGGCATAAAACCCCAACAAACTCCCACTTGCACTAATTGAAAGTAATGCCTTAATTGTACTATTCACATTTCCTTGATATGTTTATCAAATGTAGCTTCTGGTACTGTCTTTGTAAAAGGATCTGCAAGATTGTCTTCAGATAAAATCTTCATAACCTTCACATCTACCTGGCCACATATTCTCGAATTATGTGATACTTCCTTTCTATATGCTTACTCTTCTTATGACATCGAGGTTCTTCCGAGTTGGTTATCACTCATGTTTGTCACAAAACAATACAAGCGGTTTATCCATATATGGAATAACACCAAGATCTTAATAAAACTCCTTTATCTAGATTATTTCCTTAGCTGCTTCAGACACAACTATGTACTCAGCCTCCATGGGGGAATCTAAGATCGCAAACTGCTTTACGCTTCTCTATATCACAGCTCCACATCAATCTGAAAATATGAATTGGTGTAGCCTACAGGGTTCAGAACACCACCCTTGTAGACTAACATATAATCCTTAGTCCGCCTTAAATTCTTCAGAATATGCTTAACTGTTATCCAATGTTCTAGTCCTGGGTTTGACTGATACCTGCTCACTACTCCACTGTATAGCAAACATCTGGTCTAGTACACAACATAGCATACATTAGACTTCCAAATGCAGATGCGTAAGGAACTTTTCTCATTGCATCTTCCTCTTCATAAGTATGGGGAGACTGCTTCTTTGAAATGTGAATGCCATGGTGGGACGGTAGACGTCCTTTCTTGGAATTTGACTTTGAGAAACATTCAAGCACTTTATCAATGTAAGCTGCTTGAGATTGAGCTAAGAGTTTTTTCTTTCTATCTCTAATGATCTGAATATCTAGAACATAACTTGCTTATCCCAAATCCTTCATCTGGAGTTGAGTGCTCAACCAATTCTTCACATCTGATAATTTCTTTACATTGTTTCCAATAAGTAAGATATCATCTACATAAAGAACAAGGAATACCACTATTTGATTTGCCTACTGTTGGTAAACACAAGGCTCACCAATATTTTGTTCAAAGCAATAGGTTTTGATTATTACATTTGTAATGACCCGGATTTTCAAGACTCGATAATGCGAAAATATAAATGTTTTCATTTAACAAAATTTCTCAAAAACCCGTATAAAAAAAAAACTTTTAAAAAGTCCTATGCCCATACTTAACATTTAATTACAAACATATTTTATAAAGGGTACAGTGAGCCTAGTTTAGGAAAATTAGACAACATTTCCAAAAATAAAACGACTTCCCAAAAGGTCAGTCCACATGCACATTTGCAAGGTAGACTCTAGCGCTCACTGCTCTGTCTTGCCCTTGCTCTTACCTACATCAGAAACAACTGGGTAAGCGAAAACACTTAGTAAGTTCAACTTTAAAACAAAAGCATGCAGAGAATTAGGGTTCCAGATCCATCCGGACCCTACACAATCAATTTCAAGAACGCAAAGCGTCATGGCAAACTTATGGTCATGCCTGATATCCAATGAAAAATTATTTCATATAACCAGATAAATTCATGCACTTAGTAAATCCCAGAACAAGCATATATATTATATCACAACTATATCTTATCAACAAATATATCCCTGCACTCATAAAATCCTAGAGCAAGAAGATATAATATATCACAATATAATTCGAGACCAACGCTCGACAATTTCCAAAAATTCGGGAGTAACATGCCCTCCAGCATAAATGCTAATCTGTAACGCCCTACTACCTTAGAGCCGTTACTAAGTGAGTTTAAAACAGAAATCGTGCTTTTGACTGACTCTACGTGGTTTCTAAAACCAAAAGTGTGACTAAACCAGAGTTTAAGGCTGTACTCTTTGAAAATGTTTAGTTTCATTGAAAACATTAAGTATCAAACATCTGGGATCCCAAAAATAAGGTTTACAAAATATTTACAACTCAAAAATAGATTTACACCAGGTTAACTATCAAAAGAATAAGTTAATACAGCCATATACAAAATGCCCCCAACCAAAGCAGTCGGGCAGGTCGAACATGTACGCGCCGCCCCCACGCTCTCCATACTCATGGCCGGTTGACTGACTCCTTGCTTTTACCTGCCACATAGAGCACCCGTGACCTGAAGTCCAGCAAGAAAACCCAAATAGTACATAACATATGCATAAGATATAGCTGACATATAATCCACTGATAAATAGGAAAACCATCAGACTGAACAAACACGGCCATGCCACCCCAAAGGCCTTACCAAAGCCTGGGGTCTCGGTCCTCACCGTAAGGATAACTCATGTATCCATTGGGTCCCACCCTGGCTAAAAGCACCCCATGTGCTGAGTGTTACTTCCGGCCCCAAGGCCGTACCCGGCCTTTGCCGCTCTCGGCCTTAGCCGTTCTTTTCGTTATAAACGCACACATAATACATTTTGAAATAATCATTCAAACATATACTAATTCATCCAAGGTTATACATTTTCACGTAAAACAATCTAGGGCCATGCCCTGCAATAACACTGTGGGCCCATGCCCTCTTCTCGGGTGTTACGGTTTTCTTACCTTTAAATTCGATAGCCTTGATCACCTGACTCCTTGAGCA
Source organism: Humulus lupulus (assembly GCF_963169125.1). NCBI lineage: Eukaryota > Viridiplantae > Streptophyta > Magnoliopsida > Rosales > Cannabaceae > Humulus > Humulus lupulus. The sequence continues at coordinate 119,499,801 of NC_084795.1, read as the reverse complement.
CGATCCTACTCGAGCCCTAGCGCTTACCTAAGCAAAATCCATAAGTCAAATTCATTACCAAACCTCAAGTCCAAAACCTAGCCTCGGGACCAATCCCGAGCCCCCGGGAAGTCCTAGATCCCCAAAACAAAGTGGTGGAATCGAGCCCCGAACCCTAGGTTAAAATCCCTCAACAAAAACCCAAAAATCCCCTTCTGTGAACAGTGCAGCGCTACAGCGCTCTAAAGAGGGCGCTGTAGCGCTACAAGTAGAACCACACCCCCCAGAAACAGGGGCTAGCGCTACAGCGCCCACTAAATAGCGCTGTACCACTATTTGCATACCAGCAATGCCCAAAATCGCATCCTGCGATTTCCTTCTACCATTTCAACCCCAAACTTGTCCAAATCTTTCCCAAGCCCAAAAACAAACTTATCAACACCTTACACTCATCCCAAGCATCCCAAGAACTCATACCCCAAGCTCAAGCAACCCAAAACATAAGATTCACCATAATGAACCCTAAAACCAGAAATTCATTCAAACATCAAAGATAAGCTCTTAGAAATCATACCGTGGATAGAAATTCGACCTTGAGTTGAACCCTAGACCTCCTTAGCTTGCTCCTTCACAACCTTGACCTGATTTCCCCAAAAATCCCATCTATTTAGCTCAAATACACAGCTCAAACCAGTCAAGCCCTAAAACTGAAATCTCCAAGAACTTACCTCAAGCTTCTGATGTGATCTTGCTAATCCCTTGCCAATCCTCAAGTCTAGCTTAGGATCCTTGATGCTCAGCCTACCCTAGCTCACCACTGAGCTTAACTCCAAGAAAAATGAAGGGAAAATGGTGGGAGAGCCACAAACCGATTCTTTTGGAACAAAACCCTTCAGCTTTTCTCTCTTTTCCTTTCTCTTCCTTCTTTCTTTCTTTTTCAGCCTTAACTCTTTTTCTACAAAATCCACTAAGTATAAAGCTCCCTTTAACTTATCTCTAACAAGCCTAAAGACCAAAATGCCCTCCCTAATAATTCTAAACCTTTTTGCCCATAAAGGGACATTTTAGTCATATTACCCAAATTCCCACTAATTCCTCAAGTGCTCCTAATAATTTCCCGCTTGTTACCCAATACCTGATAAATCACCAAATATACATTCCTCATCATCAAGATTAACCTCAATATATTTTCCAAATTCTCATTTAAACTCCCCAGGCTTAACCCAAGCCGGGTATAGATTCCCGCTTTGACTTTTCTGCTAACCCGCTCATTCTAGGATCGTCTCGAGTCACAGATCACAGATATCAACACAGTCATGCCCAAAATGGCCAAATTACAAATATGCTCTTTCTAAGATAATCAGGTCTACATGCATACTAATTCACATAGTCATGCGTCTCAAATAATCAAATAGTCATATAACGTGCATTAAATCATAATCATGCATTAAACTCATTAAAGTCACACACAAAATCCCATTATGCCCTCCAGGCACACTAATCAAGGCCCTTAAGCCTTATTAGCGAATTTGGGTCGTTACATAATCTGTAAGAGAGAACCGAGTCTCAACACTAAGATCTAGCCAATAAATATCCCCGTCAAGGGTAACCATCATTTTATCTAGGGCATCCCTACTTATCCAAGAGTAAATCCCTCACAAGGGTAACCATCAAGTTACCTAGGGCGTCACTACACATCCAAGAGTGTAATCGAATTTACACGGGTTTAGAGAGACTTCTATGTTAATCAGTGGTGCTGGTGAACAGTTGCCCCTAGGGTGTTCGGCCACACTCAAACTTGGCAACCCCTAGTATCTCTAGGCACTCTCACTGAATGGCCAATATTCACGGCTGCTATCCGGGAATAACTTATCAGAGCACATGCTCGGATTCTAACCGTTCACTGATTAAGTAAGCATGAGGGCCCCTAGGTCCCATTCATTTTGGTGCCCCTAGGTTTAACCAGAAATTCTCACCTCTTGGCCACTCGTAGTAATGAACCGACATAATAACATCAAGTAGTGTGACGGGGATCAGACGTCTAAGATATGACGAATATCTACCGTTCATATTTTCTAAATCAGCACTCACTAGACTAACGTCTCTAACCAACTTTATATGACAGTGTATATATGTGCATGTTTCCCTATACTAACATACAATACAATAGTCGTTTCATGTTGCAGCCACACAATATAAGTTGACTTACTTTGAGTCCTTAGCACTTAGCAGGTTTTCACTCTCCAACGTTCAGTCTAGTTACCCTAGCCAATACTGTAGTTATTCATACAATATACTCAGATTAATTATGACATTCATAATTCATTATTATTATTTTGGGCAAAACAAATGTCAAAACCATATTTCGAAATAACAATCGAATTATTATTAAAATAATTATTCAAACCTTGATCATGCAATTTTGATAAGGAAATCAAATTTCTAGTGAATCCAGGAATAAAATAAACATTGTCCAGCACAATAAATTTATTATTATCAAAATCTAGGCGAGCTTTTCCAACTTCAGCAGCCAAGATCTCCTATCAACTTCCAACTCTCATGGTCACCTCTTTATGAGCCAGCTTCCTCGAAGTACTAAAACTCTTCGAAGAAAAAGAAACATGATTAGTGGCTCCGGAATCAACTATCCAAAATGAAAAATCACCTTCCACTAAACAATATTCTAAAACAAGCAAATCAAATTTATCCTTCTTTTAGTCTTTCAGTTCTATCAGGTACTTAGTACAATTCCTTTTCCAATGACCGTCAACTCCATAGTGAAAACATGCTCCTTTCAAGCCTTCTTTTTGGAGTTCTTTGCATAATTATTCTTCTTGGAAGACTTGTTGGTCTTTTCTAGTTGTTTGTCCCTTTTCTTGTCCTTTTCTTGACCACCCCTCCTTTTCTTTGAATTACCATTTGAAGAGGAAGGCTTGGATTCAAAAACATTTTCCTCCTCGACCTTGGTGGAACTTTTGTTTAAAGACTCAAAAGTTTGCAACTCATTCAACAGTTGGGTCATATTGTACTCCAATTTGTTCAAAACATAGTTGGTAGTGAATGCCGCAAAAACTGGTGTGAGAGATGAAGTATCACACTTACTTGAGTTCTCTCATCAATGGTTGCACCATGGATTTCTACATCCTGAAATATGCTGATCATGTCTAGGACATGTTCTCTAGCAAAAATATTTTTCTTCATTTTCATATTTATGAAGATTCTAGTAGCATCATGTCTGCACTTATCAAATTGCTGGCCAAACATGCCTTGTAGAGATTCCCAGATCTCATAGGCTATTTCAATAGTTTCAAACTTCTTTCTTAGCACATCGCTCACACTAGCAAGCATATAACATTTGGCCTTATTGTTAGATAAGATCCATTTGTCGTACTTCTCTCTAGCAGTTTTGGCAGCAGTGAGAGCAGGAACCTGGGGACATTCCTCATTAAGGACAAACATGTGATTTTCACATATCAAAACAATGTTCATGTTTGATTTACATTTCATGTAGTTATCATCAATCAATTTTTGATTAGCAAGTAAAGCAGTTGCAGGGTTTGGATTGGACATATTGCTGAAAATTAAATAAATAAAATATAATGAATTAATGCATATAATAAATATCAATTTATATTTGGAATAGTAAATAGGATGGATGAATGCAACACATAAAATAACACACAAAAATTGGTTACTAGTCCACGACAAATTAATTTAAAAGTTAATGGACCGCCTTAGGGTAAGTCAGACTAATAACGAATTAATCTTTAGACAAGATCTCAACTCCATAAGTGAATACTTAAAAATCTCATTTTTTTTCTCTTTTGACTTATGAATTAACGTTAGTTTGGTCAAGATGCACTAGTCGTGCTCGAAAGCCTAGCTACATCTTCGGAGTGTAACCCATTATTTTGCGATCAATGACTTAACTCAAGAGTGTGTCGTAGGGTCAGTGAAACTTGAATTACATCACTAATCTTATTCTCTTATGAGAAGTCAACCTTGTGATAAAATAAACATATTCGGAAGCCTTTCCTTAAGGAGGTTGCAAACGGAGGCAACACGAGGCCATTCCTATGCCTCTCGGTGTTCAACCAATAATGGAAACCATGGGACTTATTGTCATAATTTCATCTCCCACTCACTATTTTAAAAATTGTGTTTTTCTCAAAATCAATATTTTTTTATTTGGCTGTAAAACTAATTAAATTAATTTTACCAAATTATATTCTAATAAATACTAATCCAATTATGCAAAGTAAATAATCGTGCCCTAGATTTTATTTTTCCTTTTTTAAATAGAATACCATTATATTTAATAAAATAATTTCATTAAATAAGAAAATAAACAATTTTAAATTCTTTTTACCATCTTATCTAATTAAGACTAAATTAATTATATTAGTTATCAAATATATATATAATCAATCATAAGCATGTTTCTAAAAAAAAATGCATGCTTAATATGTACTATGTAGGTAATATGTATGGCATGTTGTTATGCATGATAAAGCATTAAACAATATAATCATTTTCAAGCAAATAAATAAATAAATATGGGTTGGGTGCTTTGGGTATTTCTAGAAAATTACAACACTTGAAAAAAAATACAAAAAAATAATAAAACTAACTAATGCCTAATAAAGAGCAACTCCTTTTATCTTGGACCTTATCTTTTAGTCTTTGGATCATTACAATTTTAATTAACCATTATGAGTTAAATAACCTTTTAATTATTTTAAACAAATTTAAAATAATCAAAGTTTGGGTTTTAATACACAACAAGTTATTGGGGCCCAGTTGGAATTTGGACTAACCACAATTAACTCAAAATTAATAATTAAAATACATTTATTTACATTAGGCTTAAACAGACACAAATGAATAATTACACATCTATAAGGGTTTTCAAGACACAAACCCTAATAGGTATGTCAATGGTGATCGACGACTGGCAGGGGTGCGGGTGGCTAGCAGGGGGCGCGACTTAGCGTGGATAGTGCTGGAGGCTCGGCGTAGGGCTCAGCATGGGCGCAGGGCTCGGTATGGGTGCGGGTGCACAGGGCTCGTTGGGTGGGGGGTCCGAGGGGTGCGCAGGAGCGCACAGGCGCAGAGCCGAGGGGTGCGTACAACTATAGGGGCAGCGACTCAGACCTCGAGGTTTGTGCTTGGGGCTCGGACCATTACAGAATTGTTTCGAGAATTTAAAAAAAAATAGCAAAAATTCCTATGCCCCAAAATGACTTATAATTTTTGTCTATCTAGAACAAATTAAGAAGCTTTCCTAACCCGAAAACCTCATGAAAACCATGTTGGTAATGTAATGCGATTTTATATTGTCAATAAAAATAATAGAAATTATTTAGTTTCACAACCGTGTTGCTTGCTTGTTTTATTACATGATTATTGAAATGATACAAACAATTATAAAATCCCAAACATATGGATAATTACAGTTGGAGTGAGTAGGTCACAATGGATTATAGTTGTAATTATATGTTCAAAAAGAACGAGTCCTAAGATTAAGTCAATCCATTGGATTTTCACTGATGTGGTAATCTACGATATGATCTACTTACACATTCGGGTTCTTATCGAAGGCATTGACCAAGTAGATGAGATTAGATGTATATGTTACATCGGATAAGGACCGATATTGATTATTGATTGATAAATAAGTATCGTTGTTATCGAATCTAATCAATGTCACAACGTTGACCATAGATCAAGTCGATCTTAATTCTGAGTGATAATATTCTGCTAATTATATTATTTAAATCTTTTGACTTGTTCGTTACCAGCTTACCCTACGGTCTAGCCCATACTTACATCTTGAAGATTTAGTTGTGTAATTGAGTTGAAGTATTATTCATAGATATGAAATCTATAACTTCTGCATGAGAAGTGAAAATATGATTTCGTTAATTGATTTGTTTGAAAGGTTAAATGATTGATATTTCATTTCAGTTATTAAATTCACTGAAATATCATTTATAAGGAACTTAGTGGGAGTTAAGGATAAAATACTGATGAGGGGTAAAATGGTAATTTGTACACATCTCGTTAGTAAGTCATCGATAAAGGATTGACTAACTGTAATGGTTATAACAATGGATAGCACATTTATAGTTTGGAAAATGCGTTCTATCAATTGAAGAGTTCAATTCCGAGTCTAGAGTGGAGTCACAAGTTATTAATAAGGTAGTGAAATTATTTGTAAATAAATTCACGGTAACTTATTGGGGCTTGATTTCATGGATCCATGGTCCCCGCATCACCTTTGAGTAAATCATCTAGAATGTCTCAATTAATTGATTTAATTATCAATTAGGATTTTTAAAGTTGATTAGATCAATTTTGAAAAATTTACAAAGATATGAGATTTAGAGAATAAAAAAGAATCTTTGGGTAAATTTATTAATATTGATAAATTGGTGTCAATATAAATAATATTAAATCAAGTTTCAAATTATAATTAGTTAATTTGAATAAGGATTTAATTAATTAATTAAAAAATAAATAAATAAACAATAAGTTTTGAATTTAGGCCAAATTGAGATTTATATTCAAAACAAAGAGATTGGGCCCAAGTCTATTTGTGGGAGCCCAAGGCTTTTATTTTTGTTTATTATTTTTAATTAATTTGAATTTGAATTTAATTTTAAATTTAAATAAAGTCCATTAAGTTGCCTATATAAGGAATATGATATCTAGGGTTTTCAAAAGTCAGTCTCAGTTGATTAATTGGGTAAGTGAAAACCTAGACACTCTAATCCTTTCTTAGCCAATATCTCTTCTTCTCTTCTAGATCTCTATCTCATGTGTTGGGAACCAGCCCACACTAGTTCTAGGTTGATCAAAGGCTTGGTGAGGAAGACTCTGTTGTTGATCTAGTTCAATCTCTTGATAATACTCTGCTACAGAAAGGAATCAAGGGTTAGAGAGATTGAAGGAAGGAGTTGTCCCAATTGCTGCGTATATGTAAGTTTTTATACTTAACTCTGTTTTGTATCAATTTCATAGGAGCATGTTATAGGAATTTACATGTTTGTTTGCTAATATGTAAATTACATAAAAATAAATAAAGATGCTGCAATATGTATTTTGTACAATTGGTCTCAGTGCCATAGGTCGCTAGTTTACTTTCATGAATGAACATGTATGAAATTGATTGATATGTTATGGTGTCTATTGGATGGTACATGTTTATGTTTTGTTATGTACATTTTGCAATAATTTGGTTGTTTTTTTTATTTGTTTTGGGATTGAAAAACGGCACAGAATTTAAAAAAAAAATAAAAAATTGGACTCATTTGGCAGATGTGGGTCACGCACGCATGAAAAAGCTATTGGGACCCCGAAGCCGTACGAATGACCCGCGCAAGCCCCCAGCGGGCTTTCCCACAAAAAATATATTTTTTTTAAAATTTTTTTTGGATATTTTGTGTGTAGTTAAGTTTAAAATATTTAAAATTGATTATCTGATTATTTTAGATATTTTATCTTTTTAAAATATTTTGAATTGGTTGTCTCATAATCATAATATATTAAGATATTTTTTTTATTTTGTTATAAATGAAATATTAAAATTAATTATCTAATTATTCAAGATATTTGTATTGTTTAAAATATTTATAATTGGTTATCAGATAAGTTTAGATATTTTAAATTTGGTAAAAAGATATTTTGATATTTTAATATTGGTATTTTTGATATTTTAAAATTTGTTAAAATATTTAAAAATAAAATATATTGTCATTCCTAACAACTTAACAACCTAGTTTAAATTAATTTTTTGAAATTGAATTCTGTTTGATAAATTCTATTTTAATTAATTTTATATTTTGCATCTTGTTTAATTAATTATATTGAATTTTTTCTGATGAATTCTATGTTAATTAATTATGGTATTTTACAAAATAGTATATTGTTGTGATATAGTTGCATAATTTAATAATACATGCTTATAGAGTAACATGTTAGACTCATCCAATTATTATGTAGTGCACCAAAAAAATTTTTTTAGATTATTTAAATTTTTGTGATTTATTTGATTTAAATGTTAAGTGTGATGAATTGTTTTATTTAAGTGTTGTTATTTTATTTGGTTGATTATTTTTTTTATTTGATTGTTTATTATTTTATTTAATTGTTAGAATTGTTTGGTTAATTAATTTAATAAGTGAATAATTGTGTAACATGTTTATTTTACTATTAGTGTTACATTTTCAATAAGTGTGACAATTGAGGTAATTATGTGAGATTTGGTTGAATGCACTAAGGTGCATGATAGATAGTGATGCACCCTAGTGATTTAGTGTGTGCTAGTGCATGGTAGCATGGTTCACATGTGTAGATTTTCTACACACTTTATATTTCCTTATTTTAGATTTTATCTGAATTAATTTATAAAAAAAAAAAGAAAAGAAAAGGGAAATAGAGAGGTTGGGCGTGTGAACCTAGTGGAAAAGGATTATTTCTTTTTAAGTAATAAAATCAAAATTTGAAGACACTAGTTATTATGGGATAGGAATGTGATCATCTTATTCTTTTCTATCTATTATTATAAAAGAAAATAAAAAGAAATTAAGAGAAAATAAAATGGAAAAAGGAAACTTACCATTTTGTGTTGGTGAGGCTTTATGAGAGAATAATGATAAAAGGGAAAGGAAAGAGGAGAAGAGCCATTTGCTCTTGTGGCTGCCGTGACCTAGAGAGAGAGAGTGGCGTGTAGAGAGAGAGGGAGAGGAAGAAAGAAAGAAAGAAAGAAGAAGAAGGTGAAGAGGAACCCATCTTAGAGTATGTTCTCTTGTTTTTCTTGTTTGTCTAATCTCTTTTTATTGATTATATGTTATTGACTTGTTTATTTGTTGTGTGTGTTTGGGTTCTTTCTCCTCCTCATGGTGGTTTTCAAATAAAAACCCTAGGCTTGAACAAGGGTGTGAAGTTTGGGTGTTGATCTTATTGTGTTCTTGATTTTACAATCAAGAGAGGTAATGGTCTTTTCTTAGCCTATATATTGGTTTTGATGGGTTTGTCTTTGAGGTTTTGATGATGATGCTAATGGTTGATTATGATAGGATTGGTGATTATGATTTGTATATTTTGAGAGTATGATTTGTTTTAAAAGGGTTATGATGTTTATTTTTCTATGTATAAAGATTGGTGGTAATTTATGAATGCATATATGGAGATTTCGGCCTAGGCATACCCAAGGATGTTCTTGATATTTTTGTGTGATGTTGTGTGATTTTCAATCTATTAGATCCATGTTTTAGGACCTATGTAATATGGGTAAGTTGATAATTGGCAATCTTGATATTTGGATCCATGAAATTTTGATAGGATGCATGTTATATTGTGAATGAATAAATTATAAGATGCATGAAAATAATGATAGAAACATGTTAGGTTAATATAAGGCATATGTGAATATGGTGCTTATGAATTAATATATGTTATTGTTATTGTTAGTGTTTTGTTGGTTTTCATGTGTAGATTCAATGGAATAGAAAAAATGGTTTTAAAAGATTTCATGTGAATATGTTAGTGATATTAGAATCATGCATATAATAAGAGTATGATGAGATTTTGGACATGTATGATTTTATGTAATTTTTGGGATAAAAGTTGAGTTTCATGAGGAATTAAGCTTGCTGTTTTTTTGTAAATAATTGGGAAAAAGTTGATAAAAAGATGAATTGCATGCATAAGTAATGTTCTTGGTGTTATGTTAATTTATGAAATTAAAAAGGGGATTTTAAGTCCCATTAAAATAATATTTTACTCAATTATTTACCTACAGAATTTTTATTGAATTTTTAGAAAATATGAGCTTTTAAATTGATTATGGTGATTTTTAATGATAAAAATAGTTGCTGGAATTTTTGTAAGAAAATATGAAGTAAATTTCACTAAAATGAATTTGATGAGTTTTTGGAATAAATTATTTTTCCTAAGTTATGGTAATATTGAAAAATGGAATTTTTAATGGTATGAATGCATATTTTGACAAGTTATGATTTTTCCTTTATTTTGATTGAGAAAAATATCTAGATTCTATTTATTTGTGATTTTGAGAAAATAAATGGCGGCTGAAAGTTTGTTTTAATAAGGTTAAAAATTGTTATTTAAATTGTCACGTATGGATTTTGTTACATAAAACTAAGTCTTAAATAATTTAAATAAAAATATATTTTTCCACACTTAAAAATATATTTTTCACATCATATATGTAACACAATGATAAAATTTATTTTTCTAAAGAAACATATTAAAAATAGGCATTTTAATTAAATCCAAGCTTTTTGGTTAATTCTTTGTAATTTGAGATTAATGAATGAAATTTGTCACATATTTTATTTTTAAGCTAAATCAAATTATTTTATAAAATAAAATAAAGTTTTGAGAAATTTAATCAACTTAGAAATTTTAAGAAAAATAAAGCATGTAATATGTCTATTGATTTTAAAATAATAAAAGTAAGAAGTGTAGAATTATCGTTTTTGAAAACGTCTCTATTACGCAATGTTCCCACGTATGCATGTTACATGCAAATCCACTTTTACGTCCAAAATTATGTTTATTATTCAACTATGTGGTTTTTATAAAATGATCATGCTAGTAAAATGGGTAAAAAGAGCATTATTCTTTTATGGCGATAATTGCATGTTTTGTGTAACTGTTATCATGAGTGCATGGCCCATGCACGCATGAGTTGTATGGAAGGGCAAAATAGTAATTTTATGAACCTAAGAAATGTTATTTTGATTATGATATAGGCCCGTTGAAAGATTGTGAAATTCTTAGCTTGGACCTGAGGTAAGGAAGTTAGATAGATTCTATGATTTTATGCTATGAATGGTAAGACTGTTGTGTGAATAAATTGTTATGAATTATGAATGCCATAACGTGATGATATGTTGAATGTGATATGTGTATGGATGTTAGATACATCAAACCAGTTACGATGTCAGATACATCAAACAGATTACGATGTCAGATACATGTAACGAGTTACTAAGGACATTGAGATGTAACTCCTAGAGCGGACGCGCCGAGGTTATTCAAGGACCAGTGATCTCCTATTTACCTCATAGGGTGACATGGACAACTAGCGATCCATGCTCATCATGTATGCTGTATGTTTGTGATATGATGATATGTCACGTTTATGTTATGATATGATGATATGTTACGATTATGTTATGATATGATGATACGTTACGATTATGTTATGATATGATGATATGTTACGATTACGTTATGATATACCATGATGTTTTAGATGAACGTTAGTGTTTGTTTTTGTTGTATTCTTACTTGCTTATTTGTTTGTACTTCCTTACTGGGCTTTTAGCTCACCCCCCTTACTTTCCTTCCAGGTAGCAAATAGGATTTCTTTATGGCACGCGTGGTGACGTGAGGAGTTCTTTCACCATGGGGTGTATGGCGTGGGGTAATCCTATGGACGGAACAACGATCAACGTAGAACGCCATTTTAATTATGTTTTGTTTTTAAGAGACTTTCCTAAATTATCAGTGGGACTCAGTTATTTAATTTTTGGTTTCTTTGAACTTTGCATAAAAATCTATGTTTTATTTTAAAACTTATGGCGCCAACTTGCATGGTTTTAAACAAGTCCCCCTGAGACTTTGATAATGAATGGTATTCTTTTATAAACTATGTTATGCGAATGTTTTGTAAGTATTAGTCTAGGGCGTTCTTTACATATTAACATATCAAGCATCTTTATTAAGTTATTTTTTGCATTTGTGCTTTAAATATACGTGTAATGATTGCCCAATTTTTGTATTTTAAAAATGTGGGAAAACTCAAACAAAACTTTCATAAAATGTTAGATTTTATTTGGGCCCAACTGAACATGTAAAGTTTAAATTCCTCTCTTGTGGGTGATCCATTTGTGTAGGCTCATTTGCTTTGCATTACTAGATTGGGCCTAATTAATTGAATAACAATTAATAAAACAAAGGTTCAAATTTCTGTCTTTTTGGGGCTTTGTGTGGAAGTTAGGGAGTCTTAGTGGTGAGTTTGACATACTGAACCCAGCTCTCCTCCATGCAAGCTCGAATTATTAAGGTCCATTTACCTAAGTTGGACTTAATTGTATTAGGTTATTCTTTTTAGTTGGACCTAATAATTGATTAGAAACAAATTAATTCTTCATTTTGGATTAATTTTCAATAGTAATTTTAGAATTAATGGGAAAAATATAAACTATGGTTTATTGATTATTTTAAAAATTTGGCAAACCTAAGTTGGTTTATTAAATATTTTAATAATTTGGCAAACCTAAGTTGATATTTTTCAAAGAGAATAAAGATACTAAAAGATTTAATAATGAGTTTTAAAAATTTGAATTCGATCTCCACCGTTGATTTAATAAGGATAGAGTTTAGTGGGGCCTCATGGCGCTTTCATTTCGTCTCCCTACGGAAGGTGTTCACTGGGCTTCTTAACATGGTTAAATTTCTTAGGATAGATGGTTATAGATGGATCTTCTATAGACTCATCCCTACGGTGACTATGGAAATTTAGTTTCTAATAATCGAAACCGTGGGTCAAACTCATAAAGTAAGAAATATATGTGACTCTCACCTATCGGGACACATGAGTTTTCGTTACTTTGATTGGATGAAAAAGTAGTTAATAAAAGTCTATGAAGTTTTATTAATTGAGATGTTTCTCTATTTAACTAAGTGAATATTTGTGACTCTCGCCTACTGGGACACATGGGTTCATGGCTAGTTAAAGTTCCTAAGAAATAGAAGATAAGTGTTTTAGTATTTTGCTTATCTCAAAACATTTTGTATATTTTGCTATCTCTAAAATAATTTAAAGAATAAATGTTTGTCAAGCAATGCATTGATTTTTACTTTGTTGATAATTGTAGCTCTAGGCTACCCACCCCATACTCTCTCTAATCTCTAAAAGGCTACTCTATGGAGAGAACCTCACGAAATGTTTGTCCAACATCAACATGGTGTTGATTATGGACAACATCAAGTTCATGATAATCAAAGATATTCCTATTTTTCCTATGCAACAATCAAAAAATCCTTCAAAGAGGGTTGTTGATGGTGGTTCGAGCAAAGGAAAGAAGGAAAATACTACTAAACAAGTTCAAGGAGAAGTTGCTTTAAGCTTCTTCTTCGTAGAGAAAATGAGGAAGAAATTCAAACAAAAAGAATAAGAAGTCCACTGGCAAGGCATCAAATGCTACAAAGCAGCTTTGAGCAAGGCCTGATTACAAGTACACAAAAAGGGGGTGTTTCCAACTGCAAGGAGACTGGGAATTGAAACAAGATTACCCGGCACTCAAGGCATATGGAACCCAAGATAACCGATTCATGTGATTTTAGATGATGATACTTCGGTTTTGAATCGTTGAATCAGATCTACTAAATATGCATGTGTGTTTTTACACCATTTTACCATTGGGAAAGCCATGAAGGATAAAAAGCTAAATCTTGGAATCCATCAAGGGTTGTTCGCATCAAACAAGGCAAAATGATATGCTTGAATGAATTTTGGAAATAAATATATTGTTTTAAGACAATGTTTATTTTATTTCGATTTTCAATGGAAATTTTAATTTCAACTTTTCTTATTACATCAACAACAATTTGTAGTTACTTTCACAAGTAATAAAATCATATTTCTTTAATTGGATATGAATTGTGGGGTGGATGTATGAAAAACGGGCTATACCTATTGAAACTAAAGGAACCCTATGTTCTAAATAATGAGTTGTTTAAGATAGCTAAATTTAGCACCGCTAAACCACAAAAGGTCTGTAATGTTAAAAATGACGTACTTTTGGCATCTTCGCTTTAGTCATATTTGTTATGATAGGATTCAAAGACTAACAAAGGTTTGGGCTATTGAGGGAACTCACCAAGGGTGCCCTCCCTGTTTGTGAATCTAGTCTCGAGGGTAGAATGACAAAGCGTCCATTCTTCGGGAAAGGAGAAGGGACCAAAGAACCACTAGGGCTAGTATGTTCAAATGTCCTGGGACATATGAATGTTCAAACGAGGGGTGGTTATGAGTATTTCGTCAACTTCATCGACGATTGCTTTAGAGACTCATGTAAGTACCTGAAGCATAGGAATTTTGAGAATTTGTTAAGAAGTTAAAAGAATTCATTATTATGGCTTTAAAACCAAATTAGGTAAAACGATAAAGATCTTGCGATTTGATAGGGGTGGAGGATATTTGGATAATCAGAACCAATATCAGTTAATTGAACTTGGAGAATTGTCTAAAACAACTTCCCCAAGGACTCCGCAATAGAACAGTGTTGCTGAGCTGCGTGAATCGAGCATTTTTGAAAATATGTGTTCTATGATAAGCTATTCAACTCTACCGACTTCTTACCCATATATTTTCTGGAGACATACTACCTAGACCGCATGTGACATTTTTTAAATGTTGTGTCGTCTCAATGCTGTCTCCAAGACACCACTAGAATTATGGAATGGTCGTGAACTTGGTTTACGTCATTATGGAATTTGGGGGTGTCCTGCTCATGTCCTAAGGAAAAATGTAGGAAAGCTAGAACAACGAATTGAGGTTTGCTTGTTTGTTAGCTATTCTAAAGGTACTCAGGGTGGTTTGTTTTATAGTCCAGTAGACAGGAAAGTGTTTGGCTCTACAAAAGCTACTTTTTTTGGATAAAGACTACATAATTAATTTAAAGTGTCATAGCAAAATAGTATTAGATAGAAAAATGATAAGCTATTGTTCCATCCTCACTGACGCAAGTCGATGAAAACAAGGTAGATCTAGAAACCACTAATCCAAGTCAGAAAGTTACAGTGCCTCGTCATAGTGGGAGGGTTTCTCGGAACCCGGTACATATGAAATGGATAGTGAAACCCACAAGCTGGTTGGGGACACACGTAACAATGATTTATAGGCCTTTAAATTGGCAATGGGTAAGTTTGAAATGGATCTTTGACTTGAAGCCAAATACAAGGAAATAGAGTCTAAGTACTCTTAATTTTTCTAAGATCTTGTAGATGTGTCATTGGACTTTAGGCCTGTGGGGTGCAAGTTGATCTATAAGAAGAAGAGGGGAGCTGATGGAAAGGTCGAGACATTTAAGGCTCGACTCGTGGCAGAGAGAGAAAGTTGACTTAGAGAAAACTTTTTCTCCGGTAGCCATGTTAAAATCCATTTAGTAAACACTTATCCATAGCCACAACTCTTGATTAAGCTATAAGGAAACAGACATCGAAGAATCATTTTTAATGGCTATCTTGATGAGACAATTAACATTGATCTATCAGAAGGATTTAAAGTAGTGGGACAAGAAAGTCGGCAAGCTGTGTAGGTCATTCTATGGACTTAAACAATCTTCGCGCTTCTGGAACTTAAGGTTAAATGGAAACATTAAGACCTGTGGTTTTGAACAAAATGTAGTTGACCCTTTGTGCATCCTAAAATTCAGCACGAGTCTTTTATTTAGCTCGTGTACAACTGGCGAGTAAAGGACAGTAATAGATGATCCATAACTACGTATTTTCTCCACGAAGGCAGCACGGTTCCCCGAGTCAATAACACAAGCTGGGGAATATAAAGCAATAACTACGAGCTTGTAACGATTATAAGGCATAGCATCCGTGACACGATCTCACGGTGCATTCAGCTCAGGGTACGCTAGAGACCTGACGTATCCTTGGTTCCCTATAAACCCGGATACGTTATATAGACATGCATGGTCAGACATTGCATGTCCACAGATCCCTGAAATCCCAGACACGTAATATAATCGGGCATGGTCAGGCATGGCATGTCCGAGTATCCCTAAGAATCCAAGATCAGTTTTACTTAATGATCAGACCATGCCTTGGGAAAAATTATAATATTTATAATTAGTGTGGCACATGTAACACTGGGGGCAAGTCACGTGATGACCCCAAGACCTGTCCAAGGATTTTCTCTATAAATACTAAGACCTTGGATAGGGAAAAGGGAGAAAATTTTCTGTAAAGCAAAAACTCTGTCAAAATTGAGAGAGAAAATAGTAATAATATAGCCTCGTGGACTAGGTAGATTTTAACCACTGAACCACGTAAAAAAACGAGTGTTCTTGAGAATCTGTTTCTTAATACAACTCATCATTAAGCACTAATTCATCCAAGATATATTCTTAATTCACTGTTGGCAAAGAACCGTGTCAACACCCTTGTATTTAACAACTTAGGGAAAAAGACATTGTGGTGCTCTTAATACTTTATGTAGATGATATCTTACTCATTGGAAACAATGTCAAGAAATTATCAGACATAAAGAACTGGCTGGAAACAAAATTCCAGATTTCGTTGCAGCAAGTCGTGTTCTTTGTATATAAATCATCACGGAAAGAAAGAACTGGATTTCAACTCTAATTCAAGCGACCTACTTCTCTGAGGTGCTTGGTCGTTAAACCTTGGAAATGAAAAATAGATGGAGGTCGATATCTTTGATGGACTAGAGACTATATGTTAGTATTTTCAGGTGGATCTTTGAACCTGTTAGGCTAAACAGTTTCAGATTTTAGACAGATGTTGATGACAGGAAGTCTACTTCTGAAATATGTGTTTGCTCTTGGGGTGGAGCTATGATTTGGAGAAGTGATAGGTTGTTTGCCATCTCAGTAGCTGTGATTTGGAGAAGCGTTGGGCTACCTACCATTTCAGAATCCACCTTGGAAGCTGAGTACATAGTTGCGTCCATGACGACTAAGGAAATAGTCTAGTTGAGGAAGTTCTATACAGATCTCATTGTTATTCAAGAAATGGAGAAACCACACATTTTGTCTAGTGACAGTGTTTAGGCAATAGCAAAATCGAAAGAACCTCGAAGCTACAAAAGAACCAAGCATATAGAGAGAAAGTACCACACTATCGAGGATGTGTGGTGAAGGCGTGGTGTGTAGGTGATGAAGATAGCATTGGAAGGTAGCCTTTCATATCCCTTTACAAAGATATAACAAGAGAGCATAATTGTGAAGCATGTAGAATGCATGGTTTCGAGAAACATGTCCCATTTGTTTTAAAAGGGCAAGTGGGAGTTTTTTGGGTTTTATACCCTTCTAAAACCATGTTGGACATGTAATGCAATTTTATATTGTAAATAAAAGTAGTAGAAATTATTTAGTTTGACAACTTTGTTGCTTGCTTGTTTTATTACATGATTATTAAAATAATACCAACATTTACAAAATCTTAAATATATTGATAGTTATAATTATAGTGACTAGGTCACAGTGGATTATAGTTGTGATTATATGTTCAAAAGAACAAGTCCTAAGACTAAGTTAGTGCATTGGATTTTCACTGAACTGGTAATCTACGATATGATCTACTTACACGTTCTGGGTGTGATGTCTTATCTCAGACATTGACCAAGTAGATAAAATCGGATTTATATGGTACATCGAACTAGGACCGATATTGATTATTGATTGATAAATAAGTATTATGGTTATCGAATCTAATCAATGTCACAATGTTGACCATAGATTAAGTCAATCTTAATTCTGAGTGATAATATTCTACTAATTATATTATTTAAATCTTTTGACTTGTTCGTTACCAGCTTACCCATAGGTCTAGCCCATACTTACATCTTGGAGATTTAGTAGTGTAATTGAGTGGGAGTATTATTCATAGATACGATATCTATAACTTCTGCATGAGAAGTGAAAATATGATTTCCTTAATTTATTTGTTTAAAAGGTTAAATGATTGAGTTCTCATTTCTATGATTAAATTCACAGTAATATCATTTATAAAGAACTTAGTGGGAGTTAAGGATAAAATACTAATGATGAGTAAAACGGTAATTTGCACCCATCTCGTTAGTAAGTCATCGATAAAGGATTGACTGACCAGAATAGTTGTAACAATGGATAACGTATGTATGGTTTAGAAAATACGTTCTATGAATTCAAGAGTTCAATTTCGAGTATATAATGGAGTCATGAGGAATTAATAAGGTGGTGAAATTATTAGTAAATAAATTCACAGTAACTTATTGGAGCTTGATTTCATAGATCAATGGTCCCCGCATCACCTTTGTGTAAATCATCTAGAATGTCTCAATTAATAGATTTAATTATCAATTAAGATTTTAAAAGTTGACTAGGTCAATTTTGGAAAATTTATAGCGACATGAGATTTAAATAATAAAAGAGAATCTTTAGGTTAATTTATTAATATTGATAAATTGGTGTCAATATAAATAAATAATATTAAATCAAGTTTCAAATTATAATTAGTTAATTTGAATAAGGATTTATTTAATTAATTAATTAAAAATAAATAAATAAAAGGGTTTGAATTTAGGCCCAAATAAGATTTAAATTCAAAACAAAGAGATTGGGCTCAAGTCCATTTGTGGGAGCCCAAGGCTTTTATTTTGTTTATTATTTTTAATTAATTTAAATTTAAATTAATTTTAAATTAAAATAAAGCCCATTAAGTTGCCTATATAAGGAACATGATATCTAGGGTTTTCAGATGTCAATCTTAGTTGATTAATTGGGTAAGTGAAAACCTAGACAATCTAATCCTTTCTTAGCCACTATCTCTTCTTCTCTTCTAGATCTTTATCTCATGTGTTGAGAACCAGCTCAAACTAGTTCTAGGTTGATCAAAGGCTTGGTGAGGAAGACTGTGTTGCTGATCTAGTTCAATCTCTTGATAATACTCTTCTACAGAAAGGAATCAAGGGTAAGAGAGATTGAAGGAAGGAGTTGTTCCAGTTCTGTTGCGTATATGTAAGTTTTTATACTTAACTCTGTTTTGTATCAATTTCATAGGAGACTGTTCTAGGAATTTACATGTTCGTTTGATAATATGCAAATTACATGAAAATTAATAAAGATCCTGCAATATGTATTTCCTAAAATCCAACCCTTAAGAACATAAACGATTCATACATAATCATCCATCCATTCATATATTACACATAATATTAAAAATGTGTATGATACCCACACAGTATTTACAATATGCAGGGATTAAAGATGGCTCTGGTATCAATTGTTAGGAACAAATCCTAGTGCGCATCAGAAATTGCGATAAAGGTAGTATTTTATGCAATATATTAATCAATTTGTATATATAATATGTATATGGAAAAATAACATGAAATGATTTACCTCTAGTAGATTATCAAGAATTATTGAACCTATTCGTATATATTTCAATCTTTCTATCCTCGCTTGAGTACTCACACCTTGATCTTCCAAGACGTTCTCTACACCTCAAGATGTGGGTCGGCATATAGAGAACAAGGATCGATCTCTTGAATCAAAAGTATTCTCAACTAAATAAACTCTTGATTATAGGCTAGAGAGAAAAGGGTTTGTGTTTTGTGAAAAACATGATAGTTTTGTTTTCTCTGTAAGAACTTGTTCTTTTTATTTTCTATCATATAGAATATATAGACATTATTACCATAATAATGATTAAAAAATCAATCATTTTTTTTTTATAATAAGAATAATGATAAAAGACAAAGTCTAACATTCTATTTGAAAACCTCTGTTAAAATGTTTTCTTAATTAATTAAAATTATAATTAAAAATTAAAAAAATCAATAATTGATCCTATCGTGTGGCATATCCCTGAAAATGGGATTTGGTTTTTTTTTTCATGTGATTTTTATTTTAATTTATTAACAATTAAAAATCCAAATAAGATACTATCTTTTTAAGAAAAAAGATAACAACTTAAATATCACAATTCAAAATTCAAAATTTGAATTTCCGTTATCATCTTATTATTTATTAAATAAATATAATATTTAAAACCAATTTTGACTATCCATATTTATCTATTCACAATTAAATAAAATAATTTATTAAAATCAATTTCTTTGATTTTTACACAATTTTGAAAATTGCACAAATGCAATAATAAATTGTGCAACTTCAATTGTGACATAATTGCATATTTATCCCGAAGAATAAATATTCTCTCAAATATCTCATTCACAGTTGAACCCTTGTATCAACTCTTACCTTGATTAGTGTTGATGGAGCCGCCCCAGGGACTTATGGACCAATAATTCCAAGCTCCAATAAATAAAAGATTATTAACCAAAAGTCTTTGATTCAATAATCATATTTATTAATCTCATGGTTATTCCACTATAAATATGAGACTGAAGTCTTGAGAATTAAAGACATATATTTACAGAGTACTTTATTGTAATCATAAAGTGTTCATTAATATAATAATTACATACAAATTAATCCTCTATTGATGATTCATAATTAAGTGGGAATAAAATTACCGTTTTACCCTTTTAATTATATATTGATTCCTAATGTACTGTTGACTTTACTAGTGAAGGTTAATTCATAATCTAATTATGAATTTGACGTCATAACCTTTTCAATTCCAAAAGCCAACCCAATAGGGAATCATCATTCAATCTATAAGAAGGGATAGATTTCACGTCTATTATGCTATGTCCCCATCCACATAATCATTGAGTCCCCAAAACAATAGTTCTTAGCCTGATCATTTTGACAAATCATAACGCATTAATCAAAGGATCAAATGACATATATAGGAGTTCATAGTAACTTCAGGATTAAGATCAGTTTGTATATGATCATTAGTTGATGTGTTTTATAATAATACGAAATGGTATTTAAACAAGTATTATTAAATCACATCTTGTTCAGTTCTACATACTCTCAGCATGTAAAGTACCTCCAACAATGTAACGACACAAAATTGCTAATAAGGCTTAGGGCCTTGATTAGTGTGTCGGGAGGGAATAATTGGTTTATATGTACGTTTAATTGGTTAAATGCGTGACTATGTGGCATGATTGATTAATATGATTATATTCGTATGTGATATGCATGTTTACGAGTATTAGATATGCATGTGGGCCCTTTATAGCTTATAAGGGCTTATTTGTAATTTTGGCTCGCTGAGCGCATAAGAGTTATTATATGAGATAAATTGTTGAGACCACATTATTATGTGGATATATTTACAGCATATGGCTCAAGTTGGTCCTTGTAAGCGTATTAGCAAAATAGTCACAACGGGGTTTAATACACGGCTCGGGGGTATGTGGCAATTTAGAGAATATATTTTGGGAATTATTAGATATTTAATAAGTATGTGGAAATTTATTGGAGCGACGAGATTAATTGGTAGATATTAGGAACATTTGAGGAGTTAGCGGGAATTGGGGAGAAAAGACTATTTTACCCTTAGAGTAATTAATTGGCTAAGTAGTTTAGGGGAGGACATTTTGTTGTTGGGGATGTGATCAGCTAAAGACCTAGAGGTATTGAGAGTTCACTAGACACTTTAGGAAGATCCCAAACTCACTTTTTCTCTCTCCCTCTTCTCTTACATGATTTTCTCCATATTTTTCTCCTGCTCTTGAAGAACTTTGATGAGCTCAAGCTTTGGAAACAAAGGGGTTTAGTTAGGAATCTTGGGAGTTTAAGCACAAGGGTAGAAGGCTGGAAGCTTGTAAGGATTCAATCAATAGTTGAGGTAAGAATTTATCTTTGGTTATTTTAGAGAATTTAGATCATTATGGTGAAATTAAGCTGAGTATTGGGTGATGAATTTTAACTGATTTGGGATAGTGAATTGAGTAGGATTGTTAAGGTTTTGTGTTTAAAATATGTGCTTAAAAGGCTTGAACACGTAGTTGAGTTTAATTCGGGTTGGGAGGCTTATTAGGATTGAATTCTGAGGAATTTTGTTGGAAAATATGTTGAGAAAACCCATAAATTCTGGGCACGAGGGGGTGCGCCGCTACCCAGCATACCCAGAAAGCCTGGGTGTGCTCTTTGTCCTGAAGGCGAGACACGGCCCTAGGAGGAAAGTCATGGCCCGCCTCCCCTGAGGCTTGGGGATTTAATCTCTGACTTGGGGGTGCGTAGTGACCCTTAGGGCCAGGTCGCGGCCCACCTTTGGGATTTTTCCATAGGTTGGATTCTAAGATTGGAAGGCTGGGGAGTTCGAACCTAAGCGGTCGGGACGATTTCTACTACCTAGTTTAGTAGGAATCGAGGTCTCGGTGGCTATATATTGTTCCTAAGTATTTATTTGGATTAGAAATTGATGATTACCCATTGGCCATTGTGACTAGGTTAATCGCCAAGTCTCAGGACTGAGGATCGTGCTCGAGATCGTTCTTTATCCTCCGCTCGGAATTCAAGGTACGAAAATTGCACCCTTGTGTGCCTGTGTTGGGACTGAGATTCCCTGTATTTGGATATATGTGTTGTGTAACTGTGATATTGTTATGCGAAATATGAAATGAACGTCAGATAGTCGAAGCTGATGACTTGCACACAAGACGCGACCTAAGCCACTTTGAGCCGGGGTCAGCTAAATAAACAATGGACTCGGCCTAAGAGAGCTAGAGTCGGTTAAGTAAACAAAGGGCTCGGCCTAAGGTCACCAACCCTAATCACTTGTATATTGATTGGGATATATTTATTAACGTACATGTTTGCTATTAATAATTTGATGCTTATGAATTGTTGAACTTATTCGTGACTGTTTTATGATTGATTGATTGCTACTACTCATTATGTATTTGCTGTTATGGTTATCTTGTTGGGCCTTGGCTCACAGGAGCTACTTGATGCAGGTAAAGGCCAGGGAAAGCTAGACAAACCATGAATTGGAGAGCTTTGGGGGCGAGGTGTACATTGTTTGCTGCTCGTCTGCCACGGCCGAGGGATGTTACAGGGCTAGAGCCTAAAATTTTATTTTTCCATTAGAGTGGCCACAATTTGTGTATAACTTTTGAGAATTGTAAATTATCTTTTAAACCCTATTTTTTTGGGGATTCCGTGTACCAAACATTTATTTTAGTGAAAATTAACAATTTATGATCAAAGTCTTTTAACCCTAACCTGATAGTTGATGTTAGGAACACATTTTTATTCAAATGACTTGATTAGCAAGTCTTGCACCATTTCAAATAACAGTGTAACGGTCTTGGTCATCGAGGGCGTTACAACTTGGTATCAGAGCCGTCTAGGTTTAAGGGTTCTTGAAGACTAGTTGGACATGTACACTTGCCGCTAAAGACAAGTTCACCTCACGATTTGGTAAATTTATATATGCGATTATATTCCTAAATGTTTGAATGAAATATAAATGCTTTGTTGCATGATTAATAGGGAGCATGAGATACTGATAGGGCCTGGCCCTTGACTGTTGTGTGACTATTATGAGGCGTGCTTATGAGCATTGCTACTGTATGTGAATGAATATTTGAATGATTTTTCCATTTTGATTGCTTATGGTTGATTGAGTTTCAATGGTGGACTATGGAAAGACTGTTAACCTGTCATCATTGCAAGACCGCTGAGTCGTTGATTGCAGATAAACTTGGGTAGCTATGTGTCCAATGCGATCTATACGACTAGCCAGCACAGGGTCTGAGGCAAGAGATGATGATTGGGGACAAAAACCTCCGCCAGTCCCTGAGAACTGGCAGCAGATACTTGCAGACATGCAAGCCCGATTACAGAGTCAAGAAGAGCAAATCCGTCTTCTGATACAACAGGCTCCGTCGTTGAGTGTTGCACCTATTATGCCACCTGCTGTGGCACCAGTTATACAGACACCTGAAGTTGGGAACAGGTGGGAGCCACTGTAACGCCCTACTCCCTTAGAGCCATTACCAAGTGATTTATAAATGTGCCATTAGCTCGCTAATCGAGGATTAAGACTAGAAAGTGTGTTCAGATAAAAATAAAGACTCATTTAATAAACATTAAGTTTAAAATGTTGGTCTTTTATTGAAATTTGTAAAAATATTACATTGGGATCCCAAAACACTGTTTTGAGATATAGTTACTAACCAAAGATACAGTGCAGTCGACCTAAGCGACAAAACCGAACATTTACCACGTGTTCCTTAAAATACCCTAGCCGTGGTGGCTAGGTAGGCCAAACATGTTCACACCCTCCAACTCATGGTTGTAAGATCCAGCTTCCTTACTGTTACTTGCACCAAAGAGCACCCGTGAGCCGAGGCCCAGCAAGAGAACTTCAAGCACATTATGCAATAAAAATATATCTAACAACTCATATTCAATCAGAGCAATAAACAGATACCAGATCTTACTAGCATGCTCAACTACATAGCATCTAGACCAACACAAAAGCACGATGACATAACAGCCTCTGCAGAACCAATCTCAGATGTAGTTCATGCTCTGACTCTGACTGAGAATAAACCAAGATATCATCAATGAAGACGATCACAAACTGATCCAGATAATCCTTGAACACTCTGTTCATCATATCCATAAAAGCAACTAGGGCATTAGTCAATCCAAAAGACATGACTAAGAACAGATAATGCCCATACCTGATACGAAAAGCAGTCTTCGGTATGTCTCCCTCCTTGACCCTCAACTGAAGATAACCAGAATGAAGGTCGATCTTTGAAAATACCTTTTTACCTTGCAACTGATCAAACAACTCATCTATCCTTGGAAAAGGATACTTGTTCTTGATTGTTAACTTATTCAGTTTTCTGTAATCAATACACATCCTCAGAGAACCATCCTTCTTCTTCACAAACAGAACTAACGCTCCCCAAGGTGAAAAACTAGGTCTGATAAAACCTAAATCTAACAGCTCTTGCAATTGCGCCTTCAATTCTTTTGACTCAGCTGGGGCCATTCTATAAGGTGCTCTAGACATTGGCTCCGTCCCTGGTGCCAATTCTATCATGAACTCAATTTCTCTGTGTGGTGGCAACCTTGGTAAATCTTCTGGAAACACATCCAGGAATTCAAAGACTAATCTGGTCTCACTGGCACGACCTGAGTGGTGTCAACCACACTGTCTAAGAATCCAACACAATCTCCTTGCTATAAATCTCTAGCCCTGAAAATAAAAACCATAGGTATGCGATGTCCATGCATAGTACCAACAAACACAAAAGGATCCTCACCTTCAGGCTCAAAGGTGACCATCTTCTTTCTGCGATCAATGGTTGCCCCATACTTTACCAACCAATCCATACCCAGTATCATGTCGAAGTCAGTCATAACTAACTCTATCAAGTCCACTGACAACTCTCTGCCCTACACTGTCACTGGCAATTATCTAACCCACCTTTTGGATACTACCAACTCTCTAGTGGGTAATAAAGTTCTGAACCCCACAGCATAAAAATTACAGGGTCTACACAATCTATCAATAATTCTACTAGCAACAAAAGAATGTGTAGCACCAGAATTAATCAAAACATTATAAGGGGTTCCAACACTAAGAAGTTGACTTGTAACTATTGAGGGTGAAGCCTCAGCCTCTGCTTGTGTCAATGCGAACACTCGAGCTGGGGCCGAGTTGTCCGCTTTCTTGGGTTCTTCTTTTCTTACCTTAGGGTAATCTTTCTTAAGATGACCTACTGCCCTACAAAAAAAAGCAGGCCCTTGCCCTACACTCTCCCAAATGACGCCTCTTACGTCTAGGGCATTCAGGATAAGGCTTCCAGGCCTCACTACCACCTTCACGACCCATTGAAATACAACAGGGTCGCCTATCAGGACATAGAGTTGGGAAGGTGTCAGGTAACTTCCTCTTCTGATCACTGGGGCCTCCACCCCTTCCAACACCCACAAATGGAGAACGTGTTCTCCTGAACTCTTTTCTGGCTACATTGTCTCGCCAGATCTTGTTCTCCGCACTCTCAGTTGTGAGTGCCTTCTCGACCACCTGTGCATAGGTAGTAACCCCTGCCACAGTGGTAATACGAACATCTCGGGCTAGTCTAGGTTGTAGCCCCTGGAGAAATCTCTCCCTTCTGGTCCCATCAGTGGGCACCAGCTCCATGGAAAACTTTTCCAATCAATCAAACTTCAGGGCGTACTCAGTCACTGACAAACTCCCCTGAACTAACCTAATAAACTCCTCAGCTTTTGTTGCCCTGACGGCATCATTATAATACTTCTCGTTGAACAGAGTCTGAAACTCTTCCCAGCTCAGGGCATTGATGTTTCTGGTTTAGGATATAACCTCCCATCAAATTCGAGCATCCTTCCAAAACATATACGTGGCACAAGCCACCCTCTCATTACTAGTCACCCTCATGAAGTCTAGGATGGTGGTAATGATGCTCATTCACTGCTCAGCTATGGCAGGATCTGCACTGCCTTCAAAAACTTGAGGTTGCTGCTTTCTGAACCTTTCATTGAGAGATTCCCATTTGTTACCAACCTCAGGCAGCTGCTGGCACCGATACAGGAGGCGCCTCAGATACGCTAGCTACTCCAGGAACCTGCTATTGTCTCAGGAGACGAAGTTCTTCTCCTTGCCTAAATACTGTAGCCTGCAGCTCATTAAATAACTGCTGCCAGTTTGCAGGAGCTGGCTGTGGAATCTGACTCTAGTCATTCTCCTTACCCTGATTATTATTCTGGCCTTGATCACCCTGGCCAGTTGGTGATTTGTCTATCTTGGAATCATTCTTATAAACTTAAACCTTGCTGCAATAGTCAATACGGCCAGTCAGGTAGTGATAACTAAACCTCTTTATGCCTCACGGTCTAAGAACAGGCAGATAACTCTCATATTCCACAGTTGTAACGCCCTACTTCCTTAGAGCTGTTACCAAGTGAGTTTTAAGACAAAACAGTGTGCAATGAACTCGCTAACCGAGGTTTTTAAAACAAAAGTGTGACTAATAAAAAGGTAAGGCTGTAATCTTTGAAAATGCGTCGTTTCATTAAAAACTTCTAGTATTAAACACTTGGGATCCCAAAAATAAGGTTTGAAAACTATTTACAACTTAAAATGAGTTTACAGTCGATTAATTATAAAAATCATAGATTATTACAGCCATTTCTCGAATAAACCCCCAACCAAAGCAGTCGGGCAGGCCAAACATGTACGCGTCGCTTCACGCTCTCCGTACTCATGGTTGGTTGACTCAATCTATGCCCTTACCTGCAACACAGAGCACCCGTGAGCCGAAGCCCAGCAAGAAAACTCATACAGCTCATAACATAAGAAAATTATACAGTTAATCATATCAGATAGTCCACATATAAACAAGTCAACCATTAGACTAAGCAAACACAGCCATGCCGCCCCAGAAGCCTTACCAAAGCCTGGGGTCTCGGTCCTCACCGTAGGGATATCACATGTATCCACTAGGTCCTACCCTGACTATAAGCATCCCATGTGCTAAGTGTTACTTCCGGCCCCACTGCCGTTCTCGGCCTTTCACCGTTCTCGGCTCCATTGCCGTTCTCGGCTTCGCGCCGTATCATTCCACTATAATCACATATAGTATAACTCAAACAACATTCAAACAAATATCAATTAATTTTAAGTCTATACCCTAACATGTAATGCAATATAGGGTCGTGCCCTGCAATCATCTCATCATGCAATATAGGGTCGTGCCCCGCAATCACACTATGGGCCCATGCCCTATCCTACGGGTGTTATAGTTTTCTTACCTTTAAATTCGATAGCTTAGATCACCTGACTCCTTGAGCACGATCCCACTCGAGCCTTAGCGCACACCTAGGCACAAACATAGGTCAAAGTCAACACCGAACCCCAAGTCCAAATACCTAGCCTCGGGACCACTCCCGAGCCCCCCAGGAAGTCCTAGATCCCCAAAACAAAGTGGCGGAATCGAGCCCCGAACCCTAGGTCCAAATCCCTCAACAAAAGCCCAAAAATCCCATTCTGTGAACAGTGCAGCGCTACAGCGCTCTAAAGAAGGCGCTATAGCGCTACAAGCAGAAACACACCCCCAGAAGCAGGGGCTAGCGCTACAGCGCCCACTGACTAGCGCTGTAGCGCTAGTTGCAGACCAGCACTACCCAAAATCGCCTCCTGCGATTTCCTTCCACCAATTCAACCCCAAACTTGTCCAAATCTTTACCAAACTCAAAATCAAGCTTATAAACACTCTCCATTCATCCCAAGCATCCCCAAATCTCAAAACCCAAGCACAAACATCCAAAATCTCAAGATTCACCATGATCAACCCTAAACCCAGAAATTCAGTCAACAACAAAGTTAAAGGCTTAGAATTCTTACCATTGATGCAAATTTCGACCTTGATTCAACCCTAGACCTCCTTAGCTTGTTCATCCTCAAAGCTTGCCCAGAAATTCCCTAAAATTCCCATCAATCCAGCTCAAAACACAGCTCAAACCCTTAAAACTAAAATTTCTAAAAACTTACCTCAAAAGTTGATGTGTTCTTGCTAATCCTTGCCAAATCTTCAAGTCTAACCCAAGATCCTTGATGCTCAGCCTATCATTGCTCTCCACTAAGCTTTGCTCCAAGAAATTTGAAGAGGAATAGTGCAAGAATGCACAAACCGATCCTTTTAGAAAAACCCTCTGTTTTCTCTCTTTTCTTTCTTTCCTTTTTCTTTCTTTTCTTTCTTTCTCTCCACAGCCAACACACTTTCTCTAACAATCCCACTCACTAAATAAAGCCTCATTTAATCTATCTCTCAAAATCCAATTGACCAAAATGCCCTCCCCATTAATTCTAAACACTTTTGTCCAAGTAGGGCCATTTTAGTCATTCACCCAATTCCCGCTAATCCTCAAGTGTCTCTAATATTTTCCCGTTGCCTTCCAACACCTGATAAATCACCAAATAAGTATCCCCCATCATCAAAATTAATCTCAATCTATTCTCTAAATTCCTGCTTATACCCCCAGGCTCGCCCCGAACCGGGTATAAATTCCCGCCATGACTTTTCCGCTAGCCTTCTCACTGGGATCGTCTCGAGTCACAAATCACAGATACACCCACATACCACTGTGGTCTCAACAATCATCACATATCAATGCAGTTATGCCCAACATGGCCAAAATTACAATTATGCCCTTCTAACACGATCCGGGCCTACATGCATACTAATATACATATCCATGCATCTCAGATAAACAAATAGTCATATAACATGCTTTAAATCATAACCATGCATTTAACTCATAAAATCACACATAAATCCCAACATGCCCTCCTGGCACACTAATCAAGGCCCTTAAGCCTTATTAGCTATTTTGGGTCGTTACAACAGTCATACAAACATACAGATAGAAACATGATTATAGCATTCAACATTTTACATGTATCAAATAATAGTTCACAATAAACAATATTGTCAAGTATGCTTTGGCAATAACAGTACTAGTAAGTACGTTCTTGCTAATAGTACAGTATTCAAGGCATAGTTTTAACATGGTGTCTCATGTAAACAGGTAAAGCATTTATACTATATTTAAGCTGTTAGATATATAACAACATAAATAGTTACCATACCATGAGTCGAGCTTGCCTTCAGTGGTGAGTGTACAAGCTCAGCCAGTCTATAGGAACCCTAAACCTTGGCATGTTTTGATACCAAGTTGTAACGCCCTGGTTACCCCAACACAGTTACTGTGAATTTTGAACCGTGCTTAACTCACTAATCAAGTTCTTTGGTTATAAACGTGCTTCTAGGTAGGTTAAGGTGTAAAACCAATCAAAAGGAAAGGATGTATTTTATTTAAAACATGAAACTGTTCATGGGCCCATAAAACGTTTACAAGTTATTTACAATCCAAAATGGTCATTACAGTTTCAAATTTACGAACCCGCCGACCTAAGCGGCAAAAATAGGGTAAACCCCCTAGTTCCTCTGAGAACTCCTTGGCCATGGTGGTCAAGTGGCCGCATATGTACACATCACCACCTAAGCTATCCACTCAAGGTTGGGTGAGCATTTCTTTCCCTTTACCTGCACCACATATCATCCATGAGCCAAAGCCCATCATGAAAACTCAATACTGCAAGAATATAATATCAAACGATGATCATAATAATCATCCAGGCTTTTAGCCCTAATTAGAAGCGTGACAGTTGTAAAAATCACTAAGGTGGGTTCCGTTTCCACTAGCCACGTGACGATATGGTCACCTGGGCTTTACAAATAAGTGATCACGTCACTAGCTTAAACAGAATAAGTGATTGATAAGCAAGTCACCAATGCAAACCAACTGAGTGACCATAGAGTCACTAATGTGGGTTCCGGAACCTTTATCCATGTGACGATTTGGTCACCTGGGCCTTCTGGCTCCATCTCTGAGTAACTAGTCATAAAACTAGGCAAGCGCTTTTAGTTTTCATCGAACTTAGGGTCGGTCCGACATTAATGCTCATAATGAGTTATCCAATGCAGAAGTGGATTAGATCTAATCTTTTATTGGCTCTGTGTTCTTGATGCTTATGCCATTCTTGACTCTTAAGTCAGTAACATACGACTAGTGCTCAATACCGCTGTCGAACTTGACTAGTAAGTCATAGCTTCATAAACAGTCTGACACCATTGCCGATTCTGACTAGTAAGTTAGTGTCATTCACAAATAAGCAAGATTTGCTAAGCATTTAATATGCAATCAATGTCCACATTTAAACACTCAACATGCCTCAATATTAACCATGCATGTCATATATATAGGGTGCAGTTTTCTTACCTCTAGTTCGAGCGAGAAATAGTAAAAGAACAACCCTTGAGAACGATCAACCTTTTGATTCCTTAGCGGTTACCTAGCCATCAATAAAATGAGTAATAAAAGGTTCACGGACTAAGACCTAGCCTCCGGGACATCGAATCCTACTAAACCAGGTAGTAGGAATGATCCCGAGGCCTAAGATTTGAGTTCCCATGATCAAAACACCACTTTGGCCACAAAAACCCTCACGCACCGCGGCCCTACCTCTCTGAGCTGCGGCCCCCAGCCAAGACAAAAGCACCAACCTCAGGCACCTACACCAAGCGCCGCGGCCCTCTTTCCCCAGCACCGTGACCCCCGGGCCCTTCAGCTCCACCGCTTACCTACACCAACTCGGGTCGCGGCGCCCAAGAACAGGGTCGCGGCCCCACCTGGAAACTCAGCCATAACCCCAATTTTCCACTTCTAAATCCTTCCAAAAAACCTACCCAAACATCTCCAAATCCAAAAATCAAAGTTCCCAAACATCCCAATGATCCAAAATCATCAAATCCCAAGGCTCAAACAAACCAAAAACTCATCAATACACAAAATCCAAATCAGAGCTTAGAAACTCTAAAACTCAAAACTTAAAGCTTAGATTACCTTTGATTAAGTTGTTTCTCGCTAAATCCTTCGGTCAAGAAGCTTCTAATCTTTCCTAGGATCGCTATGCCTCGATCCTTGCTTGATTCTGACTCCTAAAACCCAAGTTTCCTTTGAAATTATGACGAACGGTCAAAAAGGATAACGAGTGCCAGAGAAAACGTGTTTAAACGTAGTTTTCCTTCTAATAGGTTACTTCAAGCTTAAGTAAAATCAAGTATATCCTAATGCTCGGGGTCCCAAAAATGTCCCCTGTGGTAAAATAGTCAAAACTCCCAGAATATCCTCCTGTTCTCATTAACTCCCAATATATCATCAAATAATCATTCTCATTACCCATTATCCCAATAATTGACCCCGTTATGACAAAACCGCTAACTTGCATCCTAAGATCGTCTCATGCCGAATAGCTCGAACATATCCACATAGTAATGGGATCTCATCCATAAATCACAAACATGCACCAAAATATACAATTATGCCATCAACAGGCCAAATTACCAAAATGCCCTTATAATGAAATGTGGACCCACATGCATGCATTTATCATCATATAATAATATAATTCACATAAACATGCACATAATAATTTAATGGCATAATAAATCCATTTTGGCCCTCTCGGCCTCCTAATCCAACCATAAGCCTCATTAGGGATTTTGGGGCATTACATATAACATACCCCAAAATACCTCTGGACTTCTCCCGAGCCGAGTATTTGACCTCATTGTGACTATTCCGCTAATCTGCTCCCTAGAACCATCTCAGATCACACATCTCAAATATATCCCCATAAAACTGGGGTCACACTCACAACACATGCATATTTACATTTATGCCCTCAATGGGCCAAAATTACAAACACACCCAATTCACATAAATGGCCCCACATGCATATTTAATACACACAAGCATGCATGTCTAATCACATTACCACATAATTCATATATTATCATAATTAAATCAATTATTGTCATCCCGGCACACTAATCAAGGCCCTAAGCCTTATTAGCAAATTTGGGACGCTTCAACTATCCCCTCCTTATTAGAATTTCGTCCTTGAAATTTATTCACATACGTCGGAACATTAATCTCGCAAACCTGACTTTAATCCCAGATTCAGGTTCTTTACTTGATTACTACTTACGACATTCTCACGAGAACAGTAGTCTTAATCTGTAAGGCCTTCTTTCTTTTATCCAGAATTTCACTGACTTTTCCTTACATAGTAAGTTCCACGAAGTTCCCAGGGTCTCCTTACCCAATCATGGGTTGTACTAGTCACCCCTTTCTTCAACATTGACACCAGTAACATCTCATAAGCCTCTGCCTGTACTGGGGTAAGGCCAAACTATAGGCCCCTGGCCTAATCCCTATTAGGATTTCACAAACATAAGTTAACTCCTCTTTTCCTTTCTGAACCATCATATCCTTGTTAGTTCATGGTACAAAGAGGACACAAAGTTCACAATCCCAGAACTCCACGTTCTCATGTCTAGACTTGCGAATTCTCATATCCTTGTAATAACATAGACACTCCTAACCTTAACGTTTCTTAATAATTTCACTGGTCCTTGAGACATTTATGATTTAGGGTACTTCCTGTCCCTAAGTTCACTTTCTGAAGTAAGCACTTCTCGTTCCTTGACTCACAATATTCTACTCGATGTCACTCTACGATCCCCTTTTTCCAGAACCTGGAAGTCCATAGGTTCCCATCTGACACCATCACCCTTAGTATCCAATGGAGACGTACAATCTCCTCTCATACCCATTCTCTCTTTTGATACCTCATTCACACCAACCACAGTGTGCCAACATAATAAGTCAAATCACAACTTTCATATGTATTTTCCTCATTTGTGACTCAAGGTGGTCCGCCCCTCGAGTTCATAATCATATCATTTTATACCAACTCCAGGATAAACTAGAATCCTAATAGCCCTTCTGGCCTCTAATTATAACTTTTTATTTAATAAAACGATTGGGCCATGCACCTTCCGATATACAAAGTGTAGTTCCAATATCCAGTCAACTTCCTGGACGTAATAATCATAAGGGGTGACTTAAGGTTCATCCCACATCTTCCCCTCAATGCCAGTATCCTTCGGACCACTCATCCGATCCGCATAGTTTAACTCATTTACTCCAAAGTGGTAGGATTCTTAACCTTTCCTACAAGATCCTCTTCCTGTGTTTCACATACATTCATCAGAATTTATTTGCCAACTATCAACCGCAGGTTCTAAATCAAACTCAGTCATTGCATCATTCTAGCCGTGGTTAACCAGCATGACTATCATCTTACTATTCATTGTGAGGTGCAAACGATCACTCGAACAGTTACACACAACGCACTTTAACTCATAACATAATGCACCAGAACTCCATATTCTAAGCAAGGACGATGTCTCTCGCATCGTTCTCCTGTACCAGTCCATACATACAAACTTTAATATTGTGGCATGCGAATCAATCTTTATACCAACTTTTGAAAATCTGGTACACAACCATCCATTCAGATCATCTTTATGTTCTAATGTTTCCCCATTCAAAGTATAGATGTCCTCAAAGATACCTCATATAGTAGTAGAGATGTCCCTCTGGTCTCACTATGCTTTTCGCCCCCAAGGCGTTCCCTTAGTAATTTCCTTTCAGTTTTCATCTTAATTACATTATACATGATCCCATTACTGTCCATAACATGACCTTGAAACCTTACCTGTATCCTTGTTTCCTTAACCTTGGTATTATCAGTACGGGTGTTATTCGTGTTCTGCTTCTAGCTGGGAGTAGTCTGAAAAATCCCTGATCAATCTGAATATGACTCATCAACATTATCCTTGTACTCTCTGCTTATTGAACTTACCTGGGCCACTGGTGCACTGATCAATTTAGAAGCCTTTATCAAGACTCCACCCTATCCTACTTAGTACAAGTGGAAATTCATGTAACGCCTCTTGCCTTGATCCTTATCAGGGTAATTCTTGAAAACATTATCCTATCCTCGTAGACTTGGCCCTTTTCTTGTCAAACCGCATTGACGTGTCCCATGATAAAATGCTCCGTCTGATCAACCCTCAACTAAAACACATATTCAACTAACCTTAATTCTTCCTGCTGAGCTAAATCTATACTTCATAATGTCTCAGATACTGCTTCTATCTCTGCCTAAATTCCATTACATGCACTTCCGCAAATGTGGTAATTATCCCACCAAATCCTCATGAACCCATCTGAAACTTTATCCGCCGATCCGGTATTCATCTGGTCTATCTGATATAACCTCAATGGTTTCTTCCTCAATAGCTAGGCACCCAGCAACTGCAACCAGGTTCTTTCCTTTAAACCTCAGAAGTCACCATCTTTTTCTTCAATCCATGGTTTTTCTTTATTTAACCGACAAATCCACATTCAAGATCACCTCATATTCCTCATAAAACCACCTTAATCAATTAAATTTATAAGCAGAAACAAGAACTAGAAAGCCAACCAGTCGCCTCCGAGGACCAACCTCGGATTCTAACCATAACAAAACATTCACTCAAGTTGGGGTAGAGTTATTTGTACTCTTTAGTTCTTCTTTTAATGTCTTCGAACAACTCTCCTTGATAAGCCCTACAATTCCTCACTAATAACATGCCTTCATTCCACTCTCACTCACATGATGTCTCCTGCGCCCACAATATACCATGTAACCCCTCCAGACCACACCGTCGTCCTAATGACCGTCCTGAACACTATGAACTCTCCTACAGGACCACGAGTAACAGAACCATCAAAGATCTTTCTTTCCTAGTTACTGGGCCTCTGCCCCTACCTGCTCTCACAAATAAAGATACCTTTGGTCGAGCTTTCTGCCCATCAGCACTCTTA
Source organism: Humulus lupulus (assembly GCF_963169125.1). Taxonomy (NCBI): domain Eukaryota; kingdom Viridiplantae; phylum Streptophyta; class Magnoliopsida; order Rosales; family Cannabaceae; genus Humulus; species Humulus lupulus. The sequence goes on along the minus strand of NC_084795.1, from coordinate 119,464,792 downwards.
CTTCATGCCCCTACTCCTGCGTCCTCTATAATAAGGGCCCTCCCTACTGCCCAAGCGTAAGTAACAATTTCCTACACTAGAGTGATCCTAACGCATTGGCCATCCCAGGGTTCAATCCTCAAGTGGATCGCTCTTGTCGGGTCACATCCATTGATACCAAACAAAACACAGATTTGGCCGATCTACAAAGTTCACTAGCATAACCTGTCACTGTCATGCTATTATGTACCGAGTTCCTAAATTCATCGGTCTTTGCAACCCAAACTGCGTCATTGTAGTGCCTCTCATTGAACCATTGTCTGAGTTTCCTTCCTGTAATGACCCAAATTCCCTAATAAGGTTTAAGACCTTGATTAGGAGGCCGGGAGGGCCATAATTGATTTATTATAGTATTTAATGATTATATGCATGTTTACGCGAATTATATTATTATATGATGGTGAATGCATGCATATGGGCTCATATGTTAATTGTGGGGGTAATTTGGTAATTTGACCACTGTGGGCGTAATTGTACATTTTGGGTGCATGAATGTGATTAATTATTATAGCCACATTATAAGGTGGATTGGTTCGAGCTAATCGACATGAGACGATCATGAGATGTAAGTGTTCGGTCTAGTCATAACGGGCTTAAGTTCGAGGCTCGGGGTGAGTCTCGGGGTGAATTTAATGATTAGAGCATTACCGGGGATTAAAGGGTAATGGGATATGGATTATTGGTATTTGAGATTATTGAGGATAGCGGGAATTGGAGAGCGTTAATTATAATTAACGAGATAGGCGGGAAATGACGGTTTTACCCTCGGAAGACTTTAGAGGGGTTTATTTGGCTTAGGGGTATTTTAGTCTTTTGACCCTAAGGATTTATATCAGCTTTTAAGTGTTGGAAGGCTGTGGAAATACAGGGGAAAAACAGAGCTTATCTTCCTTCTCTCCCGATAGATTTTCTTCCTCTTTTCTCTTTGGATTTTCGAGCTCAGTTTGAGGAATCGAGCCAAGGAACCAAGCTTAGCCAAGCTAGGGTTATGCTCCATCATCGAAGAGGGTGTGTTGCCAAGATTAAGGTGAGTTTCTAGCCACTAGAACTCTTGGTTTTACTCTGTTTTATAAGTTAAGTTTCAGCTGGTTTTTGGGTTGGAAACTTGGGAATTGGTTGGACTTTTGGCTAGGGTTCTTTGGGTTGTGGTCCTTAGGACATGTGGAGATGGTATTTGGGTTCATTTGGGAGTTAATTTGACATTTGGAAGCTTTTGGTTTGGGTTAGAAATGGTAAAATCGAAGGAAAGAAAAACTGGGAATTGGCTGGCTGAAGGTAGCGCTACATCGCCCAGTGTAGGGCGCTATAGCGCTACCTGCAGGGAGGTTGGGCGGTTTGTGTTTCTGCCTTGAGCGCTGGGGCGCTAGAAGGGCAGCGCTGTAGCGCTCCCCTGTTTCCTCTTAACCCTGTTTTGGGTGTTTTTAAGGGCTTTTGGCTTGGGGTTTCAATCCTTAAGGCCCGGGATCGAATCTACTCACTGTATGGGCATGTTTCGAGGTCCCGAGAGTGGGGTTTAGGTTACGACCCTATCTTTGGTAATTTTCATTAATTGGAGATTGTTTTGGTTATGACTAGGTGACCGCTAAAGGACTAAAAGTTGATCGTTCTCAAGGGTCACTCTTTTAATCGTTCTAGCTCGACTTTGAGGTAAGAAAACTGCACCCTGTGTATGTGTGACATGCATGGTTATTATGATGCATGTTGGTTGAGTATTATGTATGACATGCATGGCTATTCTTGATGCATGTTGATTGACTATTAAACGTGACATGCATGGCTGTTATTGGTGCATGTTGGATTGTTGGATATATTGCATATGATGCATGGGAAACATGTGATTGGGACATGCTTTATATACTGGGTATGATGTTGTTCAGAGCTTGAGCCTCTGCGTTTATGCATGGCCCTAATAGCACTAATACCTGTTAAGTAAGCATGTTGAATACCTTGTTTATGGATAATAGACATGTGATGTATGTTTGGTGGCATGGCTTACCTGTGTATGGCACTGACTTATTAGTCAGAATCGACAATGGTGTCAGATCCGTCTGTGAAGCTGTGACTTATTAGTTAAGTTCACCACGGGCTGAGCACTGGTCGTGTTTCACCGACCCAAGGGTCAGAAGTGGCAGTGCGTTGTGAACGCCGGGCCAAATAAAGATTGGATCCAATCGAGGTCGGCATTGAATGACTCATATGGGGTATTAATGCTGGACCGACCGGAAGGTCAATGAGAACTATAAGCGCTTGCCTGGTCTACGACCAGATGACTATAGCCAAGGTATATGACCCCGGTGACCGTTTGTCACATGGCTAAGGGACGTTGTCCATAGTTTCGACTCTAGAGTCGTGACGAAGGTTATGTTGGTGACTAATCACCATGCACCTGTCCTAATCAAACTTATGAAAAGATCACTTATCAGTTAAGCCCTGGTGACCCTATCGTCACATGGCTAGAAGAAGCGATGCTCATTATTGTGACTTTTGGCTATTGTCACCTATTTGCTTGGACTGATAGTCCTGAATGGTTACTATGGTTATTGTTGATATTATATCATGTTATTCTGTGTTTTCTTGCTGGGCTTCGGCTCACGGGTGCTACGTGGTGCAGGTAAAGGCAAGAGGAAGCTGGACCATCCTTGAGTTGGAGAGCTTAGGTGATGACGTGTACATATGCAGCTGCTCGTCCGCCACGGCCGAGGTTTTAAAGTGGAACTAGGGTTGAACCCTGTTTTGCCGCTTAGAACGGCCTGTTGTAAATAATTTCTGTAATAAACTCTGAAACTTTATTTTCGGGATCCCAATGTATAAATTAAACGTTCTAGTGAAACGTTACATCCTAACCAAAGTTTTAATCCCTAAACCGCTAATCACACTTAGTTCACGATTTTGGCCAAATAACTCGATTAGCGAGTTTAGCACTGTTTACAAGGCACACCGTAACAGTCCCTGGAGTTTGGGGCGTTACACTTCCAACCTACCAAGACAATATTCTGAGTGTGGGATACAACTTCCCACCACGTTCGGGCATCCTCCCGCATAATGCACGTGGCACAAGTCACTCCATCATTGCCTTTCACTCTTATATATAACCGAAGACGGAGCTAACCATGCTCGTCCACTGTTCAATTCTAAATGGGTCCAATCCTCCCTCAAAGACTGGAGGTTAACACTACTAAAGTCTTTCATATAGTAATTCTCATCTATTTCCACCATTAGGTTAAGTCATAACTGGTGCCATTATTGCCAACCCTCAAAAGGCAGCGTTACCTAATGGAACCCCATTGTCTACATCACCTAATCTCTTCCTTTTTCCTTTACAATCCTGTAGGTATGTCAGCAAACACTTGCCTCCATTCCTAGAGTCGATGGATGATTCTGGCCTCAACTGCCATCATTCACACTGCCTGATCCAACTGCCTGCCTCAGATACACAACCTCCAAACCTTTTTGCAGCCAACAACCTGGCCTACCAGCCCTGATACTCTTGTACAGCGCTAAACCACAGCAAGGCAAATCAACATAATAGTCAAAAGATACACACACTATGATACAAAACCAAAATGCTCATGCATCAAACCTCATTCCCACAAATCACATACATATTCATCATGCTCCCTATTCTAGCAGATAAGGCAACTCACATCAACAGTTTCAACAAATAACGCATTAATTATGTTATTTTAATATATAGATAAGTGTTTAATTATGTTATTTATAGTTGATTATATAACACTTTTTTTGTGTTATACTACACTTTAGTATAACACATTTTTTGTGTTATACTACACTTTAGTATAACACATGTGTTATATTAGCTTAGAGAAACATAATCTTTTTTTACTTCCACAAAACTAGGAAAAAAAATATGAAAGTTGAAGCCAAACAAGGTAACATAAATAGATTTTTATTAATTACTCAAATGTAATTACAATATTTAGTCTACTAGTCTAGGCTTAAGAAATCATATTACAACATAATTTATGCCCAATTCAGATTCCTTTATCACTAAATACAAAACAAGAAATGTATACAAAGATTAGTGAAATACATTCTTCCATTCTAAAGGCCTCAACTATAAATGTTGTCAAGAATTGCTCCAAATAAATCATCTCAATATACCTGCACATTGTAGAAAAAAAGTCATTTTATTATTTAGAACATAAGACTTAAGCTAGTTTCCACCTGTAAACATATAAAGTTTAAATTAAATTTGTAATAACTCGAAAACTTGACGAAACACAGGGTATAACAAGATGCATCGAATCTCATATCTCATTTAAAGGAGAGGCGTAATAGATTATGGAGCTCAAACAGGTACTAAACTCTAGAATATGGAGCTCAAACAGGTACTAAACTTTAGACCTAAGCAAGCTTGGTACTCCAATAGTAGAGACCCCCAGAAGTAGAAGCATAACAGAAGCTAGATACTAAAAATCAAACACAAAATAAGACAAAAAATCTTTCAGATCAAACCACTATATTCACACAAACATGTAGAAAAACATAAACAAAATAAAAGAGAGAATTGGTAACTAACAGCTAGCTGGGTATAACTGTGATTAAATTAGCTTTTAGCCAACTAGTACAGGCCATCCCTTAGGTGCCTAAACTCACAACCAGTTAAGTCTATCGATCTCAGTATCTATACATGCAATTTATGCCATGAAATACTCCCAAACAGACGAGACAACAACAAGCTAATAACAATATATATACCAAATGTGTCATTAAATAGAAATTCTTATTTCTTCAAAGTAATCAGACTATAGACAATTTTGAGTTTACTAAACATTGTTTATAATTAGTCATCCAACATAAAAGTTGAAAATTGATGCAGTGAAAGAAGCTATAAAAACAGAGGAAACCAAAGCACATGCATATCTAGAATTATCAAAGGAAGTACAACATCATAAGCAAACCTAAATGTAGCATCAGAAGCAAGAGAAATGGTAGACATAACAACATCAATAAAACTAGAAGCAGAATAGAACAAGTCTAAAGATTGAATTAAAAAAAATTCTCTACTAAGATACCAAAATGAATTAAAAAAAACTGAAGCTTGAGAAGATGAGATTTTCAAATAACCAATACTAGACTAGTTAGAATCTCACATCCATTACTGGAGGAAGAAACCTAAATAATTAAATAATTAAAAAGAAACTAAGACATACCATAAACAAAATGACACAGGCATTATTTGAAGTAAACAACTAAATTATTGCCAAGAGAAAAGAAACACAGGACTGTGTAATTAACAAATTCCATAATGCTAACCTTCACAAGATCTCCTAGCTCCTCGCTGCATTCTAATTTGTCTTCTGCTAGCCAATTTTCCAACAAATTATTCTTGTTCTGGTTCACAACAAGACGTGATAGTTCCAATGACTCGTAAGCATTAAGCTTTCCTCTGGTCAAGAGAGTACCAAAATACTGCAAAAGGGGTGGTGTTTGCCCAGTTTGTCCAGGAACACTCTGCAACAATAAGAATAAGAATTAATTACTAATCATAAAGGTTCAGCATAACTTAAAAGTATTGTAATATCCAATTCC